>NC_092877.1:238670310-238983492 GCF_028372415.1 Notamacropus eugenii
GATGATAGCTAAATACTGAGCAAACAGAATCAATTACTGTTACTTTTGTTTCCATCTTCTCAAACAATCAAGATGATTTTTGAAATAAAAGGAAAAAAACAATAAAATAATTATTAGGGAGCTGACTTTTTCATATAGATATTCAATTGTTAAAGAATGGGAACTTCCTAATGGAAAAACATCCTCTTATGTAGCTCAGTAATTATTTTGAAACTTTTGTTGTTGTTATTCAGTCATTTTACTCATGTCTGACTCTTCATGAGCCTATTGGGGGTATTCTAAGCAACGAAACTGAAGTGGCTTGCTCTTGTTTTCTCTACCTCATTTAACAGATAAGGAAACTGAGGCAAACAGGGTTTGTCCAGGGTCACACAGCTAGCAAGTCTTTAAGGCCAAATTTGAACTCCAGTCTTCATGACTTCAGGTTGAGCACTCTATTCACTACACTGCATCACCTAAATGCCTGTAGGAGAGGACTTGTATAACTAAATTAGTTCAACTATTCCAATTAAAAACAATGAAACAAAGTGGAACCTGGAAATTATAGGTCAGGAATCTTGATTTTGATGTCTTGCAAAATTCTATAAGGTACAATTAATTATATAATTACTGAACATACAGAAAATAGCTTTGATCACGTAGAATCCGCAAGGTTTCATCAGTCATAGGTCATGCTAAATTAGCTTTCCTTTTTTTTGACAGTTGACAGCTGATAGACTGTAGCAGTGCTGTAGATATTAATCATTTAGAATCAATTCAATTCATTTCATGCTATTCTTGAGTAAAAGATGAAGGTACCTGTGATAGATGATAGTTTTTTTTATGGTTTCAGAGCTCAAAGACTAGTTATCAGAAGTCCAAAGTCCTTTACTGTCTAACCGAAAGTTGATGTTCTAAGGCCTTGTGAGCTTACTTGAGTTTGAACGAAACAAGTGGCTACTTTTAGGACAGTTCCAACAGTTGATATTAACAAGTTGCACTTGAGTTCTGATAATGAGTCAGAGAAATAAAGATGTCCAAAATGTAACGAGGTCCTTTTTGTCAGTTGGGAATTTTTGACACAAATGTTACAGATTTAATATATATTACCTTCACAACACTGAGAGTTCTAATCAAAATTTAAGCTCCTATTGATTATTCAAAGAAATAATGAGAGTCCTTTATTATGTTTTATAGTATAATATGATTCCCCTAAAAACCTTCTCTGTTGCCTCATCGCACTATGGAACTGACCCAAAGATATTAAGTACTGTGGAAATAAAACACAAAGTTTCTTGTATATTATAGAAAGCTAGAAAGAGCTCATGAATGGGTGTGGTAATCACTTAATTATATAGTTGTCATTACATAGTTGTCAGAGCAGCCCAGATATTTTTAAAGAGGCTCAGTACCAGAGAGTTGGTTATTAGATAATAAAATTGGTTGGCAAAAAAAAAAAAAAAAAAACAACCAAAAAAAACCAATTAAAGTCTTACCAAAATCATTTTCACTCAAACATTATCATCTGTTTTACTGAGTGGAGGACCCAGAAAAAGAAAATTCAAACATTAAACACAATTTTTTCATTACTGATTTTGGGGTTTTCATTGTCATATTTCTAGATTTCACTTTTCACTTGGTTCCTTTGTGATGTAATAGATTTCTATCCTAATTATCTATTAATTTGGGGCTTCTAATGTATTAAGGACTGGGGCAAAAAAAAGATGTTTATAATTATGAGTTAAATAAGAGTAAACACGTCACAACTGAGTCCATATAATATAAAATCAATGGGTTTAATATTTGGACTAGTAAAGGATTCTCAGATGTCCAAAGATTTCTGGTTCATGTCTAGCTTTGGGAACTCTTACATACACTTTTAAAACAACAACAACAACAACAACAAAATGACACGGACAAAATTAAATTTTGAATTCAAAAATTGATCATGAAATTGGATTTATTATTGAGGAAGCTCCTAGTTTTGGTTCATATCACTATTGATAATAAGCATAAGAAGATCATGCAAGTGTTCTCATCTCACACTTAAATATTGAAAATTCATTGCCTAGTAACTCTAATGCTCATTTAGAGATTAAATTTCAGGCCTACTAATCCTCTTGGTCCCTGTGCCTAGCAGGAGAAACATTTCCATATTAGCCATATTGAAAAAGAAAACACAAACCAAAAATAAAAAAATAATAATAAAGACGTTTTTCTCTTAAGTATGCTTTACTCTGTATTCAATTCTTTCTCTAGAGGTAGATAGCATTTTTTCATTACAAGACCTTCAGAATTTTCTTAGATCATTGTATTGCTGAGAATAGCTAACTCGTTATTTGTTGATCATCATGCAATATTGTTATTACTGTGTACAATGTCATCCTGCTACTGTTTATTTCACTTTGCATTAATTTATATGTCTTCCCAGATGTTTCTGGAAACAAGGTGCTTATCATTCCCTATAGCACAATAGAATTCCATCACAATCATGTGCCTTTATTTTATTTCTGTTCTAGTCATTATTTATTTGAATTTCTAGTCCTTTTTTCATGATGAATTTTTAAAATGTACTTGATTCACATCTAGCTAAATTCCAAGTCTTGATATAAATTCAACTAGTTCTATGATGTCAATACACAACCATGTCAAACACCCAGATACCTTTGTCCTTTGTTTCTCATGTGTAAGGATGTTTGTTATATGGAAGCCAATGCCAAAGCACTAGTATTCTGACATATGCAGAATTTTTATATGACTAATGCTTATATGAAATCAGTCTTAGGTTGCTTTTTGTTCTTTTTTCCCCCCTAAATTAAGGCAGAACAGCTAAAATGAATGTCCAAAGGTTGAAGTTTGCTACTTCTATTCAACTGACCTTGCTCCTACCTTATTTCTATGTCCTTATATAGCACTTAAACTTTCAAGAAATATACTCATTTTGCTCCATACCACAATGAATCATATCGTATCATATCATAAATTTACTTAATATAACAAATAAAAACTTACATTATTTACATGTTTGTATGGCAATACAAAAAAATTAGGGAAGCAAGGAATAGTGTAATTGTCAAATTTATGGAAAATGGAGAAATTTTAGACTGAACTAGATAGAGAACTTATAAAATGCAAAATGAATAATTTTGATTATATTAAATTGAAAAATTTTTGCTAAGAATACCCAATGCAACTAAGATTAGGAGGGAAGCAGAAGACTGAGAAAGAATTTTTGCAATTGTCTATGATAAAGGTCTCATTTCTAAAATAAATAGAGAAATGAGTCAAATTTACAAGAATACAAGTCATTCCCCAAGTGATAAACAGTCAAAGGATATGAACAGGCAACTTTCAGAGGAAGAAATTAAAGCTATCTATAGTCATATGGAAAAATTTCCTAAATAACTATTGATTAGAGAGATGCAAATCAAAACACCTCTGAGGTTCCACATCACACCTATCAGACTGGCTAACATGACAAAACAGGAAGATGAAAATGTTGCAGAAGATGTGGGAGAGTTGAAACACTAATTGATCGTTGGTGGAGATGTGAGCTAATCCAAACATTCTGGAGAGCAATTTGGATCTATGCCCAATGGACTACAAAAATGTGCATATCCTTTGACCCAGCAATATTGTTTCTAGGTTTGTATCCCAAATATATCATAAAAATGGGAAAGGGTCCCACATGCACAAAAATATTTATAGCAACTCTCTTTATGTTGGCCAAAAACTGCAAATCAGGGGTATGCCCATCAATTGAGGAATGGCTGAACAAGTTGTGGTATATGAATATAATGGAAGACTATAGTACCACAAGAAATGATGAGCAGGAAGACTTCAGAGAGGCCTAGAAGGACCTAAATGAACTAATGGTGAGTGAAATGAACAGAACTAGGAGAACTTTGCACACAGCAACAACCACAGTGTGAGAAGAATTTTGCTGGTAGACTTAGCCCTTAATAGCAATGCAAGGACCTGAAAAATTCCCAATGGACTTTTGAGTCATAATGCCGTTCACACCCAGAGAAAGAACTACAGGTTGTATCACAGAATGAAACGAACCATTTTCTCTTGTATTATGTTATGTTTTGTTTTGTTTTATGGTCTCTCCTATTAATTTTAGTTCTTCTATGCAACATGACTAAGATGAAAATGTATCTAATAAGAATATATTTGTAGAACCTATATAAGATTGCATACTGTCTCTGGGAGTGAGTGGGGAGGAAGAGGAAATGGGAAGGAGGAAGGAGAAAAATCTAAGTTATATGGAAGTAACTGTAGAATATGGAAAACAAATAAAAGAATTTAGAATAAAAAGTAAAATAAAAAGAAAGAAATTTCATCTGAGATTTCCTCTTAGCAATGAAATCATATGTCCAGGTACCACTAATTAACTAGAGGTTTTTCTGTTTATCTACCTACCTACCTAAATATCTGTGTAACTATCATCTATCCTTCCATGCATCTATCTCTCTCTTTTTCTATCATGTTATCAGGAATCTCTCTCTTTCTGTCTCTGTCTCTCTGTCTCTCTCTGTCTCTGTCTCTCTGTCTCTGTCTCTGTCTCTGTCTCTCTCTCTGTCTCTCTTTCTCTCTTTCTCCCCTAACTATTTATGCATTTATTTTGACAAGGGCAGACCTGTGATTTCATTGAAAATGAGGAGATTCTTACTGTCAATGCAAATCAAGCCTCTATTCTGTCTTGGAGATTTGTGGAAAGTACTGAGAGGATAAGTGAATTGTCCAGGGTCAGACGGTGTTTGTCAGAAATGTGACTTAAATCCATATCTTCCTGATTCCAAGACAAGCTCTATATCCGCTCTATCATGTTGTCTCTTTACAGGGTAGATATGTGTTTAAAGTAATTCATTGCTTTATTGTAATTAAATGTTATTTTTCAATTGATTTAAATTTTATTTCTAGAGCATATTTTACCTAAAACACTGTTTGCCTTTAATAAGACAGTTCTTCAATTTTATCATTTATCAAATCAAGTAGCAAATCAAGCAGTTAGAATAAGAATAAATCCATTGATCATTCACTGTGTCTCTTTGTCTGTGTATCCATCGATCCATGGTTTGTATTTTGACCTTAGAGATGGAAAAGATAACCTCAGATGCTGAGAACTTGACTTTGCTTTTTGAGACTATTTTCCAAAATAGCTGGGTAACAGTGGCAACATTTAACTAGAAGGTGAAGACTGAAAAAAGTCCTCAGAGTTCTTATAGTATTTAAGCAATGCCACGCATACTTAATTTTTTAAAACAGTTTTCTCTTTAAAAATAATTTAAAACAAATCATTGTGGCTTCAGACTTCTATGGCCAACTTATATTTGCTTTGTTGCTGTTGTCTTTTGTTCTCAAAGGGGACCATGACATCAGGGAGGTTATGCCATGGTATACATATGAATTGGATTTAAGTGAGGGAGGGTTGTGTAAAATCACCATCCTCTCTTTCTCCTCTAGATTCATCTGAATCCAATGACCAGATGCAGATCAGGGCACCTGGAAACAGCTGACGATGCACTGGGGGAATTTAGATTACCTTTTCAAGCTAATATGTCTTCAACAAGTCTCAGTTTGACTTACATATACTCCATGGGAATGAGATTAAGCTTGATATGTTTACTGTTTACTATTGAAACCATTCTCTGCCTTATTTGATGGTATAAAGAGCTTATTTGGCCAACAAAAAAAATCATCCTTTGATGTTTTTCTGAAAATAGCCATTATGTAAATAATATATACAATAGACCTATTTTTGAATCCTTTGCAATTTGATATGTCAAACTAGAGTCTGTACCCTGCTTACCCAGACTTCTAAGAATATGAACTTCAATTATGCCTCTGTCATAGAAAAGGACATTCATAGTTATGTTGAGAAACCACTATCAACAAAATCAGGACATTAAAGAAATAAAATACAAAGAAGTGTAAAAAAAATCCATCTTTCTAAATGGTGCAAACTCTGATGCTCAGAAGCACTATCCAGGTCATAGATTATTTATGTGCCTCTTTTTATTTTTCTATTCCTTTTCTGACTCTTCAGCCATGTCACTGTTCAATAGTGCCTCCTCTAGATGATGAACAACGGAATTGAAAAGAACAGAATTTAATAGAATCATAGACCATTAGAGCTACAAGAAATAGTAGATGCTATCTACTCCAGGGCCTTCTAGTAGCTGGTCTATGATTTTTTCTTTTAACTTGGAAACATCTTTGTTCAGTCTTATAAATTTATACATTTTAAAAACTGTAAATCACACAAACTTAAAAGAAACTCCTTGCAGGCACATATGATGTAATTTATCTTTGCTTACTTGGCACCCAGCACATAGTAGGCAGTTCATAAATATTTGTTAAGTTGACTTTAATTCTTTTCCCTATTGCATTTCCTTCTTATTCTCATTTCTCTTCTTCCTAGTTTCCAGGACTCACTCCCGAAAATGCAAATTCCTGAGCGTAACTATGATGAGACTGTACAGCTTGGAATAACCCAAGTAGAGAGTTTGGATATTTAATTATTTCCCAGCATGTTTGTGATTTGACAGTATTGGTGAAGGACAGTTTTCCATTTTACAGGGACAGGTGTAGAAAAG
Source organism: Notamacropus eugenii (assembly GCF_028372415.1). Taxonomy (NCBI): domain Eukaryota; kingdom Metazoa; phylum Chordata; class Mammalia; order Diprotodontia; family Macropodidae; genus Notamacropus; species Notamacropus eugenii. Next base: position 238,676,892 of record NC_092877.1, read on the forward strand.
CTAAATGAATTGAATAAGTTAGAATTTCTATAGATTCAAAAAATCTTATTGCAAACTGCACTAGACTTTCTGAGTACTTAAAGCTTTGCCACATGCTTTACACATAGTACCTCATTTGATCCTCAGATTAGAAGGTTACGTAAATGATTAGTGACATATATAGAAAAAGAACACAGTTTCCTTATTCTTATTTAAGCATAAGTTGGCCTTCATATCTAATGAGGTATTTTCAAATTCAGAGATTCTGTGATTCCCCAGTCCAGGGATTTTACTAAATAAGTTTGGATTCCAGGCAACTTATGTGTTTTGATCTATGGTCATCAAGTGCCTAGAAACTATTTTTGGACTATATAAAAATATAAAAAGTTCCCTTATTTCTTGAAAAGTTATATTTGTGTATATTGGGAAAATGATAAAGTGATTTGAAATTAAAACAATGGTCTATAGCCAAAAAGAACATTTTCCCCCTCTATCACTAAAGTTGAAAGACTACTCATAGATTTATATTTTTCTATTGTAGCTATTGTACTGTATTTGACTATGATATGTAGTATTTAAAATAAAATTTACAAGTGTTAAGTTGTGCCCTGAGAAATGTATTCTTTTGATTTTCACTGGAATATAACCCTTTTCTGTATTATGTTAAAGATAGTGATGTGGAGAAGAATGAAACAGATTTCCTTGAGAAACTTTTAAAAGTAATTCCAAAGATGAATTTTTAAAAATTTATTTACTTTTAGTTTTCAACAATCATTTCCACAAGATTTTGACTTCCAAATTTTCTTCCCATCTTTCCCCTCCCATCAGCCCAAGGCACCATACATTCTAAGTACCCCTTCAACCAATCTGCGCTCCCTTCTAGGAAGCCATTCCCTTCCCTTATCCCCATCTTCTCTCTTTTCTTGTAGGGCAAGATAGATTTCTATATCCCATTACCTGTATTTCCGAGAAGCATGCAAAAGCAATTCTCAACATTCATTCCTAAAACTTTGATTTCCACCTTCTTTCCCTTTCTCCCTCCCCATCCATCTCCACTGAGAAGGCAAGCAGTTCAATATAGGGTATAAATGTGTAGTTATGCAAAAGACTCTCATAATAGTCATGTTGTGAAAAACTGTATTTCCCTCCACCCTGTTATACCCCTCATTTACTCTATTCTCTCTTTTGACCTTCTCCCTCTTCAAAAGTTTTACTTCTAATTACTCCATCCTCCCATTTGCCCTCCCTTGTATCATCCCCCCAACCCACTTCTTCCCTTCTCCCCTACTTTCCTGTAAGATAGATTTTCATAGCTTTTGTTTCCTCTTTTATGAGAGATAATCTGCCTCGTTCCATTTTCCCTTTCTCCTCTCAATGTATTTCCTCTTTTACCCCCCTTTTTTTTAGATATCATCCCTTCCTTTTCAACTCACCCTGTGACCTCTGTCTGTATGTATATAATTCCTCCAGCTACCCAAATACTGAGCAACGTTTCAATAGCTACAAACATTATCTTTACATGGAGGAATGTAAACACTTCAATTTCAGTAAGACCCTTATAATTTCTCTTTCCTATTTATATTTTCATGTTTCTCTTGATTCTTGTGTTTGAAAGTCAAATTTTCTATTCAACTCTGGTCTTTTCATCAAGAATTCTTGAAATCAGGATAATCCAGAATCTGGTAGTTTCTAAATTAAGGGATCAAAAGGCTTAGAATATGATATTCCAGAAGTCAAAAGAACTGGGTTTAAAACCAAAAATCACCTATCCAGCAAAACTGAGTATAATACTTCAAGGGAAAAAGTGGTCATTTAATGAAATCTCTCATAAAAAAAGTCAAGAATGCTTTTTTTCAATGGAGGAGGAAAGGGGAAAGTGAGAGGAAAAAGTGAAGCTTACTCCCATCACATTTGGCTTAAGGAGGGAATAACATACACACTCAGTTGGCATGGAAATCTATATTACACTACAAGAAAGTAGGGGAGAAGGGGATGAATGAGGTGTGGGGGATGATAAAATGGAGGGCAAATGACAGAAGGGAGTAATTGGAAATAAACACTTTTGGGGAGGGATAAGGTCAAAAGAGAGAATAGAATAAATGAGGAAACAGTATAGGATGGAAGGAAATATAGTTAGTCTTGCACAACATGACTATTTTGGAAGTCTCTAGCCTATATTGAATTGCTTGCCTTTTTAGGGGGGATGGGTGGGAAAAAGGAAGAGAGAGATGTTGGAGCTCAAAATTTTAGGAACGAATGCTGATAATTGTTTTTGAATGTAACTGGGAAATAAGAAATACAGGTAAAGGGGTATATAAATCTATCTTGCCTGTACTCTGGTCTAGGAGTAACCTCAAGCTTTTCTGCCTAGGATCTGTGAGTAGAATTCCCTCTCCAAAGCCTCTACTAGCTTCACCATACTGGCTCTCTTCCTCATGCCTGGGACACCATTCAGGACTGAGACCCAGATAAGCTGCTTGATTACCCCATGGTCTTTAGGCTGAGTGCTCCTAAAATGAACACTGCTACATGAAGAGTGCTGCTGCCCTGGGACCTGGGCCAGACTGTGTTCCCTTCTCACCCAGGTGAAAGAACTTTCTCACTGACTTTTGAAGCTGTCTTTGGCATTTAGGGGTTAAGAAATCTGGGAAGCACAGCTGTTGCTCATAATTTTATGCCCTGAAGCCTGCTCCAGTACTGTCCCTGAGCTGCCATGTGGCCAAGTCTGGGTTATGGTCTGCTCTGAGCCCGGCGTGATAGACCTTTCTTGTCTACCTTCTGGGCTGCCTTGGGCTGGAGATCTCTTTTGCTCTGTCGTTTTTTGACTTCTTCTGTTCTAGAATTGTTTAAAGTTGTTTTTTACGGGTATTTTATGGGTTATGGGAGGGGAGACCTAGAGCAGGTTGCTCCTTCTACTCCACTATCTTGGTCCTGACCTCCAAAGATGAATTTTTTATATGGAAAATGAAAGGAAATGGATGATAGTATTGTTTAATTTCTTTACACATCTGAAATTCCATATTTAGATGACTTTTAGTCAGTTTTGTCAAAAAGAAAATTATAGAATTTCTGTACATTGCATTGAATTTTATCCATTTTCCTATAGATAAAAATGCACAGTCACTGGCACTGGGGAAAATAAAAATCAGTGTTTTTGTTTTTTAGTCAAGAGTCCATACATATGTAAGATGTAGTGCTTAAAATTCTCACAAATAACTTGTACTCAACCAAATTATGTACTTAAAATATAAAATATATGGTTCCAACTTCATTGTACAATCCTATGGGACAACAATAAGTAAATTATTCCACTAAAGCATAACATAATAAGGAAGAAGTTTCTTCACTCACACAAATGCACATGAACACATAAAAAGTGACAACAATAATATGTTTTCTCTTCTTTGAATGAAAACCAATTATAGAACAAGAGAGTGAGATGTGGTCATGTTTTGTCATCTAAATGCATATAATGTTTCTCCTGCAAACTAAATTTTGGTCTGGATAATCACAAGTAAATCAACTCAATTCAGTAAGCTTTTATTTATTTCCTAGTGTATGCAAGGAACTTTTCTAGGTTCTGGGGAAATAAATATGATAAAACTACACTTTTCTCACCATTAAGTAGTTTATGAGCCACAGACTGGAGGTAATGAAAGTTGGGAGGGCCTTTTCATAAATAAATGTGGTAACAAGTTGAATATAAGAATTAAGGGAAACCAGGTCAAGTTTCATAAGACAATTTGAGGAGAGGGAGCACTTCACTTATGGAGTTTGAGGCTCCATGGAGAAGATGACATGTAAACTGAGCAATGAAGGAAGAGAAAGATTTAAGTGAGTAAGTATGTGGAGGAACTTCATTCCTGACATGAGGCTTGGTTGGTATGATCTCTATGTTTCAGATTCTTCATTTGGGAAACGAGAGGAGTGATACTTGCCCCATTTACCTCAAAAGCTTCTTATAACAACCAAATAAGATAATGATAGCTGATAGTTGCATAGGACTTTGAGAATTCCAAAATTAATTATATACATTATCTCCTTTAATATCACTACATCCCATGTGAGAGAATTTGTATTATTATACCAATTTTACCAGAGGCTTAGAGAGTTTAAATGATTTATCCAGGGTCATACAGTTGGTACATGCCAGGGTCAAGATTTGAAACCAAAATTTTATTCCAAGTCTAGTATTCTAGGTACACTATGACTTACTAATATTCAGATAGGATGTATGAAAGCACTGGAAAATTAAATGATTACTATAATATGAAGTCTGATGACTAAGCATTATTTTTATTAACTGTTACATTCAATTGTGAAGAATCAGGAAGGCAGACTACAAGGTACGTTAAAGTACTACTTGTCATGGTTGCTTCTAGGTATTTTTTTTTTAATTTCAGTAGACTTTCCTTGTTCATTGGTTTGAAAGTCATTCAAAAACTCTTCCTGTTTGAAAAGAGAGAAAAGATAGAAACAAGATTGAGCTCAGATATTTACTTCAGTCTTGTGCAGGAATAGAAAATCAAAAGATTTGCTTTAATTACACAATTGCATAATTACAATAAGGACAAAAGACTAAGAGAGCACAAAAACTCTGTCCATACCAAGGCAGTCAACAGGATGGATGTGAGATATAGAATTGCATGTAGAATGCAATTCATCGTAATAGATTACCACGAATATCATCAGAAATCATTGACCATCAATCTCAAAAGAAGAGTAAAATGTATCTTGATTGAAATGAAAAATAGGCAAATCGGTTTCTTAAAAAAATCCTAATCTGATGTTATATAGCAGCTCTAATAGTGCTAATTAGTGTCAACAGCAGTATCAACAATGATTCAGGCTTGTCAAATAAATTGTAATTTTTTTAAATAGGCCTTTAACAAGCACAATTCCACATGTATTGTTGTTGATTGGTAGTAACCAAGGGAATGTGAAATTCTTTAGATGTGAAAAGACAACTACTAAGTTTAGCCTTTTTTCTTAGTAATCAAAGAATTCATTTAAGCTTATTGAGAATGCCATTGATGCCTTATTTCACTCAGAATAATTAGTTTACAAAGATCTATAGTGAACATATTTTAAAAATGTCTTTTCTGGGACACATCTTTTCATGTTTGTAAATTATCTCCCATAACATATCAAAAGCTGGTTATCACTGTCAAGTATGGCAACAAATTTTTTTTAATAAAAAAAAATAAAGCATTTAGCATAGAATAAGTCCAGCACAGTTTCTGGCACATAGTAGATGTTTAATAAATTTTATCATTTTTGATTGATGGAAGAAAAGAAGAAACTTTCTTTTTTCAAATATACTTTCAAGTAATTTATTCAAATACTCACCAGCAGGCACCTGACCCCACCAAACATCATAATTAATTAATAATAATGATGACAGTGACAACAATAATGATAATAATAAAAGCAATTATACAAGGAAAAGTGGATTCTACCAACTTACTGTCGACTCAAAAGACAGGCTCTGTATCTGAAGTTAAAGCCTCAAAATCCTCATTATAAGTACCATAAGAGTTCTGGAAGATATCCTGTATTACTTGTTCAAAATTACAAATGAGGACCACATTTGGAGAATTTAATATCATACTTCTAGATAATTTTGATAAAAACATTTGTTGGATGGTAATATTTGCTAATGTAACTAGAGAGATCAAATTTTAGTCAATTTCATCAGAAATGGAGGAGTATCAGAATAGCTGCTTTAATGTAATATGATGTTCATGTGCAAACTGAACTCTGAGTTTGACACCCATGGTATTTTGCTTCACTAAATTATTTTCAAAAATATTTGTTAAGGAATTGAGTCAAATTTTTAAGAATATAAGTCATTCTTCAATTGATAAATGGTAAAGGGATGTGAACAGGAAGTTTTCAGAGGAAGAAATTAAAGATAATTATAGCTATATGAAGAAAATGCTTTAAATCACTTTTGATTAGAGAGACAAATCAAAACAATTCTTAGGTACTACATTCTATCTGTCTCATTGGCTAACATTACAAAACAGGACAATTATAAATACTAGAGAAGATGTGGGAAAATTGGAACACCGATACATGGTTGGTGGACTTATGAACTAATCCAACCATTTTGGAGAGCAATTTGGAACTATGTTCAAAGCACTATAAAAAGACACACACTTTTTGACCCAGCAATACCACTTCTGCAGGTGGATACCAAAGAGGTCATATAAATGGGAAAAGAATGCAAATATGCAAAAATATTTACAGCTGCTATTTTTGTGGTGGCAAAGAATTCAAAACTAAGGGGATGCCCATCAATTGAGGAATGGCTGAACAAGTTGTAATACATGAATGTAATGGAATACTATTGTGCTATAAGAAATGATAAGCAGGCAGACCAGAAAAAAACCTCAAAATATTTATATGCACTGTTGTTGAGTGAGGGGAGCAAAACCAGGAGAACATTGTGCAGTTACAGGTACATTATGTAATGACTAACTTTGATAGACTTGACTTTTCTTAACAATGCAAGATTCAAACCAACTCCAAAAGGTGATGGAAAATGTTATCCACATCCAGGGAAAGAATTACTGAATCTGAAGGCAGATAGAAGCACAGTATTTGCTCTCTATCTCACTCTCTTTTTTTTGTTTCTTCTTTCTTGTGTTTCGTTCCATTGGTTATAATTATTTTTTGCAACATGACTAATATGAAAATATGTTTAATGTGAATGTATAAGTAGAGTCTATATCAGATTGCATGCTGTCTTGGGTAGAGGGGAGAGAAGGGACAGGGAGAAAATTTGGAACTCAAAAGCTCATAGAACTGAATTTTGTAAAGTAACAATAAAGAAATTAATTAAAAATATGTCTATTAAGCATATACTATGGACAATGCATCAAAGAAGGTATCAGGGATATGAGTGTGTATGTGTATGTGTGTGTCCTTCGTAGCTGAAGCAGACCATGCCATCAGAGAAATGATCACTTGGCTTATTTTTTTGAGTGAGGGAAGGCTGTGCAGGTCACCAGCCTCACTTCTCCTCCAGAGCCATCTGAATCCAGTGACCAGATATTCATCAGGATGACTGGAGATGATCAAGGATGAGGCAATTGTGGTTAAGTGACTTGCCCAAGGTCAAACAGCTAGTGAGTGTCAAGTGTCTAAGGTGAGATTTGAACTCAGGTCCTCCTGACTCCTGTACTGGTGCTCTATCCACTGCACCACCTAGCTGCCCCTACCAGGAATATGAAGACAAAATTTAAATAGCCTTCACCTCTCAAGGAACTTATATTCAGTTAGGGATGATAGGATATGAGGTCACTGATTTAGATCTGGAAAAGATTAGTCATAGAATATTTAGTCCATCTTCCTCATTCTTACAGCTAAGGAAACTAAGGTACATATAGATGATCAGCCCAAGGTCACATAAATAGTAAGGACAGAGGTGGAATTGGAACTCAGATTCTTTGATTTCAGATCCACCATCCATTTACACATACATGCATATGTGTATATGTACAGATGTATGTTTTATATGTGCAAATTTTTATTGTGTGTATGTAAATATATACATGCATACAGAGATACATAGATAGATAGATAGATCCAATATCAGATAGACAAATATTAGATAGAATCACTGACAAAGTATGCTAAGAGTGTTTAAGCAAAGGGAGAATATTTTAATGATAATTTATGTAACTTTTATGTTCAACTCTACATCACGCAAATAATTTGCTATATTGTTGTGAGAGGCAGCATGTGTAGTTGATGGAATGTTCTGTGACCCTAGGCAAGTTAATTAACCTCTTTCTGCTTAAGGCAAATGCTAAGGACACATAAACTGAATTAGAGATGGGTTGAATGGAGTTCCCAATCACAGATAACTTTTATGTAGCCTAATATAAATTGGTTTAATTTGGAGTTTAAAATGCAAATTACATGCTATTATAATGATCTTGTTCATATATACTTCTCAAAATCAGTTTAATTTAAATTTTACTGACATCAAATTTAGGATTTGCAACTGATTTGTTTATTTAATTCTCTTTAAAGAACTCAGTTCTCCTCAGGAAATTGTGTGTGCCTGAAGGAGGAGTTAATTCCCCAAGATGAGTCCTTCTATGTTAAAATATTTGACTCAGAACCTCTGAGATCATAAATTACCCTGTCAAAATGTACATTTACGGAAATTACATTGACATTCCAAGTAAGAAGGGCATTAATAGCATGGAAGGAGTTACCTATATACTACTCTGGTTTCCTGGAAAGATTCACACAGGTTCAAAAATATCTGACATATTTCAGACTTAACTTAGTCAGTGGCAGAAACTGAATAAAGATCTTGCATTTGTGCATTTCATTTACATAAGTGTCTCCATCATGTTACTGAATTATGTTAGTATTATTTTTCTTGAGGTATGGGAGGAACATTACAGGATATCTGAAAAGTTTTAGAGCAGTTGTAGTTCATTTAGGTTCATAATTACTTCAAGACTTTCGGGATACATTGTATTTTTCATTGGTGAATGAAATTTATTATGGGAGAATTTTCTACAATATTTTGTAATTCTGGTCTCTGATTAAATTGTCATTGCCACCCAAATCAGTCTTGGACTACTCAAACATAGGTATTATTAACATCATTATGTATTAATATATCATATGTTACTTTTATTATTAATAATAGGCAATCCTTATTAATATATACTTCAATTTTATTTACAGGAAGTTGTTAAGAGTTATTGTACTATAGAAGGTAAATTCTTGAAATAGAATGACTCTTGTTTTCCCCTCCATAATTTCAGGAACTAGAAAACTACCTTATAGATCTTAGGAACATCATACATATTTGCTGAATTGAATTTGTAAAATATCAATTAATTCACTGATGTAACTGACCTATCAAGATTATGATGTCAGAATTCTGTGAAATCCACAGTTGGATATGATTATTATGTCATATATGCAGCCTTGAGGGGAAAAATACAAGATATATCAAAAGGAAAAATTACAAGAAAGAGAAAGAGAATATAAACCACATAAAGAGTCAACTGGGATCAGTATTCAGGGAATCTTGTATGTTCTTTATCTGCCATCAAGTAGAAAAGGAAGCTCTGTGATAAAATAGTTAAAATGAAAGACACAATGCAAAAGTGTTATATTATCTTTGAACCAAGAATTTTCATCAGGATGCTGATGATCTTAGAGTATTGAGGAGATACCTCAAAGATTTATAGCCTTCCTTCCTAGGAATCTCTGTACAATTCAATGAGTCAGAGGATTGTTGTGTTGCTCAGTCATTTCAGTTGTGTCCAACTCTTCAGGAACCAATTTGGAATTTTCTTGGCAAAGATACTGGAGTTGTATGCCATTTCCTTATCCATCTCTCTTTACAGATGAATAGACTGAAGCAGACATGGTTAAGTGGCTTACTTAGGGCCACACAGCTAGAAAGTGTTTGAAATGAGATATGAACTAAGGAAAAAGAATTTTTCTTCCAGGTCTGGTACTCAATCAACAGTGCCCCCTAGATGCCCATATAGCAGCGGATACTAAACATTTTTATAACTGGATCCATGATATCTGAAGTGACTTGGTCACTTTCTCACCATGTTGGAGGATTAGCAAAAATTAGGTTACACTTTCACTGGAGCCTGTTTATGCCATTTGTATATGAGAATCTCTGGTATTGATTACACTACTTAACTTTCTTTGAGATTTTAAATAGCTTATTATAATTATACACACACACACATACATGTGTGTGTGTGTGCACATGCGTAGGTGTGGGGGCTACTTGCTTTTAGACTGGTGATTCTTGCAAGTTGATGGAAGAGATTTTGGTAACATATTGTAATTTGATGATTTGCATTTTCAGTTATCCAAAAGAGTCCACAATGAACCCAAGAGAAAGACACTCCAAAGACAGAATTTTCGACATGTCAAGGGCCCAGGTATTACAACCAATTCTCTCAATTCCTGATAATGTTTCAAAGGGTGCATCGTCTTAATGATTATTTAAGATCTGGGGTATGGTGGGGCCAGCTCACACAAGCTCATAAAAGCTAGTTGTTTAATTTTTCTTGGGAGCATTTGAACCTAAAAAATTGAAAAATGCTAAAAAAGCAGGTCTTGACTTTTTCTCAAGAATTTCTTTAAGATCTTTTAACATTTCATGTGTAGTCATACAGTCACTTTCACTGTCAATAAATGATATCTTCCTCCTTTTCCAATCATACATCTCTTGGATGTCTTTTACTTCACTTGTAAGAAAATTATTGATGGCTATGTGCAGCAGCATACTTATGTAACTCATGTGTCCATTACTTTTTGGTTTAGCTGAAATCTTGATAAATACAACATTGGAATTTTCTAATATTATATGTTTATATCATTACCAATGGAACCCTAGTGTTAAAAGACTACTTCCATGGCCTTCTGATTGGTCTCTCCTGCTTCTAATGTCTAGGTATTACAATCTATTCCACTAAACAGCCATCAAAATATTCCTAAGATATGTTTTATTATATCATTACTAGAAGTGAAAAGTTCCACATTGCTTACACAATAAGTATAAAGATCTTAGTCTAGTGTTTAAGGCTCTATACAAACTGGTTTCTAACTACTTGGTCAGGTACATCCATTCATAAATTCTAGATTCTAAAAGAAATGGAGTATTTGTGACTCCATTTCCCACTATTGGCTGTTCATATAACTTATCTTCCATGCTTACTATGAACACAACTCATTTTTTTTAATAAATCAGAATATTGTGGAGCCACAAGTTTCAGCAGCTTCTACATTAAATGCGGTAGGGTTGAAATATGATATTCTGGAAGATGAAAAAGCTAGAATTACAACCAAGAATCACCTACCCAGAAAAGGTGAGTATAATTCTTTAAGGGAAAATGGACATTCAATGAAATAGAGAACTTCTAAGCTTTCCTGATGAATAGATCAGAGTTGCATAGAAAATTTGACCTTCAAATACTAAATTCAAAAGAAATCTAAAAAATATAATCAGGAAGTAGAAATCATAAGAATTCAATAAAGTTAAATGGTTTACCTTCCTACATGGAAAGATGATACTTATAACTCCTAAGAATCTTATTATCAGGGCAGTGAGTAGAAGTAAATAACAACTGAAGCCATTGTTGTGAGTTGAATATAGTGGGATGATATTAAAAAAAAATAAATTAAGGGGAAAGAAAGGAAAATGCAATAGGACAAAACATAAGGGGGGCTCAGAATGTGTAAAATTTTCTGACGTAAAAGAGGTATGAAAAACTTTTTATAGTTGAGGACAAGATGAAGGAGGTGTAGGGGATCATATGAATCTTACTCTCTTCAGACTTAGTTCAAAGAGGTAGTAAAATACATACTCAATAAGGTATAGAACTCTATCTTACACTACAAGAAAGTAAGAAGGGGAAGGACACAAGAGAAGGAGAAGAATGGATAGAAGACAGGGTGAAATGGAGAAAAGTAGTCAGATGCAAAATATTTTGATGATGGTCAGATAGAGAGAGAGAGAGAGAGAGAGAGAGAGAGAGAGAGAGAGAGAGAGAGAGAGAGAGAGAGAGAGAGAGAGAGAGAGAGAGAGAGAGAGAGAAGAATAAATAAAACCAAAAACAATGGAGGGAAATAAACTGTAATCTTAACTATGAAAAAGTTACATATGATAGACCTTTAGAGAAATCTAAATGGGAATAGAAAGTAGTAAAAAATTTTTCTCAGCTATACATGGTAACTTTACAAAAATTGACCATCCATTATGGCATAAAAACTTAACAACCAAATGAAGAAAAACTGAAAAATTAAATGCATCCTTCCCAGACTATAGTGTAACAAAAATTCATTTGTTAAAAGGCAACAGAAAGATCGATTAAAAATTGGAAGCTAAATAATTCAATCATAAAGAATGACTAGGTCAAAGAACAAACCACAGAACACTGACTTTATCAAAAAGAATAAAAGGACTATATTCCAAATTTTGTGAGATGCCACTGAAGCAGTATTTAGAGAAAGTTTATACCACTAAATGTATTTACCAATAAAATAAAGAAATAGTGAATTAATGAATTGTGCCTGCAACTAAAAACAGACAAACTAGAAAAAGGAAAAATTAAAATTTTCAATTTAAACACCAAGATGGAAATCCTGAAAATAATACAAAAAAGAAGAGGTTAGTAAAATTGAAAGCAAAAAACCCATTAAACTAATAAATAAAACTAAGGGCTGGTTTTATTTAAAAACAGATAAAGCATTGATTAATTTAATATTTAAAGAAAGAAGAAAATGAAACTACTAGTATTAGAAGTAAAAACTGGTGATGTACCACAAATGAAGATGAAATTAAAGGAATTATTAGGAGTTATTTTGTCAATTAGATGACATTAAAACAGACAATCTAAATGAAATGGATGAGTATTTACAAAAATATAAACTCCCACATTAAGAAGAGAGGTAATCAAACATTTAAATAACCCTTTACTAGAAAAGACATTGAACAATCTGTCAATGAACTCTCTACGAAAAAAATTCAGGACCAGATGGATTCACAAATGAATTTTACCAAAAATTTATTGAATAATTATTCCCAATACTATATAAACCACTTAGAAAAAAAATGGAAAATGAAAAGGTGTCCCACCTTTATGGCATATACATGTTTTTTATACCTAAACTAGGGAAAATAAAAGCAGGGAAAGAAAACTATTCACCAATTTCCTTAATGAATATTGATACAATGTTTAAATAAAATACTTATCATATCACAAAGATGATACACTATAGCTAGATGATATTTATGCCAGGAATTCAGGACTGGTTCAATATTACACATACATACATACATACACACACACACATATATATATATATATTCAAAATTGTACATATATACACACATATATACATACACATACATACATATATGTATATATATGTATATATATATACATAAAACGTGTATGTATGTATTTATAATACGGATTTGAATTCAAGACTTCATGACTCTAGATCCAGGACTCTGTGCATCTGAACCACCTACTTGCCACCTGGGTAAAGAATAATAATATTTATCACAATAGAAATGTAAATATATTTTTCCTATTTCAAGATAAAATGAAATTACCACACTCTGGTAGCCTGAGTGTAGGGCTAATTGTAGAAATCTTAAGTACTGAAATCTTGCTCAGTTGCCAATATATGACAAGACTCTAGTACTATTTCTCAAAATCAATCACTTTAAAACATTAATTGACAAAATCTTAGGACTTTGCATTATACAGATGAACACATCTTAAGAGATCTTTGTTATATTATATTTTACAGAAAATTATGACATTTATCATATTTCCAAATGTAGTTTTCACACATTTTTCATCATTTAAAAAATTTTTTTTAGCATGAGATCATGAACTTTATAGAATAGATGTATAGTTGTTACCACAATAGAGCACATTTTTCTCTGTTGTGCTTTTTATGTTTATTCATTTACTTTAATTTTCAACATTCATTTCCATAAAATTATAAGTTCCAGATTTTCTCCCCATCTCTCCATTTCTCCCACCCCAAATCACATCACCCAGAGTCCCCCATGTTGTGCATTCTGATTACCTATTCCCCCAATCTGCCCTCCCTTCTTTCACTTCCCTCCCTTCCCTTATGCCCATCATCTCTCTTTTCTTGTAGGGCAAGATAGATTTCTATACCCCATTGCCTGTAATTCTTATTTCCAGGTTGCATGCAAAAACAATTCTCAACCTTTGCTCCTAAAACTTTGAATTCCAACTTCTCCCCCTTCCTCCCTCCCCACTCATCCCCACTGAGAAGGCAAGCAATTCAACACAAGTTATATATGTGCAGTTTTGCAAAAGACTTCCATAATTGTTGTGAAAGATTAACTTTATTTCCTTCCATCCTATCCTGTTCCGTATTTGTTCTATTCTCTCTTTTGACCTTGTCCCTCCCCTAAAGTGTTTACTTTTAATTACTCCCACCTCCCAAATGTCCTCCCTTCTACATCACCCCACACCCCATTTATCCCCTTCTTTCCTACTTTCCAGTACTGTAAGATAGATTTTTCATACTAAATTGAATGTGTATGTCATTCCCTACTTAAGCCAAATGTGTTGAGAGTAAGCTTCACTGTTTCCCTCTCACCTCCTCCCTTTCCCCCTCCAATGAAAAGCTTTTTCTTGCCTTTTTCATGAGAGATAACATGTCCCATTCCATTTCTCCTTTTCTCCTTCCAATATGTTCATCTCTCATCCCTTGATTTTATTTTTTAGATATCCTCCCTTCCTATTTAACTTACCCTCTGTTCTCTGTATGTATGTATATATAAACATGTACATATATATAATTTATATATATGTATGTGTGTATGTGTGTGTTTATAATCCTTCCAACTACCCAAATACTGAGAAAAGTTTCAAGAGTTACAAATATTATCTTTCCATATAGAAATGCAAACAGTTCAACTTTAGCAAATCCCTTACAATGTCTCTTTCCTATTTACCTTTTCATGCTTCTCTTAATTCTTGTGTTTGAAAGTCAAATTTTCTATTCAGCTCTGATCTTTCCATCAAGAATACTTGAAAGTCCTCTATTTCACTGAATGATCATTTTTCACCCGAAGCATTATATTCAGTTTTGCTGGGTAGATGATTCTTTGTTTTAATCCTAGGTACTTTGACTTCTGGAATATCATATTCCAAGCCCTTTGATCCCTTAATGTAGAAGCTGCTAGATCTTGTGTCATCCTGATTGTATTTCCACAGTGCTTGAATTGTTTCTTTCTAGCTGCTTGTAATATCTTCTCCTTGACTTGGGAACTCGGGAATTTGGCTACAATATTCCTAGGAGTTTCTCTTTTTTGGATCTCTTTCAGGAAGTGATCTATGGATTCTTTCAAACAGTTAGGTGGTGCAGTGGATAGAGCATCCGGGGAGGAAACAGGAGGACCTGAGTTCAAATCTCACCTCAGACACTGACACTCATGAGCTGTGTGACTTTGGGCAAGTTACTTAACCCCAATTGTCCAATCCTGGGTCATCTCCAGTCATTCTGATGAATATCTGGTCACTGGATTCAGATGGCTCTGGAGGAGAAGTGAGGCTGGTGACCTGCACAGCACTCCCTCACTCAAAACAAAGTCAAGTTCAAGTCATGTCATTATTTCTCTGATGGCATGGTAGTCTTTGGCAATGAAGGACAAACACACATGCATTTTACCCTCTGGTTCTAGAATATCAGGGTAGTTTTTCTTAATAATTTCCTGAAAGATTATGTCTGGGCTCTTTTTTTGATCATGACTTTCTGATAGTCCCATAATTTTTAAATTTTCTCATCTGCATATATTTTCCAGGTCAGTTGTTTTTCCAGTGAGATATTTCACAACTATTTTTAATTCTTTTGGTTTTGTTTTGCAATTTCTTGGTTTCTCATGAAGTCATTAGCTTCCATGTACTCCATTCTTATTTTTAAAGAACTATTTGCTTCAGTGAGCTTTTGAACCTCCTTTTCCATTTGTTTAAATTTGCTTTTTAAAGCATTCTTCTCCCCATTGGCTTTTTAAACCTCTTTTACCAATTGAGATAGTTTACTTTTAAAGGTGTTATTTTTTTCAGCATTTTTTGTGTCTCCTTTAGCAAGCTTTTGACTTGTTTTTCATGATTTTCTTGCATCACTCTCATTTCTCTTCCCAATTTTTCCTCCTCCTCTCCTACTTGATTTTCAAAATTCTTTTTGGGCTCTTCCATGATCTGAGACCATTGCATAATTATCTTGGAGATTTTGGATGCAGAAGCTTTTACTTTTAGGAATTCCTCTGATGGTATACATTGTTCTTCCTCATTTAAAAGATGGAAGAAAATATCTGTTCACCAAGAAAGTTGTCATCTATAGTCTTATTTTTTGCCCATTTTTGGGCATTTTCCCAGCCAATTACTTGACTTTTGAGTACTTTGTCAAGAGGAGGGTATACTCTAGGGACCTCTCAGTTCCTCCAAGGTGGCACAATCAAGGGAGAGGAGTTTATTCCTCTCCTGGCCTGCACTCTTGTCTGTAAGCAATCATAAGCACTCTGTTCTGCCCAGGATCTGAGAGTACAATTCCCTCTCCACAACCACCTCCAGCTCCATCATGCCAGCACTCTGCCTCAATGAAAGAGAGTCACTCAGGGCTGATATTTAGATCAGCTGCTCAATTCCCCCAGGGGCTTTAGGCCAAGGGCTTCAAAAATGGAAGCTACTGCTTCAGCTGCTGCTGCTGACGGAGCAGCCCTTCTAAGGCAGGTGAAAGACCTTTCTCCCTGATCTTTGCATCTGTCTTTGGCATTTTTGGGTTGAGCAATCTGGCAGATGCAGCAGCTGCTGGGGATTTGGCCCCTGAGTCTTGTTCTAGTCCTGTTCCTGCCACATAGTGTTCAAGGCTTGGCTGTGCTCCACTCCATGCCCAGTGTGATAGACTTTTCCTGTACTCCTTCCAGGGTATCTTGGGCTGGAAGTCTCTTTCACTCTGTCGTTTTGTATAGTCTGTTGCTCTAGAATTTGTTTAGGGTAACTTTTTATAGGTATTTTATGGGCTATGGAGGGGAGCTTCTACAGGTCTGTCCTTCTACTCTGCCATCTTAGCTTTGCTCCCCCCATTATTCTTTTAACAACTGGATCTACAACCTGATTATCTAAATTAAAAGGGAATTTAGCTTTGTAACAATATTTTCAATACTATGATTTGCCAAATTTATATTAGGCACTATTTTAAGTACTTTACGATTATTATGTTATTTGTTCCTGGCAACAACCCTGTGTGCAAATGCTATTTTTACCCACTTTACAGATTGCTAAACTGAGAGAAACAGAGGAAAAATAACATGCCTAAGGTCATGTAACCAACACATTTTTTTGATGCCAAAAAGCAATTGAAATTTGTACTGCTTTAATCCACCATAGTTATTCTAATAGGGGAACACATCTCACCTTAAATTAATTCAAGATAAATTTTAAATTAAATCATCTTGGGTTTTACAATCACAAATCATATCATTTAAAATCTACATTTTTACACAAAACCATCAGATTCTAGCTTTTTTAAAATCTAAAGTCTATTGTTGTTAATTTGACTTATTTTCCAAGATTTCCACTGGCCATTTTATATTCCTATAAACATAGCCTTTATTCTGTTTTAAATCACTCAAAAAGCTGAATTAATTCTTTTGTTTTCTTATTATAGGCTTGCTATATACTTTATAAATTTGACCTCACATCACCCAGAGTCATTTGCCATTTTCTACAACATTAACCTTGGGGAAAGGTTTATTTCATTTTGTTTTCCTTTTTGAGGACATGACATTATTTTTCTAAAATTCTTAAGAAGAAAAAAGATGATTTTTAAAAATTTTCTCATATCTAATTTCCCAATCAAATTCTACATTATCAATAGAATTAATTTTACTGAACTTTTCCTTTGTAATATTAACACTTACAAATTATTTTTAAATTAATTAATAGTAATGTAACAACAATTCAATCAAATAATTATAATATAATTTCATATAAATTATAATATAATATTAAATAATAAGTTAATGAAATGAATCTTTGGAAAGTAACATTCAATGTCAACTTAGTCATATAATTAACAAAACAATATTTTGCTTAGATAGTACGCTAGCCTTTTTTGGGTTTAAGAAAAATTAGAAGATCAACAACAGTCAGCGGAAAGTACTATTACAAAAAAATCATTCAGCAGGTGCATAATGCATAATAGATGTAAAATTAACTAATCCCTTTTGGCCTAACATATCCAGTTCGTCCCAAATTTAAGCAAAATATTTTATTCCAATAAATTCTAAAGATATTTATCAGGGTTTCAACAATATGTAAATGGCCCAGTTTGCTGACTACCAAGAAAGGCAATATTGTTTGAATAAATCACTTGATGTAACTTGTACTTACTAAAAGTTATTCCCCTTAGTTGTACTTTTACATTTTAGAACACATAATTTAAAAATGTTTTACCTTTATATGTATCAAAAATTTCTCTATTTTAAATGTCTATGTCTTTTAGAACTTTAACTCTGATTTACTTAAGCAATCAAATTCATAAACCATTCTTACAAAAAAATTTACTTTTAAGTCAGTCAGAAGTCTCTGTTTTTCATGGAGGCAGTTCTTATGAGTCAGATGTATTTTACTGCTGACTGCTCCTGAAAATTCAGTGATACATAAGAGCCATTTGTAGTTTCAATTTATCTTTTTATTATATAAAGGCACAGAATGTCAAGAGGTACAGTCCCATTGTAATGAGCAGGTACCTTTATGGAAGGTACAGAAGAAAAATGTAGCCTATGCCAGCCTAGAAGAGCATAAAAAGATTTTAAAAATCTAATGAAAGAAGTAGAGAAAAATGGGAAAAGAAATGAGAGTGATCTGGGAAAATTGTGAAACAATAATCAATAGCATGGTAAAGGTCCTAAAAAATACTGTAGAAAGCAATGTATTAAAATGATCAAAGACATTCAAAAATTCACTGAAGCAAAGGACTTCTTAAAAGCATAATTAGCAAAATGGAAAAGTAGGTACAAAAGCTCACTGAAGATAACAATACATTAAAAATTAGAATTGAGCAAGTAAAAACTTGCATCAAACATCAAGAAACCCAAAATCAATAAGGCAAAATCAAAAGAATGAAAACAAGAAAAGAAAATACAAAATATCTCATTGGAAAAAACAATAGACCTGAAAAATAGATCGAGGGCAGATAAATAAATAATTACTGGACTACTTGAAAGCCACTTAGATTACCTTACATTGTCACAATAAAAATATGTGAGAAAGAGAAACTGAAGGACAAATTTTCAAGCATGATCAATTTATTAACAAAATTAATGATTGTCAATAAATATGATTGATGATTCTTTAGTAGCCAAAGGCCTCTCTGACAGGGAGAGTAGCTCTTTTACCAGTTGGTTAAATAAGGTCCAGTGATGCAACCTAAACTAAGACTATGATTCAAATAACACAAAAATAAGGAATGGGCTTACATTTGGCTTGACTAAGAGAACCCATGGCAAGGCAAAAATCATCAAGATGGTTAAGATTCTTTGGAAAGTCTCATAGTGGGCAATGATTTTATGACCAAGTTGACACAAACAAATCCTCAGTCCTTTTGAAATCTACGTAGGACTTAATTTATGACAATAATGAGTCCCTTTAATGAACTCACTTCTTTCCCTGTTTTATGTCTCAGTTGGTGTTTATAATCAGACATATATTGAACAAAGCTCTATCAATGATTGTGTCTATGAAAGAATGTTGAATGGTTTTAGTATATACATAGGAGGTGTCTTGTTGTATGAGAGATTTTCAGGTTCTATATTACTATACTTGCTGCATGCATGATATTTCACTGATAAGAGCTGACATTTATATTGCAAATTGCACTTTACAAAAAATATAACTCTGTTACACTGCTGGGAAGATAACTGTAGTGCCAATGTGATACCCAAAGCAGCTGCTATGAATATGCATGCATATTTCCAGAGTAAATTAACAAAATATAATAAACTTTCTTCCTCAAAGGTAAAACCAAAAGATTTATTTGGGGCATCATTAGAATACCAGGAGGTAAGATTTAACAGAGTACTTATCACTAATCTGTGCAGTGTTGACATCTTAAATCTTCTTTCTGTCAGGCCTCCCCGCAATAGCAAGTTCTCCTAGGTACATTCCTCCCTCTGCCCACTCACAGCTTTTTTCTGTCTCTTTGGTCCATGGGCAACTGCTCCCTCTCACAACTTGCTTCTCTCTTTTCTGTCTGTTTTGCTGGTGTGCTCTCTCTCTCTCTCTTTATCTCTCTCTCTCTCTCTCTCTCTCTCTCTCTCTCTCTCTCTCTCTCTTTCTCTCTCTCTCCTCCTTAGACAAACTCCTGCTATTCTGAACTCCATGTGACTCAGGCTCCATGTGTTAGGCCTATTAATGGGCAGGTAAGATTTTCCTATTCTATTAACATTACAATAACTCAAGGTCAATGGCAGAAACAAAGGAAAGAATTCTTTAGTCAATCAATATTTATATCAGCAATGTTTGTGCTGACAATTTGGTTAAAACTGGAAATCAAGTGAGTGCCCATTTATTGAGAAAGGGTTGAACCAGTTATGGCATGTGAATATAATAATACTGCACCTTAAGAAAAAATATGTTAAATTCAGAGAAACATGGGATTATGTGTGTGAACTGGTAGAGATTCAGAAAAACAATGTGACAATAACTACAATAACATAAATAAAAATAATGTTGAATGAAATAAAAAGAGTGTGATTGAAAAGTCAAGTGTCCCCTTGAGAAAAAAATGAGCTAATGTATCTTCCTTCTTTCTCCAAAGAATGTTGGGCCTATAGACACAGAACGTTCTGTACTGTTAGATGCAATTGCTACATTGGTTGGTTTGACTTAACTCTTCATTTGTTACAGGAGAAGGATCAGTGGTAGATAGCTATCTTTGAATATTGCTATGACATAAAAACCAAATACATTAATGTAACTGAAATATCTGTGAAGTAGGTTATACACATATTCAAAATTAATTTCACTTATGGTATAACACAAATTCAAAAAATTGAAGTATTTTTCTCAAAGTTTCACATAATATAATTTAAAGATTAACAAGCAAGTTTGGAATTTCAACGCACACTTTTTGATTCCAAATTCATGATTCTTTCCTCTATACTACAAATTAACTTTCAATGTATTTGGAGCTTTCAGATAGACAAAAGCAAGAAAAAATCTTTTTCATAAAATTGATATGATTCTAGGTCATACTTGGATATGTTTATTCACAAAATACTAATTTGTATAAGGATTTATGTAGGAGGGAAAGACAACAAGTTCCATGACCTGTTTTCTGTCTCATTACAGATGGAGTCACTGTCTGAAACACTGCAGTGCAGTTTTCTTTAAACTAAATGTTCTTTGAATTCTTTCCTTTGCCTAAGTAATTATGAAATGAAGAGAATAATTTTTGTTCAATGAAGTTCTCTATTCCTGGAGACAAGAATATTTTTTATTGCTTATTAGAGTGGAAAGATTAGGAGTTCAGACTCACAGAATCTCAGTTTTGGAAGGGACTTCAGGATACATCTATTCCAACCCATACTTACACAGAAATCTGCTTTGCAAAGCTTCTTTTTAGAGTGTCTCATTAGGTTTTTTTTACTCAAAGAACTTCAGTGTAGCAGTAACTACTATATGACTCCTGTGGAAGGTCATTCCATTTTTAATCAGCCTTAATTAATCAATTTTCACTATTATTTTGGTCTGCTTTTGTTTGTGTTCTCCTTTACAGCAGCTCGCTGCATATTCTAACCCTCATTCCAAGGCCAAGGAGAAAAATAAGTCTAATCTTTGTTTGATGTGTTATTGTTCAGTATTTTAATTGTTTCATTCTTTGTGACACCATTTGAGGTTTTCTTGGCAGAGATACTGTAATGGTTTGACATTTCCTTCCCCAGTTAATTTTACAGATGAGGAAACTAAGGCAAACAGAATTAAGTGACTTACCCAGGGACACACAGCTAGTAAGTATCTGTGGCGACATTTGAACTCGGCTCTTCCTAACTCCTTACTCTTATGCTCTAACCACTGCACAACTTACCTACCCTAATGAAAGTTGTTCATATACTTGGAAACAGCTATGATATCTTTGCCTGACTACCTATTACAATTATTTAACTTGACTTTGAGTTAGAAAAAAAATAATCTTGTAGTCTATAAATCATTTTTATGACCTCAAATTGTGCCCTGCAGCAAGGGATGGAGGCAACCACTGGCTATCAACTACAAAGAGCCAGCTTTGTGTCCATTGACTTAAAAAGAAGTTAATATACCATTCATTTGAGGGGAACAAACTACCTCAGATCATTTAATTTTATGTTAGAAAATTTTTTCTGTTTTCCCAATGCTCATATTATTCAGTCTTGGTTTTGCCCTAACAAGTCTCTGGTTTAGATACAATTGTTTGCATTAATATATGATTTAATAGGGAATGCACAGGATTTGGAGTCAGAAGACATGGGTTCCATTTTGAATACTATCTTTTATTGTTATTGGACATCAGATAAGTAACCTCTATGCACCTCAACTTCTTAGACTAAAAGAAAATTGTCAACTTATTAGGAAACACCTGTTTTCTAGAGTTAAGGACGGGCAAGTAAGTTGTACCCTGAGCTTGGCAATAAAACAATCCTTTGTGCTCACCCTCTGGATGATCTCACCCTCTTGCAAAATCATATAATTTTTGTATTGCTTTGATCTCTATTTCCCATGGAATCCCAAGGAATCTGGCACTGCAGCTGACATGTTGCAACAGAAAGTGATCAGTCAAATCTTCTGATATGATAAGTGAACCAAATCAGGTTTCACTCCTTTTCTTATCATGCTAACTCTGGTTCTATACCTTACTGAATAATCACCAGGCTCAACTGTCCTAAAAACCTGACACAATCATAAGGCTCAATGATTCTAAAAACTTAGAGATTATTCCCACATGACACAGGACCACCTTTATTATACTTACACAAAAAAAATCCCAACCATGGAGACTGTTTTCTCAAGACCTAAGAATGATTGCGTTGTCCCAAATTTTGTGGTTTTCATGCAAAAAACTCCCCCCAAACCTACCCTGACTAAAGGAGCTTATAATCTAATGGGAGAAGACAATATAGCAAAGGAAATCGAAAAGAGTAGGGGATGGTGCACCAGGGAGCTTGTGTTCCAAGGAGTCAAATAGATTTGCTGATATGAAATGGAGTTAGATGGGAAATTCTAAAAATTCTGAGCATTCTATAAGGGAAGTCTTTGTGAGGAATTTACTACTTTGTCTCCCCTCTAATCTAAGGAGAGAAGGAGCTAAGGGAATTGACTGTCAAAACCTGAGTTAATTCAGACAGTGATGAGATTTCAGGTGGTCAGCTTATTTTAGAGTATGCATGCTTTTCTTGTGGAGTGGAAACCAAGCTTAATTCACATCATACTCTTGCTAAACTGAGATTGACATTTCCTGCAAAACCAAGATCCAGTGGGTACTTAAACACTGGGTACTAAGCAAGCTTGATGCCAACAGGCCCAGCCAGATCCTTCCACAGTAAGCAAACACGTTCTGGGCCCAGCTCCTCTCATGTGAGCAAAGACAGTAGTCTCCCATGATCTATGTCCTTCAGACTATGGAAGATATTATCCTTCAATGAGTCCATTTGGATTTTCCTATTCAGTCACTCACATTTTGACATTAAGTCAGGACCTCTGATGAGTTCACTCCCTACTGCTGTCTCCTCCCTATTTTTTTCCTTCCATCTTCTCCTCTTTTCTCCCTTTTCCTTTTCCCTTTCTGCCAAGCCTAGAGGCCTGTATTGGGCTACCCGAGTCTTTCTTACCTCACCTCCGAGGTCTTCGGTTGGCCAAAACCGGATGCACATATGAGAGAAAGGACGTTCCAGAGTCGAACAGGGGTTGAGCTTTATTACAGGGTCTAGTTACAAGTGCAGGCGGGTCTTCCTTAGGAGGAAGAGGGGGAGATTTCCTAAGGAGGCTAAGCTTAAGGGATTGGAAGTAGAAGTACAAGCGGGGAGAGAGGGGGAGGGGAGAGAGGAAAGAAAAGGAGCGGAGCCTTACTGTCCTCTTGGCTCCACACGTGCTAAGAGAGAGCTTTCTGGCTTCCTCAATCCTACTTAATCTTCAGCCACACAGTTTGCATCTCAATACCATGCTGTTAGGTAACTAGGTGTGCTCCAATCCGGGACGACCTCGAGGGCAGGGAGACTCCGCCCATCACGTATCTCCCGGGGAGAGGCGGGAATACCCGACCTACCTCGGTTCACCTCGATCCCCTGCCGTTTCCTGGGGGGGTCTCGTGAGAGCTCTAAGATTTAGAAGCTCCCACCTTTACCCACCCGAGACCATCCACACAGAATTGAGCTTCCAATCCTCACATTCCCCTTCTTTGTTTTGCGCGGAGCGCACCTGACTCTAGAGCAAACAGTGGCTGGAGGCTGAGTGGATTAGGAAGGCCTTTAGCATATGAGTACCCTACAACAAGACTTCATTCACACAGAAATCTGCAGCTAGCACAACTGACAAAGGGAGGCATCAAATAAAACAAAGATGAAACTAAATGGCTGAGTTACAACAGGGGAAGTGCAATCAACTAATCCCAAAGCATATATTAAGAGGAGCAGCTGGTGTAGGCGTCTTACATCACCACTCCCTCAGTCATGCAAATGGATCTCAACGGCCAAGCCTGAATGGCCAAGCCTGTGGTATTCAGGTGAAAAGTTGGTCACCCCTTCCCCCCCCAATGTCCTGGGTTTGTGATATCAAAGTCCTCTTTCAGCCGCTGAAAAAGATGCCTAGATGGGATGGGCAGCACTCATCCCAACACCTTTCCATATCATTAAGGTTATAAAGAAGTTTATCATGGTAGTTCCACCAAACCTAATATTTTAGTCCCTGGATATTCTTCATTCATCTGACTTTGAGCAAAGTGTATGGAAAGCCTCAATGTATGACACATGCCAATGTCCCTGCCCTCTCATAATCACACCTCAAAACAGGTTTGAGATGGTGAATATTTCTTTTCATGGATGTAGTAGATGTGCTTGTATGTACTTCTTGGGAGGCAGATATAATTTGTGGCTTCTGTAGGCAAGGTGAAAATTCTCTATCAGGTCAATGCAGAATATAGTAAAATTGATAAAATATTAGATATGTAGTAAAAACATCCAAGTTTGAATCCTGACACAGCCAGTTCATACCTCTGTTACCTCTCTGGACCCCAGTTTCCTCTTCTATAAAATAAAGGGGTTAGACAAGTTGCCCTCTAAGGACACTTCAGTTACTAAGTAATGGCTTTTGGCCATTTTGGCTTGTTTATTTTTAACCAAAGATAATATGAAAGACTTTTGCTACAAATAAAATATTTTTGTGCTATTTTAACAATATTTAGTTTAAATTTAAGGTAAAATGAGCAAGATGTATCCTGCTATGTGGGAAACAGTGTTTTTTTAGATATTTTTCAGTCAAGTATTATTAAGAACAACTTCTGAGAAACACAGGGATATTTAATAATGATCATATAGTTTCCTGAAATGAATTTCACTCAGTCTAGGACTTTGTAGACCATATAACTCTACGTTCTCTGTTCCTAATGTGTATTAAAATGAGGGAGGAAATTTTCAAAACAGTTTAATTGAAATATTGCAAGAATCATAACTATATGATTAATTTTTCACGGTATGTGTTTATTAAGGATTTTGTTTTAAGATGTTAATACAATATAGAGGACAAAACATAATCATAAAATCATATTTTTTTAAGTTGGAGTAGACTTTATAAGTCATCTAGACAAAAGTGCTACCCATTGATTATAATAATCAAACTGTGATTCAAGCCAAACTAAAAAGAAAAATAGTATTTTATTCTCTTGATATTATTAAACTGGAACACATTCTGCTGAATGACTCTTAAAGGAATATGTTTAATGATCTAATAAAATGCAGAAGAATTTTTAAGCAAACCCCAGAACTAATAATCTGTCAAATTTGTTTAGTATTCTAAATTATAGACAGCAAAATTTTCTTGAGATAACAGTAAATTGAATGAAATAGTGCTAATCATCATTTATATTCTTCTGATTACAATCTGCATTTTCTCCGGTACATTTACTTGTTACACATTATTCCCCTACAGATACTTTTCATACCACTAAGTATAAAGTTATAATACATCTTAAAAATAAATGGAAGGATGATAATGAGTTTGTCATCTAAACCTTACAGTTCAATAGCTATGGAATAGGGAATGGTAGACTTGGAATATTTTTTTCTTGTTACTGCATAATTTTAAGAATATATATACATACTTTTGTTAAATATTAGAAGTCCATTTTGTTTGACTTGCATGAATAAAAATACAATTTAAACGTAAATTTTTCTTCAGCTAAATAATCAGTATTTTATGAGGCATGTAATGAAACTGCACCTCTCTGTTCATTTTATGATTAATGCATAAGTTACTTTTAAAATATTAAACTAACTATATACTTCCATGTTTATGAACCAGGCAGTTCAGTAGCTTATTTTTTAGTCAAGGATATTTTTCAAGTAGTACAACAACATGAGTCAAAGGACTTGGATTTCAGATTGCAAAATGGGTTTCCATTGAATTCAGTAGGAAAACTCTCTCAATTTAGACGATAGAGTTTTCTTTTTTAGTACTGACTGGCACAATAGAGAGAAAGTGGTCTTATGAGAGCAAAAATGAAATTTAGTGCTATAAATTTGAAACAGAAATAGGCCTTCATTGCTTAATCATTTTGAAATATCTATTAGAGATTAGAGAAATCCTAGGAAATACACTTGACAAATTAATATGACAAATAAAGCAATAGCACAACTATATCATGTTTTGGATCATTTCTTGTGTTCTTTAAACTGATGAGGGCATTTTTAAAGCAAATAGGGCATTTAGCACTCAAAGGAAAAAACACAAACAAAGGATAAGCATATGAATCAGACATGTCAAACTTCACAAACAGAATGTTTCACATGACTCATCAGCAGTGATTTCAGTCAGTCTAGTAACTTTACTAATAAGCCAGAATGAAAAAAAGAAAGTATTATGTTTTTGTTCTTAGCAACAGGATCAATGGAAAGAATTTTAGATTTTTATTGGACAGATATAAAGAAATGAGAAATGAAAGCTTAGGGAATGACTCCTAGGAAGTAATGATTTTGAATTTAATTTGAATTCATGTTCTCTGACTCGAGTCAGTTATCTTTCCACCACACAAATAAATGCCACTTGTCCCAAGATAGAAATCAGTCTAAAATATCATAGACAAGTCTTTATCCATTGTTATTCTCACAATTTTCAGGATAAAATATTATATAATATTGCATTGAATATCATGAGTCTAACAACTCTAGTGACTAGAAAGATGTAATATATACATACATACATATGCATATATATGTATATGTGTATGTATATGTATATATGTATGTGTATGTATGTATGTGTGTGTATATATATATATATATATATATATATATATATATATATATATATATATATATCTTTTAAACCATGGCTTCTAAAATTGGAAAAGGGATATCTATATGGAGTTAATATTATTCTGATATCTACATATGGAAACTTGTTTTGCTTGCTATAATAGAACTATTTCTGAGAAGTTATGTGCAGATCTAATTAAGGAAAATCAAATAATATTGTAAGTACACTAGATGAGTACATTATTTAAATAATCTTAATGGTGAATTATTTCCTAAGTCAATAATCCTTTTGTACTATTAACCACTATATCACTAATTACCTATTTTACTTTTAAAACTCAGATATTAATGAAGTATAGCAACTTGATGTTAGAAATATTATGAGTTATTATGTTCAGATAAACCATGTATAAGAACCCTAAGAAAACATTTAAAAATATACATGCATGTACATACACATATATGTATGTGTGAATACATATATATGTTCATTTTTTTATCTTTTTGGAACAATTGTTTAATCTTGTCCCCAATTCTCATGGAATTTTGACAGGTTTGATAATGACATGTAGTTTAAATCCAACCTAGCAATTTTAAACTCCTTTTGAAATGAATATCCTAAAGTTATTTTAGGACAGCAATTTCAATGTGAGTGAGAAGTAGAGCATATACAGAATGAAATTAAAGAGAAAAGAAGTTCAGAGCTGTTAAGAAAGACTACTGGGCAAAAACAAAGCAAAACAAATCAAAACAAAAACCCTCTGAATATCACTGATCTAAGCTGATCTTAATATTTAAGTCTCTTATTAGTCATATAGTATGACTAATTTTATGAAAACAACCAAAATATTGTTCTTTAAAACACTACAGAATAAATCATACATGTTATCTTGTTTATTTCCCTTTTTTATCTTCCTAGAGTTATCTGACACCAATTTGCTAATGATAAAACAGCAGAGCTTCATTAGAGTATAAACATACACAATATTCCAAATAAACTCTTATTTCTTAGCTTCACATACCAAAAAAAAGTATCAGATTCTATCATAATAGGATCACAACTTTAGATCTGCCAAGTACCTCAGAGTACATCTAGTCTAACTTTGTCATTTTACATTTAAGAAAACTAAGGACAAGTGAAATTAACTGACTTGCCTGAGGTTATAAACATAGTAAATCGGAAGTAGGTCTTGGAACTCCAGAGCCAAACCAATCTATCTTCCATTACCTTTGATCTTAAGAGACAGTGAACTTCAAACATTGAAGGAGGGACTCAGGAGATATTCAGAAACACTTATTATAATTGAAGTCATCCCAACAATTTTTAAATGGAAAAGGTTTAAGAAATTGCAATTACAAATTGAAGATTTTGATAGATCTCTCCATGTTGTATGTACACAAACACACACGCACACACAGTGGGAATGATGCAAGGTTGCCACTGTCTATGCACTGTCTCTTAGAACTTAACTGGGCTGTTCATCATTACCACATTGAGTCTCTGGAAAGTCAGTCAACATCTTTTGGGTACTGACACTGCCACCAAATACAAATATGACTTTTCTTTAAGTCACCACCTCCCTGCATCCCAATTTTCTCATCTGTAAAATAAAGGGTTTGAATTGAATGATCTTTAAGATTCCTTTCTGATATAAGATTTTATGATACCATGACTCTAAATTCCCTTCTATTGTGAAGCTAGGGAAATGTTTTCTATTTAATCTCTTATGTATTTTCCAAATTCTTTCTCAGTTTCTCAAGGATACTCTTACATTGTTTTACTCTGTTGGAATTCTTTAATCATCATTGTGGGGCAGGTAGGTGGCACAGTGAATGGAATGCCAGGTCTGGAGTCAGGACTAGACCCAAACACCAGCTGGCTGGCCCTGTGTAACAGAAAAAAAATCAATATACACAGGAGGGCCTGTGATCACAGATTCTTAGAACTATATTTCTAAAAGAAAAGGCAACTTTTGAAGGGCCAACAATCACTTTAATCAAGTATATGTATCATTCACTTAGTTCAGGGTTAAAAACAGCACCATGAGCTTCAGAGAAAATACAAACAGAGAAAAAAGATCAACCAATACACAGAGCTTTCAACTGTCTGACCATAAGTAATATATACATCATAAATCAACAGGTCCAACTGTCTGACCATTACATACATACATAGTTACCAGAGAGAGAAGCACCAACATTTGGGTTTTCAAAGCAGGGAGGCTTCTTAGTGGCTGCCCAGAGTCTCATCTGTTCAAACAAACATTTTCAAAGAATAAGCTCCAAAGCACAACCTTAACTCAGAGTGTTTACATACTTTTTAGAGCTGGAGTGTATCACAACCCTTGAGAACCAGTGCCTCATTAACAAAAGGCATGGGTCTTCCTACAAATCTTCCCAGACCCATTAATGGGTGGGGAAGATCTTCTTTAATCACATGATTCAATCAGAGTCACTTGATTATACTAAAATAAAATATGCATTATCAATAAGCCCTGGGCAAGTCACTCAATCCTGTTTGTTTCAGTTGTCTCCTCTCTAAAATGAGCTGGAAAAGGAAATGGGAAGCCACTCCAGTTTCTTTGACAAGAAAACCTCAGGTATAATCATGAAGAATCAAATATGCGTGAAATGACTGAACAACAACATAATTATCCCTATATACTCTAGACCAATGAGTTTCCTCTGTCCCTGTAAAAACTGTTTCCCAGTTTCCATCTCCTTAAAAGAGGATAAATAAGTCCTACCAAGGAATTATTTGTTAGCAATGGTTTATTTTAGAGGCTATATGGAGTAATAGATCATTGGAATTAGACTTGAGGAGACTTGGATTAGATACCATCTCTGACACAGTTCTGTGACCTTATGCAACTTGCTTAAATGTGATGTGCCTCTGGCAACTTCCTAGAAGTTATCCTACTTGCTGATAAAATGGATTTGGAATATTAGATTCAGGGAGGGATTAGTCACCAATAAAAAATGTTTGAAAGAGGACATGGAGTAAAAAATTTCTGAGTTCAAGTCTTGCTTCTGAAATTTACTTAAATTTACTTACTTGCATAAGACACTTCATTGCTCACAATCTTAGTTTCTTACTCTGTAAGAGAGGAAATAATAGCACCTACCTCAAAAATCATATTATAAGGGCCAAAGAATTTAGCATTTGTCAAGTGTTTTGTGAATCATAAAGTCCTATATAAACATTATGCATTATTTTATTAGTAGTAAAGATAACAAAAAGGAAGAAAATGGGAATAATAAGAAAATTCCAATCTCAGCTAATATGATCATAAAGAGAGGTTTAATGGAAAGAAGAGGGAGAATTCATAATTAGGGAATGGGCAAAAGAAAGAGAAGAGGGCAAGAAGCAGAAGTAGATTGCATTAATCATAGAAAACTGTATGAAGAGGAAGCATGGAGCAAAGAGATGAATAAAATGGAGGGAAACACAATTGGAGATCATAACAGTGAATGTGAATGGGATGGATTCACCCACAAATGAGAAGAAAGTAGAATGCAATTGAATTATAATGGATTGAAATGCAGAATCCAACAAAATGTTTTTTTGTGAAATTAATTTATAAAATTAATTTGTAAAATTAATGAATTTGTTAAATTAATAAGATACTAATCCCAGGGATATGTAAATTTCAACTGAGATTGAGAAATAAGAATATGTTAACCAAAATGAATGAAATTCTAATGATGTAAAAGATTGATTACAAGGATTTGTCTGAACAATTTGATTACTTTCTAGAAAATGAACTTTCATGTGGTACTATTTTTATGTAAGAGGTGATCAGAAAATAAATTTTCAATCATCTTCTTAAGGTTATAATACAATGAACCTTTGTTCGTAAATGTTGGTTGCATCTCAGTAGAAATTCCTCCTGGTGGATAAACTGCAGTGATTTGAATAGACTCCAGCTGAATCTTTTGGCTTAGAATCTTTGGAGGATGGATTCTTGTTGGCAGAGTGACACTTGATTCAGTACCATAAAGGATATCTTTACATAAAAGCCTGAAGTATGTTTTTTTCATCTTTCTCCAGGAAACATCCTGAGAATACATTTGGTTATGTGTGTAGTGGTGGTGGAGAAGAAAAGGAATTCTTTTGTAGCAGGCCTGACTCAGACAACTATGGTAGTTTAGACTTGAGACAACAATGAAGTCAGACATTCATAGATCATATAAAATGTAAAAAAAAACAAAAACAAATGAACTTTAACAGTACCATAAAAATGATATTCAGAAAAACTACAGCACTGCTTCTGATAGATGTAGCTCACATGGTCTCCACAGTGAAATGTGTCTGGTTACTGACAATATTGATTCATCACGTGCTGAACGTGAGTGACCAGGCTACTGAGAAGTCATTTCCATGGCTTAAATCCTAGTCTTCTATACAAAACAAGTCTGCCTTTTAGGTAAAAACTATGCAAGTTCACACCTACCGTGCCAGCTACGGTATATGCAGCTTGCTTTATAGAAAGCTTGAATGAAACTTGCTATCCAGAGAAGACTGGTTTCTTTTGAATAGTACCAGCCTTGTGGGTTGCCTTGCAAGTAACTCTAGCTTCTGAAGTTC
This sequence comes from Notamacropus eugenii, assembly GCF_028372415.1. Classification (NCBI taxonomy): domain Eukaryota; kingdom Metazoa; phylum Chordata; class Mammalia; order Diprotodontia; family Macropodidae; genus Notamacropus; species Notamacropus eugenii. The sequence goes on from NC_092877.1 coordinate 238,708,523, forward strand.
AAGGACGTAGCCTTCTCTTCCAAGAAGAAAAGTTTGTTGAGAAGTCTTCCTTATGGTGAAAGTTGATTGCTTTTCTCCAATTTTTGCATTTACAAGTTCACTAATAGATTGAAATCAATATGTAAGTAAAGAAAAGATCTCAACATTACTATTGTCTTTTAGTAAGTCATTTGCACAACAGAGATTTGATAGGAAGAGACTTTTCTCTCTCTCATAGCCCCAAAATATATTTCCGTCCCAGGTGCAGACACAATGGTAGTTTCGTACTATGAGAGTTTCATACATGGAAGGCACCATGTAGGATGTTATGTGAAAATGGGAGATATCATAGAGGGAAAATAATTATGATGACTGTTTATAGGTTATACTGATGTCCCTTGTGTGTCCTTTACCTGAGCTAAAGGTTCTTATAAATATTTCTGTCTTTTACAATGTATCTCCTATATTTAATGAACATTTGTTACCTTAACTGCAAGTGTTAGTCACTCTGTTACTGACATGTGAAAACCTATAAGTGAATTTTATATCAGTCATATTTGGCAGTTTTCCAGAGTAATATCTGGTTTAAGGCCTTATGACCCAAAGAAAATAATTTTTTGGGTAATCTCATAAGTTTGTATCTGATCTGTGAGAATCAAGAGCTTGGGGACCCTAAAATACCAGATAAAGAGGAGTTTTATAAATCTTGTAAGATTGGTAGAAAAATAGTTTTAATCAGAGAACTTTTCAGAAATGTCACCCTAATCATAGCACAATTTTCCCAAATAGTCTATATAGTACTGGAATTAACTGTTCTTTAAATGTTTGATAGAATTTACTTGGGAATCCATCAGGCTCTGGAGATTTTATTCTAGGGTGTTCATTGATGACTTGTTCAATTTCTTTTTCTGCTATGGAGTTATTTAAGTATTCAAGTTTTGTTATAATTATTAGCATGAAAATTGAAGTTTAAAACATTAACTGAAAAAAACGAATGTTAAGGTGAATACTGAAAGAAATTTGTTTACATTGCTTCTATTTAACATATAGTTTTCCAAGATTATCCTTTTTCAGGGCTACTCAAATGTACTCTATGTAGGCTCTCTGTTTCTGCAAACCTATTTATATATGTATATATTCATGCATGTATACATACACAATAGAAAGAATACATAATACATATCAAGAATGAAATAAAATGGGTATATGATATCTCTCTCCATATTACACATGCGTACTTATGTGTATATACACATATAGAGAGATACACACATATGATATACACATGTCTATCCACATTTATCTGGTTCTAACTGTGGTGTGTGTGTGTGTGTGTGTGTGTGTGTGCATGAGTGCATAAAGGAAGATCATGATAGTGGAGTAAGGGACTTTAATCCATCTTCTTCTGTTATTAAAAACCAAAACTAGAAGATGAGGAAGAGAAGTTAGGAAGTTGACTGTCATCTCCCAAGCTTCCCTCAGAAACAACCAAGAATCTGCCACTCAAGAAAACAGCATAATCCTTGAAAAAACATGAAAATTCACTTAGAAATAGGGAACTTTCAAACTTTCCTGATGAAAAGATCAGAATAAAACAGAAAATTCAATGTTCAAATACAAGATTCAAGAAAAGCATAAAAAGGTAAATAAAGAAAAAACCCACAATGTTATTCAATATGCTTAAACTTTTTACACCCCTACATGGGAAGAGTATATTTCTAATACTTGAGAACATTATCTTTATTAGAGCAGTTAAAGAGTTATACATAGATAGAGGGTGTGTATATAAGTTGATTTTAATGTGATGACATAAAAAATAAGTAAAGGGTGAAAAAAGGATTGTACTGGGAGAAGAGGAAAAGGGGGAGTTAGAAAAGGATAAATTAGATCATATGAAGAGGTGAAAAAACATATTTCAAAAGAGAGAAAGAAGAGCATGTGAGCATGTGAACTTTCATCAGATTTGGATCAAAGAGTAAATAACACACACTCAATAGTGTATAGAAATTTATATTACCCTATAGGGAAGTAGAAGGGGAAAGAGGAAAGGAAAGGGAGAGAAGACGAATACAAGGGAGGACTGATTGAGGGAGGTGATAGAATCTTGTGACGAGGGACAGGGTGAAAGGAGAAAGAAAAATACAAAAGAGAGGGAAAATAGATGAAGGGAAATATATAGTTAGTAATAATAGCTGTGAATGGGGATGGGATCAACTCTCCCACAAAACAGAAGTGAATCACAGAGTGGAATAAAAAGAGGAATCCTGCAATATTTTGTTTAGGAGAAACACTTATGAAGCAGAGAGATCCATTCAAAGTAAAGGTAAAAGACTGGAGCAGAATATATTACGCTTCAGCTTAAATACAAACAATAAACAAAACAAAACAAACAAACAAACAAAAAAGAGGAATGTCAGTCCTAATCTCAGAAAAGGCAATAGCAAAAATAGATCTAATTAAAAGAGATAAGAAAGGAAACTACATCTTCCTAAAATATACTGTAGATAATGAAATAATATCAATACTGAACTAAATATATATGAACCAAGTAGTATAGCATCTAAATCCTTAGAGGAGAAATTGAGTTACAGAAAGAAGTAGATATCAAAAACTATACTAGTGGGGTTCCTCAACATCTCCCTCTCAGAACTAGATAAATCTGACCAACAAAATGAACAAGAAAGTAATTGATGTGAATAGAATTTTTTAAAAGTTAGATATGATAGACCTCTGGAGAAAACTGAAGGGAATAGATAGGAACATACATTTTTTTTTCTCCCAGTGGTACATAGCAACTACACAAAGATAGGACATGTATTAGGGCATAAAAGCCTCACAATCCAATACCAAAAGGCAGAAATATTAAATTTGTCCTATTCAGATTATGATGCAATAAAGTTACATATGATGAAGATCCATGGAAAGACAGACTAAAAGTTAATTGAAAACTGAATAACCTAATCCTTAAGAATGAGTGTATCAAATGCAAAATCATAGAAACAACCAATAACTTCAGCAAAGAGAGAGGTAATAATAAGACAATATAACAAAAGTTAAGGGTTGCAGCCAAAGTAGAACTTAGGGAAAATTTTATAGCTCTAAATACTTACATGAGTATAATAGAGACAGAGGAGATCAATGAATTGGGCATGGAATTAAAAAAGGTAGGAAAGGAACAAATTAAAAATCCCCATTTAAATATCAAATAAGAAATTCTGAAAATCAAAGGAAAGAGTAATAAATTTGAAAGTAGGAAAACTATTGAACTAATAAATAAAACTAAGAACTTGTCCTATGGAAAAAAATTAAAATAGATAATCTTTTTAGTTAATTTAAATTAAAAAAAGAAGAAAATCAAACTACCAGCATCAAAAATAAAAAAAGTGAAATCATCACCAATGAAAAGGAAATTAAATAAATAATTGGGAGCTATTTTGCCTAACTCTATGCCAATAACTCTGGCAATCTTAATGAAATGGCTGACTATTTACAAAAAAATATAAATTGCACAGATTAATGGAAGAGGAAATAAAATATTTAAATGACCTTATTTTAGAAAACAAAAAATAAGTTGAACAAGCCAACATTGCCTAAGAAAAAATGTCCAGGGTCATATGGATTTACAAAATAATTCTGCTAAATATTAAAAAAAAAACAATAAATTTTAATAATATACAAATAATTTGAAAAAATAAGTGAAAAAGTCCTATCAAATTCTTTTTATGACATAAATATGGTTCTAATACCTAAATTATCAACTTAACAGAAATCATTTAATCATCTCAATAGATGCATATAAAGCTTCTGACAAAATATAGTGCCAATTCCTATTAGAAATATTAGAAAACAAAGGAATAAATGGAGTTTTCCTTAAAATAACAAATAGTATCTGCCCCAAACCATATTTTATGTATTTTATGTAATGGGCATAATCTAGAATCTTTCACAATAAGATCAATGTGAAACAAGGATCTCATTATTACCACTGTTATTCAGTATTACACTAGAAATTCTAGCTTTAGCATAAAAAAAAGAAATAGAAAGAATTAGAATAGGCAATGAGGAACGTATCATTCTTTGCAGATAATATGATGATATACTTAGAGAATCCTAGAAAATCAATAAAAATACTATTTGAAATACTTAAGAATTTAGCAAATTTACGGGGTGTAAGATAAATCCATATAAATTATCAGCATTTCTTTATATGCCAAAAAAAACCCAACAAAAAAACAGCAGCAAGGGAAAGAAAGAGAATTCCATTTAAAATAACTGAAGACAATATATAATATTTTGGAGCCTACCTGCCAAGAAAACCACAGGAACTATATGAATACAATTACAAAATATTTCTTATACAAATAAAATCTGATCTAAAAGTGGGGAAAATATCACGTCCTCAAGTGTAGGATAAGCAAGCATAATAAAAATCACAATTCTGCCTAAACTAACTTACTTATTTAGTGCCATACCAATCAAACTATCAGTAATTATTTTATACAGTTAGAAAAACATAATTACAAAATTTTTCTGGAAGAGCAAAAGGACCAGAATATCAAGGAAAATAATGAAAAGAAATGCAAGGGAAGATAACCAAGCCATAATAGATATAGAACTTTATATAGTTATAAAGTAACTATCATCAAAATTGCTTGGTAATAGCTAAGACAAAAAGGGATGAATCAGTGAAATATATTAGGCACACAAGACACAGCAGTCAATGACTATAGTAATCTACTATTTGATAAACCAAAAATCTTCAGCTCTTGGAATAAGAACTCCTTATTTAACAAAAACAAAACAAAACAAAACAAACAAAACTTTTGGGAAATCTGTAAAATAGTATGGCGGAAACTAAGAACACACCAACATCCTACACTGTGTACCAAGATAAGGTCAAAGAGGGTAAATGATTTAGGCATAAAGAGTGATACCACAAGCAAATTAGGAGAGTAAGGAATAGTTTACCTGTCAGACCTATGAACAGAAGAATTTATGACCAAACAGGAGACAGAGAACATCATGACATGCAAAATGGATAGTTTTGATTACATTAACTTAAAAAGGGTTTAAACAAACAACGGCAATACAATCCAGAGTATAAGGAAAACAGAAAGCTGAGAAAAAAATTTTATAGCCCATGTTTCTGCTAAAGGTCTCATTTCTAAAATATATATAGAAAGGAATTAAATTTAAAAGAATACAAGTCATTCTTCAATTAATAAATGGTCAAATGACATGAAAAGGCAGTTCTCTGAGGAAGAAATTAAATATATTTATAGATATATGAAAAAGTGCTCTAGATCTCTACTGCTTAGATAAATGTAAATAAAAACAACTTTCATGTACAACCTCATACCTATAACATTGGCTAATATGACAGAAAAGAAAAAGTATAAATATTGGAGAAGAAATGGGGAAACTGGAATACTAACACACTGTTAGCAGAGTTGTGAACTGATTCAAGCATTCTGGAGAGCAATTTGGAACTATGCCCAAAGGGCATATTCTTTGATCCTTCAATATCACGTCTAGGTCTGTATCCCAAAGAGATCATAAAAAAGGGGGAAAAAGACCAATACGTGGAAAAATATTTATAGCAGCTTTTTTTGTGTGTGGTGGCTAATAAATGGCAATTGAGTGAATGCCCATCAATTGGGAAATAGCTGAACAAATTGTGGTATAAGAATGTAATGGAATAATGTTGACCTATAAGAAATGATGAACAGGTGGATTTCAGGGGGAAAAAAAAACCTATAAAGACTTACAGGAACTGATCATGAGTGAAGTGAGCAGAACCAGGAGAACATCATACACAGTAACAGCAGTACTGTGATATGATCAACTTTGATGGACTTAGCTTTTCTCACAAATGCAATAACCTAAATCAGCTCTAAAAGATGAGAAATGCTCTACACATCCAGAGAAAGAACTATGAAGTCTGAATGCAGATGGCAACATACTATTTTTACTTTCTTTTTTCTTTCTTGTGCTTTTTCCCTTGTATTCTGATTCTTCTTTCACAATATGAAAAATGTGGCAATATGTTTAATGTAACTGTACAAGAATAATCCATATAAGTTTCCTTGCTGTATTTGGGATGGGGGAGAAGAAGGAGTGAGGGAAAAATATGGGATGCCAAAAGTTGTGATAGTGAATGTTGAAAAATATCTTTACATGTAATTGGAAAAAAATACAGTACTATTAACTGGGGGAAAAGTCAAAATTTCAGATCAATTGCACTTAGAATACAGAATTTTTGCAGATGACTTATAAGAGGTTATCTCTCTCCCTTAGGATATGACTGCCTTCTGGCTGTGAAAAATAACAGCATCAGTATCAAAAAGAGAGGAAAAAGATTCATGAAAGCTGAGAAATTTTGTGTAGTCATTTTTCTCTAGTGTCTTCCCTCTTCTTTCTTGATGCTCTTTCTGAAGAAGAGATAAAGCAAGGAAGGTTACTTTTGCAATATCAAATTTGCTTTCCTGTTTAATCTCTATTGTTTTCACTTTATTTTTTCCCTATTGTTTTATGCCTTTTTTGCTTGCATTTAATGATTTTTACAAAGTTAAAACAAGCTCCTGAGGAGAATAAATTCTAACCTTCTCCTAAGAGAAAGTATATTTCATATATTGTGCATATTGTTCTTTTTATTTTTTTCTAAGCTTTAAAGCTTTGTGATATGTCAAGCTAAAATTTTCTAAGACAAGCTCATCTATTGCCCAAATCGAATAATCTGTGACTTGAAGGTTATGATTGTAATGGTGACCAGCTCAGTAGTGATTTATGTCAGCTTTATTCAGTGTGGGGGAAAAGTGAAATCTGTTCATTTCAAAAGAATATCAAAATTGAACATCTAACTGAACATTCCTTTAGTATCCTTAATGTGAAAATAAACTCCTATGATTAGGTTGTAACTTCTCTGGAATATTTTGAATGATTCCTTTGTCTTTTGCAGATTTGGAACACTTCTGAATGTGAATTTGAATTGCGTGATATTCGTAATCAATGACACTACTGGGTTCCACTAGTAAGAGTTTACATTGACAAGTAAGAACATGTGCTCTAAATAAATATTAAAAACAAATATTTATAATTTTACTTTATTTCAACTTTTTATTGATTGACATTTTTATTCATATATTTAGATCACATAACTAACAAGTTGGAAGTCTAGATTCTTTCTGCAATTCTAATGACCTTTCAAGATTCTTCAAATTAGGGATTATATTTAGAAATAAAATAAAATCAACTGTCTCTCCACTATATAAGACACCAAAAAACTTAATGAGATTCAATATGATGAACTAATAACAAAGAAGGCAATTTTCTAACGCATTAACCTATCAGCCTCTCTTTTCCCAGCCATCATGCAGTCTCATGGGCTAAAAATGCTGATGCACAGTTTTGGAGAAGAATTCAACTATGCCTCCCCATTTCATGTGCTATTTAAATCCCGAAACCTGAGGATTGTTCTGATCTGCAATGCAGCATAGGAGCACTCTATATGGTAACACTGCTCAGCTAGAGAACTGAGGAACCGAATGAACTGGAGTAGTTTGCAAACAAACTGTGTATTTCTACACTGCCTTAAAATAAGGGCACTAAACCTCAAGCTGAGGCCATATATCTACATCTACATCTACATCTACATCTACATCTACATCTACATCTACATCTACATCTACATCTACATCTATATCTATCTATATCTATCTATCTATAGATAGGTAGATAGAGAGAGAGATAGAGAGATAGATAGATAGATAGACAGACAGACATACAGACAGACAGATGGATGGATAGATAGATAGATCTTTCAAAAAATCTACCTGTGTGGATAGAGACAAAAGCTTGAGCAACATGAATTACTTATTCAGCCTTAAAGGAGGTTGTAGCAGTTTTATGTTGGAGTCATTTTAGGTGAAAGAGTGGGAATATAAGTAAAAAGGGAATATAAGGGAAAATTAAAAAAGCCTTGAACACAGAGGTCAAATAGAAGGTGAGATGTCATAATAAATAATACAGTATAAATATTATATAGATCATATTATAATAAATATTACAAGACAAGAGAAAATAAATAATATGTGAGGCAAGTTATACCTAGGATTCCTAAGTCAACATGAATTCACAAGATTCTCCTGAAAAGTTTAAGAAATAAATTAAAGATTGTGAAAGAAGAATTGATGGTTTGTAGAGGAGAAATAATTGGCAAAGTGGAAAAACTGGAATCCACTGAAGCAAACCTTACCAAAACAAACACAAAATTTAATACAACTTATTAGGAATGGAAATACATGGGAGTAAAGGATTATCTGGAAGAAAAGTGTCAAAAAGAAACAAAACTAAAAGAATAGTGATATCTATGTAAACAATATTAATTTTAAAAAATAGATTATATAGTCTACTATCAAGGATTAAAAGATTTCCAAAATAATACAAATAAAAAAAAAAAAACACCTGAATACCACAATGAAAGAAATAACAAAAAGAAAATTTCAGAACATCTGAACAGAATACAGAAGGCTTAGTGATGCACTTAATCAAAGGAGGCTACACCCACCCAACAAGAAGGAAATTTTCAGAAGAACTCCATGCTAGGAAACATGGACATGCTCCACAGGCCCCAGTACAAAAGCACTAATAAAAATATGCAAATCTCCAGTAAACCAAACACCTATTCAACAAACTCATAGTAGTAAATTTAATATAAAATAATTTCAGATATAAAGGAATAGAAATTCAAATAATATAAGACTAATCTATATTCACAGAAACTCCAAGAGGGAATGGATAATGTACTCAAAAGGGCAGAAAAACTGATTAAAACCAATGTAGAAGTATCCAGGAAATCTGGGCCTAAGAAATGAAAAAAAACAATGTTGGAAATTCAATTAAAAGATGTATTCATAAAGCATAAAACCAAATCTGAGCAGGTTTTTGCTTTGTAAACACATCAGGCAACAATGCAAGAAAAGTAAGCAAAGATAGCAAATGAGGAAGGCACAGGTAAAGAGAGAAAAATCTCAGAAAAAGAAACAAAAAAACCCCTTGAAATGAGAATGATGCTTATGGCATTAACAATGATAACAATAAAATAAGTATAAAAGAATTTATTTCTAATAGTTTGCAAAGAGATAAGGACAGAAGTTGAAATTAAATAGAAGTGATAGTGGAGAAACAGACTTATAAAATTATGGATCAAACCTCACAAAACCCAAACTACAGATAACTAGATGTTATTTCTTTTGTCATTTGTTTTGTGAGGAAAATTGCAGAATTGGAGAAACATAAAGGAGGAGAGAGGAAGATATACTTAAAAGGCGAATGTGTTATATACCTTATTCTACTCAAAGAACAATAAAAAAATTAACTTTTCTACTCTCTCAAGAAGTTGAGGGTCTATAATCATTTATAAAACGATTAGTGAGGTGGAAGAGAGAGGCACTGAAAAAAGGAGAAACAGAAAGGGAGGATACTGGCTTAGTAGTTGGGGGAGAGCATATTAATGAATATCCTAATGGTGGTAGAAAATAATATTCAATCATTAGAGCTAGGAATCATATAATAACTATAACTTCCATGGATTTGGTGTTGAAGGAGAACAATGATCTTGTTTCATGAGGAGAACAAACAGAGATGCTGGGGAAAATTGCCACCCAGAAGAGCAGGAAAGTTTGGACTCAGAAATTTTATGGTAAACTGAGAAAAAAATCACCATAGGGAGGGCAAAGGGAAATGACGAACTGTTCAGTCAAATACATAGGAGAATTTCTGTAATGGAGCAATACTTCTCTCTTCTTTGTAATTTGCCATAACTGGCATTTGGGAGCCAGGGGGCAATATGCATATTTCAGGTATATATATGTATATATATATATATATATATGTATATATATATATACATATATATATATGTATATATATATATGCGTGTGTGTGTGTGTGTGTGTGTGTGTGTAACAACAGGCAATAAAATAAAAACTGTTTAGAAGAAGAATCCAAAACAGAAATCTGAGAATAATAAATTCCATGAGGACTACAAAAGTAAATAAGGAATAAATACGCATAAGGTCTATGAATCAAAAAAATATATACACACAGAATAGACAGAAAGGGAAAAGAAATAATGAAGAAAATAAGGGAAAAAATTGTTTTTTCCAAAAAAGATTATAAAAAATAAAAATTAAAATATCAAGCAAAATTAAAATATCAAGATGAAGAGAAAGAAAGGGGGAGTTTACCTAACTACTTACCTGAAAGGAAGAAGCAAAAGGAATTAAACAACTAGCTAAGAGTAAAAAAAAGAAAGGAAGTAGTATGCTGAACAATGCTCTAAACCTAGGAAAAAGAGTAATAAAAAATAGGAGAAAGAAGATTGAGGATGAGGGAAAGAGCCGTTGGGATAAAGTTGCCTTAAAGGAGATTAAGGTGACATAACTGCAGTGTCTTTAAAGAGGAAAAGGAGAAAAATCCTTATTTCAAAAAAAAAGAGAAAAATGGCAAAATATAAACCTAATTCTCATAACTTTAAATGTGAATAGACTAAATAATTTAATAAAGTGAAAAAACAGAGTGGCAACTTGATAAGAAATTAAAACCCCACAATTTGCCATTTCAAGAGCAGCTGGGGAATTTATTCTATGTGCTCTTTGTCTAAAGTCAGATTCATATTATGTCAAAGATGTAGACCCTATGCTTATAAAATCATTTTAATAATCATAATAATAATCATAAATCAATTTTAATAAAATGTGTATGAACAAATTATTGCATTTACAAAAATTATTTAGCAAACCAAAAAAGAAACATTTTGAAAATACCTACTATATGCTATGTACTTAAATTTTCACTGAATAAGTAAAGATACAATTAACCTACCCTTTCTCTCAAAGACTTTATATCCAAGGAAGAAGACATATAATATATTAGTATATAGAGAATAAATATATAAAGCACAAGGTACAGTACAAGAAGGGTATTAGCAATTTTGTAGTGAGAAATGAAATGCTGGATAAAAGAGTGCTTGAACTGAATATCAAAGAAACAGATTCTAAAAAGGAAATGAAATCCTAGCGGACAGTCAGTGCAAAAGCAGGGAGATAAGGGAATATGGATTACCTTCTATAAGAACAGAGAGAAAACTGATTTGTTTGGGCTATAGGGTATGGAAAAGGGATAATTTAGAGAGGGAGAGGGAGAGGGAGGGAGAGGGAGAGGGAGAAGGAGGAAGAGGGAGGGGAAGGGAGAGGGAGGGAGAGGGAGAGGGAGAGGGAGAGGAGAGAGAGAGAGAGAGAGAGAGAGAGAGAGAGAGAGAGAGAGAGAGAGAGAGAGAGAGAGAGAGAGAGAGAGAGAGAGAGGAGAGAATAAAATACAAAAGTAAAAGTGGCTGAGGTCAAGTTTTGAATGCCTTCAGATACCTAACAGTGATTATATTTCATCCTAGAGTCAATAAGGAGCCAATGTACCTTATTAAGTGGGAGAGATATATGGTTAGATCTTGTTTGTTTATTTTTGTTTGTCCTTCCTTCTTAAAGAGTACCAATGATATCAGGAAGGTCCTGTGTTGACTTGCAAGTGAATTGGATTTAAGTGAGACAGGGCTGTTCAAAGTAACCAGTTCCACTCTCTCCTCCACAGTGCTGGGTCCAGTAGCAAGATATAGATATCTAGGACTAAAGATGGCTCTGGTTGCAGGGCAACACCAATACAGTGATTAAGGCTAGATAAGAAAAGACGAAAAAACTGGCCTCTTATACCTACTAAAAAAAAAAAAAATCAACCAAGGAGAGGAAGACTCTCAGGGTTTCTGGCCGGAACAGAAACATTTGCTACTTATACTCACTCTGCAACAAGTGAGGCTTCAGAGTCAGAATAATTTGGGTTTAAGGCTTAGCCAAGTGACAACATTTGAATCCCAATGGCTTCATCAATGCCTGTTTCTAGAGCTCTACTTCAAGAACTTATATAGTCCTTATAAGGTCTTTACCAGGTTTCAGTTAGTCTGAGGCAACATCCATTCAGTGATTTCAGGTTGGATAAAAAATGAAGCAAAAGATGGCCTCATTCTCTTATTCAAAAAAGGAGAAAAGAAAAACAAATCAATTTGGGAGGGGAAGACTCTCAGTGTCTCTGGCCACAACAGAAACAACTACTATTTATGCTCATTCTAAGCTTATGGAAATCTAAACAATGACCAGTAGAGTCCTGGGCTGGGATTTCTTTTTTTGCCAAATAGTGAGAGGAGTTAGAGTGGTTTGATTTTAAAGCATATTCAAGTAGCTCCATTTGAATCCTAATGAGTTTTTATCAAAACTCTATTTTCCAGAAGGCTATTTCAAGAAAATTATACTCCTAAGGGATTTTTTTTTTTTTGCCTCATCATTGCCTAGTTTTAATCACTTAATGGATATTGCTTCAGACAAACTGAGACCTGGGAAAGGTCTTAGCTTAAAAAGACCAAAGTCTCCTACTGCATTTGTGGCTATCTCCAGTTATCTTGATCTAATTTTTACCGCTGGACCCATATGGCTCTGGAAGAGAGAGTGAGGTTAGTGACCTTTCACAGCCCTGCCTCACTTAAATCCAATTTACTTGAAAGTCAAGGCATCCTTCCAAGACTTCTTGATGTCATTAGTCCTCTTTGAGAATGAAGGATAAACAACAATCTGAGAACTAGTGAGTAATAGTAGCTACTACTACTACTAGTACTACTGCTAAGTACTACTCATAGTAGTAGCCCCCACAAGGGATCCAACTAGCCAGTTCCTTTCAGGCAATGCTGCCTGCTTCCTTCTCTCTTTTCTTCCTTCCTTCCTTCCTTCCTTCCTAATTTCATTTCTTTTTTTCCCTCTCTTCCTCTACATGGGGAATCACACACTTGTATACAGGTACTCTGGTCAAAGGAATATGGTTAGATCTACACTTAGGAAAAATCACTTTGGCAGCTGTGTGTAGAAGAGTTGAAGTGGACAGAGACTTATGGCAGGAGGTCCAGTTAGGAGGCAATTGCATTAGTAAGTGTGAGGGATGATTAGGGCCTGAAATATAAATGATGACTGTCTTAGGAGAAAGGTCCACATGTGAGAGATATTAAAAATGGCAAGATTTAACAACCACATGAATAAAAGAAACTGAGGAATGAATTATAAGAATTAATTTACAAATCTGAAGGAATGGAAGAATGGTGGTATAAATGACAGAAATAGAAAATTTTGGTGCAGAGAATGATTGTGGAGATAAATAATGAGTTCTGTTTGGCACATGTCATGTTTTATAAGTTTCCCATCTGAAATGCCCATAATTGGTGATAGATTTGGGCCAAAGCTTAGGAGAGAAGCTAGGGTTGGAGATGATTCACAAATCAACATATCCATTACAAAGAAAGAGTATAAAAAGAAGAGAATTGGGACCAGGACAAAGCTTTTTAGGTCACACACAGTTTTAGTATCTACTGTAAGTGATGAAGCCATTAAGTAGACTGAGGAACCATCAGCTAGTAAAATGAATAGAGCCTAATATCACGACCCACAGTAATTTACTAGCTTACTAGCTGTGTGACCCTGGATAAATCATGGAACCTCTCTCAGCCTCAGTGTTTTTATCTGTAAAATAAAGCAGTTAGAATGAATGACTTCTAAGTTCACTTCTGATTACAAATGTGTTATATTGTGCCATCTAACAATTCTGGGAAAACCCAAAAATTGGAGATTATGTTGGAAGAATAAGTACACAACAGTGCTTAATTCAGCTGATAGATCAAAAAACATGAGGAACAAGAAAAAGACTATCAGATGTTGCAACTAACTAATCAGTTAATTTGCAGATATTAGTTGCAGTTGAGTGATGGGTTCAGAGGTCACACTGCAAAAGTTGAATCATGAGTAGGAGGAGTGGGAGTGAGTATATATCTTATATATCCTTATAATATACAGATATAACATATAAGATATAATATATGATATGTGTATATATATATGGCTTTGAATACGCATTTGCATATATGATACATGCAAACAAATACAAATGCATATAAATTCTAGCAAAATTTTTAAAATAACAATTTCTGGTTTATTTTATTTGCATATATCTCTAGTCACAGGAAATCTGAGAAAGAAAAGGGACATGTGAAATTATCAAATGACTTCTGCAACTAATTTGTTTATTCCTTTTCTTCTTTTTCTTCTTTTCACAAGAAAGTACCCATTAGAACTTCCTACTTATCTGGCTCTAAAAGTCTTTTATTGCAGTCTTTTCTGTTTTATTTTTAAAATTGTATATTATTTGTGATATGTAATTTTCCAAACCTAAAGAGCTCACAGTATTGATTGATAGTATAGCTACTTGGCAAATTCACAAATACAAAATTAGAGATATGGTGTTTTTGTTTTGTTTTTCAGATTCATTTAACATGAATATTAGAAAAAAAAAAAGGTATTTTGATGTTTTGTCCCAAGAGAGTTGGACTCAGCTCTCCCTCTTCTTAGTGATAGATTATATCCTCTTGCACATATCCATTTCTAGAGAGTATTTTGCTTTGCTTAAAAGTTCTAATTTATCTTGTCTTACTGAATTAAATGGGTTTCTTATACTTGCCGTTTCTGTAAAACAGCTGAACTCAACTCTGGGTGTCTCTGTGAATTTTGTTGGTGAGATTCATCTAAGCAGATGATACAAATGTAGGTGATTTTCTTTAATGAGGCCTTTTCTAGAAAGGAGTTTTAAAAAGGAGTCTACTATTAATGAATGAAATGGTAAAGGATAAAAAATGTGTTGAATATAGCTGGAGGCAGCAAGCTAACAACTCAGAATCAAATTGAGCCAGCTATAAAGCCAGCTCTTAGTGAAATTAATGATATAACTGTACTGTCAACTAGAAGGTTTTTTTTTTTTTTCCCCCAAGTCTGCATCTCATTAAAGAACTCCATACTCCCACTGCAAAGTAAAAGGAACATTTGATGCCATGCAGAATTTAAGGCCATCAAATATTAGGTGAAAATACTGAACTTTCTAAAACTAAATTTAAATATTTTTAAACTTTTACTTAAACGATAGTTTTTTTCCTTAAGAGAATTCAAGTCTAAATTTCGCTTCTTGAATGTCTCAATACTCTTGAATACATAGAGAAAATAGAGAATTGAGTTTTTTTGGTTTGTGCTGAATAACAAATCATATTTTGGAAAAATAAAGTGACTTTAACATATTTATCTGTTTTATGATTGTATTTTGGCAAATAATGGTAGTGACTATTCATGTCTATAATTATCAGCCAACGAATAACAATTTTAACTTTTGGTAGCAGTGTGGTGTGAAATGGTTCAAAATATGATCTATATGTATATTTTCCTCCTTTTTGGTTGTTCTGAAAATATTTAGAACCATCTGTTCTCTCAGATTCTGAAAGTTATCCCCTTACAAAACAGCATGTATTGAGCTGAAGGATAGAATCACAACACTCCAGTGAAAATAAGATTTTTCAATGATTTTAAAAGGACTGTGTGAGCCCAATGATAAATGGAATATCTGCTAAGTAAGAGGAAGACTTACTATGTTAAGAGTCTGATAAGCTGACTGACCACAAGATGTTGAAGTTTTCATTAACAACTCCCAATGACCATCTACCAAGACATCTGTCAAGGCCGTATGGGATAAATGCTAGTGAAGGAACTATCCAAATTGATGAAATCATGGATTCATGAAGTATTAAATATGTATTTAAAATTGTGGCAGTTCATTACAAACCCTACACTCTGTAGGCTGTGATTGATGAATTAAATACTAAGGGTACTTTTGGACAAAATAGTTCATGACCAGTACCCTAGAGATTTGAAGAATTTCTCCTGTTACACTGCAACTTTTTAAACTCATTTTATGACTTATTCCTGTTAAATATTCTTCCTTCACATTATCTTTTGTCAATATCAGGTGCTCATTCACATTTCTGTAGTACATGTAATTAATTTAGCACACATAGAATGAAGTATCTTAGGGTATATGCAGTGACACACACACAAACATATCACAAGTATATGGGATGCCCTGCTCTGCTAAGTCTGTGTGTGCACATATATATGTACACACATGTATATATTAATATATGAATACATACATGTGAATTCTATATCTATCTGTATCTCTCTGTGAAGATATGTGTGAGAGAGAGAGAAAGAGAGAGAGAGAATTACAAATGTACAGGATGATGCCCAGCTAAGTACTTTCTAGCTCTTCACTGAACTTCTTGGATTTCCTAAAATGTTTGCTCCCCTAAGATTTCTACCATACTGCAAATTCTTTCAGGGCAAGAACTATACTTTATCCGAACTTTTGTCACACAATCAGTCAATAAGCATTTATGAAGTGCTTACTAAGTCAGACACAGCATCTGTCTTGAACCTAACAAAGTGCTACATGAGGTCCTACATGATCGCAGACATGATGACAGTGGTAATAACAATGATTTTCATGATCATGATGATGATGATGATGATGATGATGATGATGTTGTATACACAGTGAGAATTTAATGTTTGATCTACATCACGTCCTCTATGTGGCGAAATCATGTAGATCTTCCATTCCTCTGGAGAAATAAATGCCTCTTTTTTTGTTGGCCAACTGTAATTCTTATTTCAAACTTGAATTATTTTTCAAAGTACTTCTTAAGATTATAAGTCTTTTCTTCATAGACCACAGGCCAAAAAGGCTCATGGTTCCAATTAAATTTGTGTCCTTCCTTGCTATCCTTTGTGTTTTTCCAATCATCTGTTGTTTTATTCGTACTTCCTTAATCCTTAGCTATATTGGGTACTAGATCACCTATCTCACTACTTTTCTGTGTCCTACTTAGTCCTCTCTAGGATCAATATATACATAATGTGACTTTACTCTTACAAAATACCTACATTTTCATATAGTGTGCCTAAGACTTTTCTTGTTTAACACATGCATGAGAAATGGCTAATACAAGATTTGTACAAAAGAAGTAGGTGGCAATTCATCACATTCATAAATACTCCAAGGACCTGTCTTGATAACATGGGGATGTGTTTGACTAGCTGAGTACAGGTGTCTTCACTACAGAGCTGAGTGTGTGCCAAACAGTTTATATTTTGGCTGTGTGTGACTTCTAGTCATATACATTATTCCCTGCTTTGACAGTGTGCTTTCTTGGTACAGAGCCAAATTTACAGACTTTGTACTGTACTTCTGACTTTATACCAGTGAAGTGCTGAGAAACACTACTTGGTATGATACCTAGATTCACAGACAGTAAAATGCAATAATGATTGCCAGGAGGGTCATTAAGCTGAGATTCTTTGATTGAACGTTTGTTGTTTTTTTCCCAAATTTCAGTCACCTTTGTGGTTTTCTTAGAAGTAATTCATCCTTCAAGACAGTATAAGGTGTCCCAGAACTCTCATTCTCATTAAATATAGTATTTTTCTTTTTCTGCAGGGTTCTGTCATGGGCTGTTTGTTCCAGTCCTGAAACATGAGGTCATCTTGCCAGAAGAGGTGATGCTCTCACTCACAACTAACCAAATTTAATATTGGTTAATACGTGTAGGTTGTGGATTATAGAAAAATACTTGTATCATTTGTCACTAACATGACTAATATGAGTAAAATGCTTTGACAAAATATATTATGTTTTCCCCAAAATTTAACATGGATGCCCATGACTGAAATAATAAGGAAATTTATTGCATATCAAACATATTGGAACCCATTAAGAGAGTAAAGATTAAGAAAATATATTGACCTTAAGTATTAGTGAGCATAACTGGAATAAAACTGAAGGAGTAAAAGAAAAGCATACTTATCAGTAGATAAATGATTTTAAGTTCCTTTCAAACATGTTATAATCTCCTTCAAATATTTGGTTCAGCAAAGGCTAAGAACAAGGAAGATGTAGAATCCCCCTCTTCTTCTGCCTCTTTTCCTCCACCTCTCTCCTCTCCCAATTTAAAATTAAAAGACTGGTGTTCACTGGTGTTCAAAGCCCTACATCTTCAGTACATCTATGTTGTAAAAGGGATATAAATTTACTTGATGTTATCATCTTTCTAAACTGGTTGTCAGCTTGTTACAGAGGTAACAGGTGGCTTCCATATGACAAGTACTACTGCAGGTGATTATATAATGATTATATCAGGCTTTAGGGACAAATAAACAACTATTTATGAGATTGTGACAGCTACCAAGACCAATTACTCTTAGCCCATCTGACAGGCTTTTAAATTTTCCTGTTAATCATGGGACTAAATTAGCAAGAAGGCTTTTCTGAGACTTCCATAAAATGAATTCCTTGCACATGTTTTCAGGCATTCTCTAAGAGGGTCTAAGGCTAGCATCTATTTCTTATTTCTTGAATGGTACCTAGAGGACCACTGCAAGATTCTGGACACTGAATTTTTCTTTAGTAAAATTACATACCTAATTGCTATTAAAGAAGATGTGACAAAAGGCATCATGATACAATAGGAAGTGAATTAGAGGAAATGTGGTCAAATCCTGGTCCATGGCACCTATGTAACCTTGAGTAATTATTTAAACTTTCTGGGTCTCAGTTCCCTCATCTATAAATTAGGTGGATGGACTAGATGGTCTTTCCAGTTTTTAATCTATGATCCTAAGATTAAATATTTATCTTATTAAAGACAGAAGACTTTCATGTATTCACCAATTTTTGTTTTGTTTTGTATTTACTCTTGAAGTAATATATAATCATGACATAGACACCTGAGTGGGAGCATGGTATAATAGGATAAAGGGTAAACCTTAGAGTTAAAAAGAACTAGGTCCAAGTCTGCCTTTCACCATAAGGAAGTAGCTTAATGTCTCACTGCCCCAGAAAACTCCCTATGACTAAGTTATAGACAGTTGTCCATCCATAATAGTGCAGGTAGTTTTCTACACTGATGACAGCCCAGCCCTAGACAGACATATATAAATGCATACTAGTATATATATATATTTGTGGGTGGTGGGGAGATTAAGGCTATTAAGACTTTTTATTTAACCAATCATAAATATGAATCATAAATATGATGAATCATGAATATGAATGAGATTGAAATGTTACTGCTCAATTGTGGAAAGGATATAAATGGCATTGGTACAGAATTCCCATGTTCTACCTCCAAAAATTTCCCTATAGTTGAGAAAGATCAAAATAAGAGCTAAAACTAAAAAAAAAAAAAGGTTGAGGGAAACCATACTTAAAGATTTTATCATTAATATTGTATAGGTAATACTTTCATAAAGAAATGAAAATTTTAGTAAATAGTTTCCTAAAAGGATGGACACTCCACTGTCCTACCCCCAAACACTTATCTGGAATAGTTGCTGGAGATGATTTTCTCAGAGTTCATCTTATCCTCACAAGTTAAATTCACAGAACATGTAAATTCAGAACATGAAATAGAAGTTTTTCTACCTTGAAAAGACTTGTCATACTCTACTGGTATAAACTCTAAAAAATAAGGGTCATTTCCATACCAGAATGAGAGTGACATAGGACTAATTCTCTGGTAGAGGGAAAGTAAAATAAGAAAATAACATGGTGAAATAAGGAGGATAGCTAAAGGAACCTGAAGTCTAACCCTAAATAAAAACTTGTAGCCCTAAAGAGTACGTAAGAACATAGAGTGCAACGAGGAATTGGCAGTTCTCCAGTGAATTTGGTCATTTTTGGTAGCCACTAGGTAATTCAGCTGACAAAATAGATTTTTTTTTACCTGATTTTCTGTGTCTGGCTTTCTAAGGCTTGCCAGGTTTTACTGTTTTTTAAACATTTTAACTTAATTCAATAAAGTTTCAAAATATTAAATTGATATTAAATGACAATTTATATCTTCCTGTGAGCAAATACTGTCAGAAATTCTAGGAGAACTTATTTAGACTCGGCAACATGTCTGGCAGCTTCACTAATAAAAGAGTAAGAAAATATTGATTTTTGTGATAGTATATTACTATATATCAATATATTACTTCACCATATGAGAAGACATGAACAACAAAACAAAGCAAAACAAACATATTTTTTAAAAATGTAGCAGGCATAGAATTAATGTCCATCAGAGGGCAGAAGAACATTGAGAGTATATTTGCCATTTTCCCCTGCATGGCTATCACTAGACCTAAAAGTTTATAAGAGCACTTTAGTTGTTGCTTGAGGACATTTATTTTTGTAGTTCTATAAACTCCTAGTTTAGTGATTTACATTTGATATTTATTTTTAAAAATGAAGTTGCAGATGGAAGCTACTTTATTAATGCTGAATTGAAGTTTTGTAGAGGCATCATTATGATGATGGGCATTTTTATTTTACAATAATTTTCTGGTCATAGAAACTAAACAAAATGGAAAACAAATAGCATGGTGATATTTAATTCAATATATTGGATTTGCATTTCTTTAGATGGAAAAATGATCTTGCATTTTCATTTGTGCTAATACAGAGATGGAAGTTACTTTAGGTAGACCTATTTTCCCATTTATAAAGTAAATTCAAATATTAATTAATGAAGTAGAAAGTATTCTAGTAATTTTCTCCTAAAAACAAAACAATAATGAAAGTTATTATAAATTGGACTTTTCAGAAGACTTTCATTTTAGTAGCATTTCATTAAGAAAAGATGAAAGCTGAAAAAAGTGCCATTAATTTTCCTTAGTTTTATTTATATTCTATCAAAGCATTAAATATCAGGAGAGGGCACAACTTGGGAAGGAGAATGAAGAACATGCAGTAATTAGAGAGGAAACTGGGAACAATATAAAGACAGGAGGGGTAAAACTGGAATAGAAGTTCAATAGAGACAGTCTTTTTTCCCCTGCCCCTCTTCACGTATCCTTATTTTCAGTATCTGCATGACCAAAGGGGGTACATTCTGAGTATTTCTTGAGGGTGATAGTAGTAGAGTAGTTCAAGGAATGACCACAGCAAGTACAATTAACTCAGCAAACTCAGTCATGTTTAAAGCCATCTTCCTCCTACCCTCACCACCCCATCTTTCTTCAGAATATTTTCAGTGAGGCAATTCCAGCTCCTTAGCCTGGTTGTTCTGGACATCAGTATGCACTAACGCTCTCACATACTTTAGAGCCTTTTCATATTCCGTGAGGTGGTAGTTTCCCTCACCCAACTATAAGATATATTCTCAGTATTTCCTTTAGGCAGCAGATCCTCCAGAAGATAGATACCCTTTCTGATATCACTGTATTTGCTTTGTACCAGACACACTCTTAATAAAAAGTGGATGTGCACTCTAGAGAGCAGTAGATTTCACCAGTGAGAAGGCAGGAGCTATTGATAACATGACTCAAAATCGGGAGAATAAGGGTAATTATGGCACATAAGTAGTCTTGAAGTGGCACAGGGGAGGGAAAATTAAAGCAAGCTATCTTCCTCTTCTATTGAACTGTAGTGGCGTGGATGGGAGGCAGATGAAAGAATGGAAGTCTTCTCTAAAGCAAGATAATGAAGAATGTGTTATCACTCATTCTAAGACCAGTTTGGGGCAACATAAGCAAGTGGAAAGAGATGAAAAGGATGTTTATCTATAAAGAATTACTTCCTTCCATCCCTCCTCCAGTGGATTGGCAAGCTACGTAAGACATGATGGAGTTAATTAGTAGGGCATAAAAGGTAAGAGGTAGAAATGAGCTAGAATCAAAGAGAAATTCAAAATGAAATAGCAGGGGGAATCCTGTTGTATGAATAACATACATAAATAAAAATATGGATGAGTTGGTTGGTTGGTTGGTTGTTGTCCTTTGCTCTCAAAGAGGACCAAAATGTGACAGTCAAGTTACAGTGTCTGACTGTGGCTGCTCAGACCAATATGAGCCCTGAATGTTCCACCACAAGTCAGGCACAAAGAGCCCATGTGAATATTTGTGGCGGATTCTTTAAATTTGTGCATCTCACATTTCTTTTGAGCTGCTTTAATTCTGCTTTGCTCATAGATCACAGTACTTCTCTGATATGAACATGCCATGCTGAGCAATCCTGTGCCAATGTCTCCTATGTCACACAATCAATTCCAAAGTTCTTGAGAGACCCTGAAAGTGTCCTTATAGCTCTTTTTCTGACTACCATGTGAACACTTGCCCTCTATCAGTTCTCCATAAAATTGATATCTTGGCAAAAGTATGCTTTGCATTCAAACAATATTACCAGCCCATCAGAGTTGTGCTCTATGAAACAGAGTTGAATGCTTGGCAGTTGAGTTTGAGAATGGACTTCAGTGTCTAGTATCTTATCCTACCAGATGATCTTCAGAATCTTCCTAAGACAATTCAAACAGAAGTGATTCAGTTTCTTGGCATGGTGCTTGTATATTTGTGAAACCATGGATAAGTAAAAAGAAGGCAACATCATCAATGCAACTGGAGACAGTTAAGAGTCATAGGTATTTTTACTGAAGAAATTAAAGAATGAGGAGTGTCAGATATATAGGTAGAATTAAATAGTCAGATATACACATATACAGACAAGATCTGTCCCCAACATCTAATACAAATTTTTTCATCTAATAGTTCATTAACGTTTAGTTTTCTGATGCTGAAAATAAATTCATTTCATGTGTTGACACCACCACCTTGACTGATGCTGTCTGTCTGTCTATCTGTCTGTATCTGTCTGTGTCTCTCTTTCACATACACATACACACATATATACACGCACACAATCTCTCTCTCTTTTCTCCACCTCACCCTTGAACCTGGTAGTCATATTGAATCTTAGTCAATCTTTCTACAGATGTATCCAGTTCTGTATAAGTTGGATAATGGCCATTGACCAAATGCATCAGTGAGCTACTATGTAAGTGACCTCTCTGCTTCTCATAAAGACTATGGAAATGTGTAATTGGTCCTTTGAAATGTTTTATTTTACCCATTTCTTAACATAGTTCATACAATCATTATGTTATAACATTATTAGGGAAATTTTATAATCAATCAACTTAAAAAACTCATGGCTAAATAAGCAGAGAATAAATGGAGGAATAGCAGTAGAATGTAAGCATTGACCACATCACAAATATGCTTAAAGTATTTAATATATTCTCCTTCTTAAAGTTGGGAAATCAGCAAAGTCTCTGACAGAGTCGACTAAACTTCTGGTGTATAGAAGTCTATGTCTTCAAGCACAAGGAAAAGGGAAGGTAGAATTTTCTTTTAGGTCTTAAGTTACATTGACTATTACTAAAACAGAATATTGTGGCCATTTGGATTTGGCAGATATAATCTCCTCCTGAATCTTTACTCATTCCAATTTTAACGGGTATTGACAAGATACTAGATTCCTTACAACAGCATGGTCTCCTTCAAATGTGCCTGAAAGAATGTAGCCTAATTATAAGACCTGACTTGGAAGGGGAAAAGAAAAAAAAAAAAACAGCTGAGAAAAAGCAGTTCAACACCTGGGAAAGAATAAAATATATATTGCCACATTGTATATCACAGTGACATACAGGTAAGCCTGATTTTTACTATGTCTATAACTGTTAGCCACTGCTTTAGTAGCATTAAATTCTTTTATAAACATCTTTGCAGTCAAGTTGGAATTGAGACTAGGGCAGTCCAGGAATATACTTTAGACACCTGATAAAACAGCTGAGACACAACATCTCCTAAATGACATACCAGGAAGAGATATATGTCTATCTATCTATACATATATATGTATATATATGTATACACACACATATCTATATCTCTATCTCTATCTATCTGTATCTATCTATCTATCTATATCTATATCTATATCTATATATCTATATATATATATATAGATATATATCTATATATCTATATATATCTATATAGATATATAGATATATATCTATATATCTGTATATATATATATATCTATATATATATGTCTATCTATCTATACATATATATGTATATATATATATGTCTATCTATCTATACATATATATGTATATATATGTATACACACATATCTATATCTATATATCTATATATCTCTATCTATCTATCTATATCTATATCTATATCTATATATCTATATATATATCTATATATCTATATCTATATCTATATATATCTATATCTATCTCTCTCTCTCTCTCTCTCTCTCTATATATATATATATATATGCATATATATATATCTCACTGGTCTTAAAGCCAAAAGTCTGGGATTCAGATCCTGTTTTTGTTACTTATCACAGGCATAACCTTGAACAATGATAGTCTCCTTTCTAAGCTTCACTTTCCTTATTTGTAAACTGAGAAGTAGTAGAATAGATTATCTTTAAGGTTCTCTAGTACTCTATGGCTTGTACTTAATAAATAACAAACTTGGATGCTCTACGTGTCAAATAAGGTCAAATATTTCCTTACTAATGAAATGAAGTGGTAGTATATTGATATAAAAGTTTAAAGACAAAAAATAAAATCCAGGCAAATAGAAGAAAGGAAAGCAGTAAACATTTATAAAGTGCCTAATGCATTTCAAGCACTGTGCTAAGTGTTTTTGCACATACTATCTCATTAGTTTCTCAAAACAACCCTGTTAGTTAAGTGTTACTATTATGGCCAAATTACAATTGAAGAAACTGAGGCAAACAAAGGTTAAGTGAGTCATCCAGGATCAGATATTTAGTAAGTGATTGAGGTCACACCTGAACTTCTTTCCTCCTTAGTCCAGACCCAGAGTTCTATCCACTGCACCATCAGCTGCTTCAGTGACATATTTTCATTGTATTGGAAGTTGAGTCTAGAATGTATGCATTAAACCTTATTCTTGATACAGTTGTAGAGATGCCAATTTCAAGCTCTTGTCATTGTGACACATGACTCTCTAGTAGGGGTTTGTCATAAAAATTATGGAATGATTTCTAATAGTCAAACATTGATGTTAGTATATATTTTCATGTTAGTATATATTTGTCAGTGTTAGTATTGTAATAGAATAATATAATAGTAATGCTGAGCTATATCTGAAGTGATAAACGGCTCAAAAACCTTTGAAATTCAATGTTTCTGACCTTGAAATATTAACTTTCTTATTATTATTCATTGACTATCACTGAAAGTTTGTTTAAAGAAAAAAATGTCTTTAATTTGAAATATAAAATATATGCACAGCTAAATCAAAGGCAAAATAAAAACAGTATAGTGAAACCACTGTGGAACTATAAAGCAGAGCAGAAATTATTTTATATACACATACACACTATGTATAAACATATATATATATGTACATTATATATATACATATCCACCTATACAAGTATATGTAAGTTTGTTCATGGTATGAAAATGACCCAAATTCTCTCCAGTCTCTCTTTTTTAGTAGTCTAGGGATGTCTGACTCACTAATCTCACCTGTACATATACTAGAGCGACAGGGTGATGTCCATATGGGTTCTGTTCATTCTCTTGTCCCTTATAATATCTCTAATATGGAGGAATACTCTCCTACTACTTGCTGCTGTAGCTACTGAGTCCTCACTCATATGATTAACATTTATACAAATCAGACACTGATGAAACCATTAACTATTAGGCATGAAACATTAAAACACAAGGCAAAAGCTATGGTAATAATAAGAACTACTCAAAAGATGATAAAATGATAATCAAATTGCAACTGTTTACCTATAAATATGGAGCACACTTCCCCACTAATTTATACAGTGATTTTTTGCAGGGAGGGTAAGGGTGGAATGAGCATAAACTTAGAGAGAGCTACTAGTGTGGTACCTCAGTACAGAAACCTATGTTCCTGGGACATCTCATGACTGCTAATCTGGTTGTCAATATTCTCTTTTAGGGAAGAATCTACACCATATGTCAATAGTTCTCTTGCAAACCTCTCCACTCTCCTTGTAGATGAATCCACTTCTATGAAACTTTCAGGAAACCAAAGTAATATTAAACTCTTTTAACAAAATAGTAGAATTTCACTTCTTCAGTTAAACAGCATCCTTAAGTTCAAAAACTACAACTGTCTGAATTTACTGCCTTTGGTTTTTGCAGAACAAGTGTTCAGATATGTCAGTGACAAGAATTTTCTTTAAGTCAGGGAACTGAAAAGTTCTTCTGCTCCATTCTCTAGGGTTTTGAGCAATATCTCCTTCTAAAGCCAGAGAGGGAACTAGAGGGCAATGCCCCTGAGGGGCTCTCTCTCATTCTCTCATTCATTCATTCATACATTCATTCATTCTCTCTGTCTCTCTCTGTATCTCTCTCTCTCTCTCTCTCTCTCTCTCTCTCTCTCTCTCTCTCTGTGTCTCTCTCTGTCTCTCTGTTTGTCTATCTGTCCTTCTCTCTCTTTCTCTCTTTGTGTAGCTGATTTCTTTTGGCAATATGACTCTTATCTCCTCTAACTAGCCTCTATAGTATCTGAAAGTTTGATTTTTTTTCTTCAGTTCTCAACCTCTAGATAGAATTAAGGAGCAACCAGCCCACAACAGGAAGGTGCAGCTTTCTCCACTAATTCAGTGGAGCAGGCATTCTCTCCTTAAATTCTCCACTATGTTGCTTTTAAGAAATAAAGAGCAATCTCTCCCATCGTCTTCACTTTTCAATTGGTTACTGTGTCTTTACATTCTTCTGATCTCTAGACTCTCTTCTTGTTTTCTCCTGTCCTACAGTTTCTAATGTCTCAAATCATGACCTGCTCTTGAGTAGTGGCCCATCTTCAGCTCAGATTGATCAAAACTCCAAATTCACAGGTCAATCAAAAATGCAAATTACATTATTTCCAAGTAGGTGTATTATTCTTAATTTCTCATTTATAATCGTCAAAACTCTGAAAATAGTTATTTGTAAATGAAATAATTTTTGAAATAATGCTTTGCAACCATTATTGCCTCAGATCCATACTTATGACTTGCAATTACTTTTAGCTTCTCTTTGAATATTATTCTGAGGACTTAATATCTCCCAAGTCCTCACAACTTTCTCAGGTTGTTTGATTTTTTTCCCTCCTCAAGCCAATGTTCTTTTTTTTGCCCCATTCAGCAAATAAACTGTCCATATGTGAAATGAATAGTACCATTCTTATGTACAAAAAGGTAGAGAGAAATTTATTTGTTTTGAAAACTATCAAGGATGCTACCACTGTTGGGATACCACATCCCATTTTACCTGTCCACTTGGCTCATTTCCCTGGTCCAGGATCATGCCAGAACCAGTACTTTTACTTTGCCTTTCCTTTGCTTTATTCTACAACCAAAGGGCCACTGAGACACCACAGAGTATTCTATGAATGTGAATGGGATGAACTCACCATAAAAGAGAAACAGGTAGCAGAATGGGTTAGAAGCCATAATCCAGAAATATGTTATTATAAGAGACAAACATGAAACAGAAACACACAAAGAGTGTTAAAATAAAGGGTCTGAGAAGACTCTATGATGCTTCATTCAGCTAGAATTAAAAAGGTAGGTTATTCCAATTATGATCTTAGGAAAAAAATAAAAATAGACCTGATTAAAAAAAGATAACCAAGAAGCTATATTTTAATAAAAATTATTATATACAATAAAGTGATATTAATTTTTATAAGAAGTTTCTCTGATAAAGACATCTTTTCTCAAATATATAAGGAAAAGAATAAAATTTATGAAAATATTAGCTATTGCCCAACTGAAAAATTCTCAAGGGACATGAAAAGGCAGTTTTCAGAACAAGAAGTTAAAGCTATCTGTAGTCATCAGAGAAATACTGTAAATCATTATGGATTAAAGAAAGGCAAAATAAAGTTACTTTTAAGATACGCTCAAATCTATCAGACACGACAAATGCTGAAGGAAATGACGGAAAGTAGATATACTAATGAACTGTTGGTGGAATAGCATACTGGTCAAATCTTTCTACAACTTTTCTGAAAAATAATTTAGAACTAGGTCCAAAGAGATGTAAAATTGTGAATAATCTTTCACCCAGCAATATGACTACTAAGTCTGTATCCCAAAAATAGTTTTAAATGAAAAGGACCTATTTGTACAAATTATTTTTAGTAGCTCTTTTTATGGTGGCAGTGGTTTGAAAATTGAGGGGATGCTCATCAGATGGAGAATGGCCAAACTTGTTTGGAAACATGTTCGTGATGGTATACTACTGTGCTATAAGAAATGCTAGCAGAGATAGTTTCAGAAGAAAACATGAAGTCGTGTACGAAATTACATGAAATGAGAAAAGTCAGGAGATCACTGTACATGATCACTAGCAACATGATAAGGATCAAGGTTCATCTCCTGTGAAAGACTTAGCTGCTCTGATCAATAATTTGGATAATTTCAGGATAATTTCAAATGATTCATAATGAAAAAATGTTATCCTTGTTTAGAGAAAGAACTGATAAATTGTCGGTGTAAAACTAAGTGTAATTTTGTCACTTATTTTTCTTGCTTTTTTGTAATATAGCCAATGTGAAATATGTTTTGCAGGATTTCACATATTTCTTGTCTTCTCAAAAGGTTTGAAAGGGAGAGTATTTGAAACTCAAAAGAAAAAAATACACATAAATAAATAATAATAAAATAATAAAAGAGAAAAACACCAAAAAAAACCCACATAAGATTGTAGATTTTGAAGGGGTTGAACTGTTTACTTAGCTCAAAACGTACTCAAAATAAAAATATCATCAACCACATCACATTCAAGTAATCATTCACTTCCTCTTCAGGACTGCCAACCATGGATAACTTACTATTACTTGATTTATTCTATTCTATTTCTGAATAGCTCTAACTGTTCGGATTTTTTTCCCTTTAAACTAGTGTAAATTTGCCTCATTATAACACCAACCTTTACTTTTTTTTGTACTCTTTCCAGCCAAATAAATTTAGTTTAATTTATCTTGTGTCTAAAAAACATCCATACTTTAAAAATAGCTAATATTTTCCCACTCATTCTTCTCTAAGGTAAACATTCCATTTTTTTTCAAATGATACTCACATGGCATATCTCTGAATTCCTTAATCACCCTGTTCATTAACATTTGCTCCATGATTTCCAGCTTGTCAATATCTTTGTTAAAATATGATGGACCCATTAAGGGGGCATAATACTTAAGACATTCTTTATCTAAAGTCGAGTAATGTAGGAATAGAGTACTATTCTGCTGTTCATATAAGCTAATATTTTACTAGCTTGCTTAACTGCCAAATATTACTAACAAGAAACAATGAGAATAAGCATAACTTATCTTTATATTGTGTTATATGATTTTAAAAATACATTTTTCACACTAAATCTGATCTGTCTAACTATCTATTGAAGAAACTGACATTTATAAAACTGAATAATTTGCTAAATTGTAAGAACAAGGTAGAATGTGAATCTACATTTTTTCTTGATGTTCTATGTTCTTGAATCATAATGAAATTAAAGTTGACTGTGTCTGAATGCTTTTCATAAGAACTGCCCTCTCTTATGACTTTCTTATCCTGTAACATTATTGTTCATTTTGTAACTGAGTTCTATCTTTACAGTGAACGCATAATATACATAAAAATAGAATGTTAGCTGCTTAATGACAGAAGTTGGCACATTTTTACATTTGAATATCCAATGTCTTACACATCGCTTATTAAATGTTTCTAAATTTAATTCTAAAGAAAAGAACATTCCATAAAATGTATTTAATGATATTTGAGAAAACTAAATCTTAATTTAGGAAAATTGACTTTGTGATTCTGATCACTTTGAAACAAGATTAGTTACCTACTCAGGTAACAAAGTATTAACAAAAACCTTTGCTTCCTTTTTGGTCCTATTGACTGATCATACAAAAGGCTTGAAAACATTGAAGAGTATATCAACAGATGGAGTATTCTAATGACAGATTGCCCTTTGCAGCACAATCTCTCCATCCTTCTCCTTTTCCAGGTCATTGAACTTGCTACATGTGGCTCTTTCTTTCAAGGTCCTTGGCAGCTTTCCCTATCATTTCTGCCAAAAGGAGGGATATAACCCAAGCTTTATTTTAAATTTTAGCAAGAACTAGGTATCCAATGACTTTAGTTATAGTTTGCTATCTGGTATACATATAAAAACAACCTTTAGATGAAAGATGATGAATTTCATGAATTGTCAGAGTCTATTTTTGCAAATTCCATTACTGTAATTTCAGTAGACTCAAGCTAACCAAAATATTTGCCATGTAACTAGAATTTTTGGATAAAAGCTTCCTTGTTGGAATATCATTCCTAAAGAACATGACCCACAGGATGTCCATCTGTTTATGGAAAGGCAGTTTAGAGTTACCTCTGGCCAAACTGGTTAAAACACTCCAGTATCTCCTCTAAATATTGTCTCAGTAATAGTTATGCCACTTCATATAAAGGATTTTAGAGATTTGAGCTTTTATAATTATATGTTTAACTTGTAGCCACTCTTAGAAACTGTTAAAAGGTTAAATTGTATCATCCCACCATCTCACATATCTCATATCCTTTTCGTTATAGTTCGTAATGAAAATTAAGGTTGGAAATTTTGTAATTTGTATTTGTTAGTTTTAATGATGGGAATAAAAGTTGAAAAGTTAAGTATATTCCAGTCATAATGAGCTTATTTTTCATTCCTAAGCTGTTTTTTTCGGGATCACTTACAAAAATTGAGGTGATTTTAGTGCTGACAGAGTGATAAAGTCCTCCTCTGACCCCACAAAATAAACTCTGACTAATAATAAAGTTAAAAAACAACAATATTATACCATTGTACATTGACTGTGAAGCAAGAATGAGGGCACTCACTGACATTAATAGTGCTGATGGCAATCTGCAATATGTTCTGTTGCTTTATTGTAATATAACTTTTATGTTCAAGAGAAATGAAAATAAGTTCAAATGAAGATAAAGGTCCTTTACTTCCAGT
Source organism: Notamacropus eugenii (assembly GCF_028372415.1). Taxonomy (NCBI): domain Eukaryota; kingdom Metazoa; phylum Chordata; class Mammalia; order Diprotodontia; family Macropodidae; genus Notamacropus; species Notamacropus eugenii. The sequence continues at coordinate 238,739,370 of NC_092877.1, forward strand.
TTGTGTATTTGGCACCTTTTTTCCTATATTCATTGGATCCATTCCGTACATTCCTTGATATTTCCAGACAATTTCATCTTTAACCCCTTTAAATCTGACTTGTGGTCCTTTAGCTGCAATGTTACTGAAAAGTCTATCTTGGAGATAGCCAATTATCCCCTGACTGTCAAATTCACAGGTTTTTATTTTTTAGTTCTTATCCCTCAATTCATTGTGGTATTTTACAATATTTGGTGTCCTTTCTCCTCTTTCTTAAAACTCTTTACTCTGTTTATAAATGTAGAGTTTTAAAGTTGTGATGTACATAAGTAGCTATTTAGTTTATGTTCCTATTTTACTGCCTACCTCATTTTTTTCCCTCCTATTTTTCTGAATTTCTCCTTTGAATGGTTCATCTTCCTCCTACTACTCATGAAAAGTCTAGGAATCCTTTATGTTCTGCCTTTTGACTCTCTTCTTTTCCATTTTCTATCTCTGATTTTAACTATTTTCATAGGTTCAATTTAACTCTTAAATATGTCTACAACTGCTCAATGTTCAGAACCTTAATCTCTCTTCTGAATTCAAGTTCCATATTTCCAAATCTTTTTTTGTTCTATGCATTGACATCTAAAATTCAAAAGGTCTAAGTCTTCATTCTTCTCTTCAGAACTCAATTCCCTGTGAATTCATGAAAAAGTCATTTATTTTGGTTTCCTGATTTCTACAATTATTACTAATGTATCATCCAAGCTTGATGATAAATATCTTCATAACTATAGTAAGTCTAGAAAGAAGTTCAGAAGATATCTAATTGTTGTTGGAATGACTCTAGTGCCAGCATCCTCTTAGTTTACATTTGATGTTGGGATAAAATGAGACACTCAAAGTCATTGAACATATAAGTAAAAAGAAGATTCATTTTGCACTAACATAGTAAAAATATGCATCAAACTATTCGGCATAATAGTATCACTTAGTTTCTTCAGACATGCTCTACTTCCTTGTTTACATCTGGAAAAAATATTTGGTCATATCCTCAGAGTATGCTGATTTATGAGGTCTTAAGTATCCACAAAGCCTGATACCAGGACTACTGGGGCATTTTATTCTTCCATTTAACCAGTAATTAGCATCAGGAAAGTTGAAGCCAATCTTATCTTCTTTCAGGGTATTCACCCCATGTTGTGGGTGTAGGGAAAGAATTTTGTCAGGGAAATGTTCTTCCTGTCACACTTGACCAATGTTTTTTTTCATTTCCTGAATAAGGAAATATAGTACTGGAGAGTTTAAGTAACTTGCTGAAAGCATCAATTTTAGGGACAGAGCTGAGTCTGTCTACAGTACAGTATAGTGTAGTGCAGTGTAGTGTAGGGCAGTGTAGTTTAGTGTGGTGTAGTATGGTGTAGTATAGTACAGTACAGTACAGTATAGTATCTATAGTGCTTTGTAACCATTAAAATGAGATATAAATATTGGCCCTGATGTTAAGTAGGAGGACATTGCCCTCTGACCAGAAAACCTGATTCCTCTTCCCTCTTTTGAGATCTAGTCCCTTAAGCTGTAGCTATTTTCCTAATATTTGTAAACCATTAGCATAGTGCTTGGAACAAGGTAGGTGATTAATAAATTATAACGCTATATTAATCCTTTTCCTTGTACATTCTATTTTTCAAGGTCAAGTGACACTACCACTTCATTGTATCAAGTGAAATTCTGAAATTCATTCACTCATCTCTTCTTTCTTTTCATTCTAAGAGGATGAAAGGTGTGAGAAAAAAAGTGGGTTGGGAAAGAGAAGAGAAAAGGCAGATATTTTTATTCTTTCCATCTTCTAGATTGATTGAGGCTAGTTCTTTTCTCTAAGGTTAAATTTATCATTGCGTTGATTTAATGTCTTATTTTTTCTGCCATCCTTAGAAAAAGTTTTGCTCTTCCAGAAAACCTCTTCCCATTGCTCTCTTTCAAACATCACCTTTTGAACACTAAATTTTTACCCTTCACCATATTTCCTCTTATTTCCAGAGAAAATAGAGAATTGGTACAGGATAGGCACTCTAATTGAATAATGTAAGTTATGGGTACTTGAAATACATCACAGTGTGACCAGAGCATAAACTTTAGCTTAGATCATTAAGAGGAAAAAAACAATCTGGAATACCACTATATCTATCACTTCTAAATTCTAGTTTCCTTATCTGTTAAATGAAGCAGCGACTGATTAAGGGTCTCTAAGATTCCTTCAAATTATAAACCTGTATATCTGTTCTCTGTAACTTTCCTAATCCTATTTAAATGTTTTCTAAGAAAATACGATATAAATAGTACAAAAACAAAGTGTTTGTGTTTAGATTTTAAGGAAATAAACTATTTGAAAACTTTGACATTTATTAAGTACTTCTCTAAAAATCTCAAAAAGGAAATTGTCACAATTCAAGAGCCTAATTCTTACCAACAAAACTACTAATACTTTGAACCTATTGACATTACTCTCACCCAAAATTTAATCTCAGAATATTACTTCCTTAAATAAGAACCATTTGCAAACCATGCAAACCAATACAAAAACATAATTTTTTCAAACTGATGAACAGGTTCCATTGGGGGAACTTATTTCTACTTTTTGAATGATAAATTCTTTACAGGTGGAGGAGGCCTTATTTATTTTTCCAGTCCAATTTCTTCATGTTTCAATAGAAGATGATGTCCCACTAAATTCATTAGGGTATAGACTTTTGTTTGCAGAGATATCCCTGAATTGTCATAGCAAGTTGGCTCTTTCCAACTTTGTCTTTGATGCTATTCATAGAACATAGGTAGATAAATTACTTTTTTATTTCTATATTTTTCTTTTCTCTTTTTAGAACATTTGGTTTCAATAATTACCCTTTAAATTTTTGCCATCTGGAATGCATTTAAAAGTAAAATAATGACTTCTAAATCAGATATATCACGAATACTTTTAGAGGAAGGCAAGTAAGAAAGTACTATTTCATGGCATTTTCAGGTTCTATGTGAGGATCATATTCCAGGGCAAGGGGCCAGGGATTAATTTCAGAAAAAAAATAAAAGCTTTTTTTTAAAAAATAAATTTTAAAAATAATTTTTAAAAATATTTTTCCAGTGTTGAATCACCAGATACTCCTCCAGCAAATTCTATCTATCACTTCCTAGCAAATTCTAGTGATAATATAGTACAAAGTCCAGAATATTTTTGTAGCAATTGATATTTGCAAAGTTTCATGATTGAATTGAAAAACTCTTAAATATTAAGCTTAGATTTCATTTTACTTTTAAGTAAGACTCATTTCAAATGCAGTACATCATATATAATTTATCAGTAATAATATAATTGATTCATTTTAGGCTATTTGATAAAATACTACACTCATTCCAATTTTACACACTAGAAAGCATAGGAATAAATGGAACTTTCCTTAAAATGATAAATACTATTTATCTTAAAAGCATCAGCGATCATTATCTGTAATAGAGAGATGCTAGAAGCCTTCCAAGGTGAAGCAAGGATATCCATTATCATCACTATTATTGAATATTATATTAGAAGTATTAGCTACAGCAATAAGGAAAGAAAAAAAAGAAATTTAATTAGAACAAGCAATGAGGAAACAAAACTATCACTCTGCAGATAATGATATTATATTTGGAGAATCCTAGAGCATTAATTAAAAGAAACTTCTTGAAATAATTAGCATCTTTACCAAGTTGCAGGATCAAAATAAACCCACATAAATCATCAGTATCTCTATGCATTACCAACAAAATTTAATAGCGAGAGATAGAAAGATAAATTCCATTTAAAATGATATAGAAAATATAAAATACCTATGAATTTACATGCCAAGAGAAACCTATCTGAACACAATTACAAAATAATTTTCACACAAATAAATTATATCAGAACAATTGCAAACATATTAATTGTTCATGAGTAATCTGAACCAATGTAAAAATACAATTCTACCTAATGAAATGTACTTATTCAGTGCCATGCCAATTAGACAACCAAAATTATTTTACAGAAATAGAAAAAATAACAAAAATTGCAAGAAGAAAAAAAGTCAAATATATCAAGGGCATTAATGAAAAAAAATGTGAAGAAAGGTGAACCAGATCTCAAACTTTGTTATAATGTGGTAGTCATCAAAGCAATTTGATATTGACTGATATTGGTGAACCAGGGGAATAGATTAAGAACATAACACGCAATAGGTAAAGATCATAATAATATAGTGTTTTATATACCCAAGGATTCCATTTTTTGTGGTAATAAGTGACTGTTTGACAAAATTTCTTGAAAACTGAAAAACAGTGAACTATAAACTAGGTATAGACTACATCTCACATTGTGTATTAAAGTAAAATCAAAATGTGACCATGATTTTAACATAAAGGATGATACCATAAACCAATTTGGGGAGCATGAACTGGTTTACCTGCCACATCTTGGGATAAGGGAATGATTTATGACCAAACAAGAGACAGAGAACATTATGGGATGGAAAAATAGATAATTTTGATTATATTAAATTATTTTATCACAAACAAAACCAATACATTGTAGATTAAAAGGAAAGAAGAAAACTGGGAAAAATACTCACTTCTCTGATAAATGTCTCATTTCTCAAATATATAAAGAATTGAGACAAATTTATAACAATATAAATCATTTTCCAGTTGTCAGTCAAAGGATATAAATAGGCAGTTTCAGATGAAGAAATCAAAGCAATTCATAGTCATATGAAAAATGCTCTAAATCACTGTTGTTTAGAAAAATGCCAATTGAAACAATTTTGAAGGACGACCTCACCCCTTTCAGATTCGCTATTAAGACAAAAAAGGAAAATGATAAATATTGGAGAGCTTGTGGGGAAATTGGGACACTAATTCACTATTGGTGAAGTTGGTGATTTATCCAACCATTCTAGAGAGCAATTAGGAACTATGGCTAAACGATGATAAACCTATGCATTCCCTTTGACCCTCAATACCATTACTAGGTCTGTATTCCAAAGAGATAAAAGTGGGTAAAGGCCTATATGAATACAATTACCTTAAAGCAGCTCTTTTTGTGGTGGCAAAGAATTGAAAACGGAGGTGATCACCATCTATTGGGGACTGAATGAATAAGTTATTTTATATGATGCTGATGGTATACTACTGTGCTATAAGAAATGATAAGCACATTGCTTTCAGAAAAAAAAAAAAACATAAGAAGGTTTAAATGAACTGATACGATGTGAACTGAGCAGAACCAGAAGAACATTATAAACAGTAACAGTAACACAGCACAATGATCAACTGTATGTAAGCTGACTAGACTCAGCAATGAATGCAATGATCCAAGATAACTCCAAAAGACTTGTAATGAAATATGTTTTCACATTCTATTTGCCTTTCTCATTCCCTTTTCATCTGACAAATTATCCAACTATGGCACCATAAATAATATGGTAATCAATTATTTTATAATTATTTTACAAAATGAAATGGATTGTCTAGACATGAAAACTTAATACCAAGGTGACTTTATATAGAGCCCTCCAAGTCTAATCTGACACTTATGATTTTTTATATTAATAATTATTATTGCAATTTTTAACATTTATATAGCACTACATGCCAGGTACAGTACTAAATGCTTTACAGTATTATCTCAGTTGATGTTCACAACAACCTTGGGAGGTGTCATTATTATCTGCATTTTACAGATGGAGAAACCAAGGCAAACAGAGTTTAAATGATTTGTCTAGGGTCATAAAACTCATAGGTATTTAAAGCCAGATTTAAAATCAGTTATTTCTGACTCCAGACCTGGCTCTTAATCCACTGTACCACCTATCTGTCCTAAATCATTGCTTTAACAAAAAAAAAAAAATTCTTGCTCTAATTTTGGCATATCCACAAGTCACATGTGCAAATAAAATATGGAGACTTTCAACTGAATCTATGATTTCATTAATGTGGATACCCTCTCCAATGATATTTGTCACAATTCATCCATACCTTATCATCTTCTGCTATCAGTTTTACTCCTTTCTCTTAAGGAGTGTCCCATTCATCAATTCTGCTATTATATTTTTGATGGTATCCTCTACACTGCTTTTAATTCATAATAACATATTTATACCAGATAGATTATACATATTGACCATTCTCCTCTTTATTACCCTTTGGAGAGTCCTCTATTTTAGTTCTTCAGGGACTAATCTACTATGAGACTACCTACAAAATTTGAAAAAAATATTTTTTCAGGGAAACATTTTGAGTTATAAAATTAATTTTGAAAATTCTAAAAAGCAACCCAATCTACTAGCATTCTTATTCAATATTAATTCCAGTTTGTCCAATTTGTCAAATAGATCTATGGAAAAGTCAGAATATCTACCTTTATTCACTGTCAGTCAATAATCTGATGGTATCTTTTACTCCAGTTCTTTCTCAAAGTTTCATATTTCTTACATGTGGCAGTGTGCTCACACCCACATAAATTCCTCTGTTACTCCATTTCTTTGAGGAACAAGGTGCTCACTTAGGGTGAGATAATGCCTATTCGTTGAATAGACCTGTTTAAGAAGTAGCCAGGGGATGACCCCTTTAATGAGGCAAAGAAAAAGAAAGACATCAGGTTTGGAGGGAAACAGCAACAGTTCCTATTGACAATCACTCTTAATCCAGGAAGGTCCAGAAGAGAGCCCTTAGAGGCCTAGTGTTGTGAATGTATGAGCTTCAGAGTGTAGTAGATTTAAGGTTCTGGGAAGGGGAAAGAAAGTAAAGTAGAGTAGAGTAGAGCAGAATAAAGTAAAGTAAGGTAAAGCAAAGAAAAACAATCTAGCCAGTAAAACCCAAATTAACTAGACATCTTCTGGCCATCTAAATTTGCCTTCCTTTGGAGAGGAGAAGGAAGGAGAGGGGGAGGCAGACAGGACAGGAGGAGGTGAGTTACCCAGTTCACTGGGTCCCCTTTCAGGCAGCTGTGTCTACTCACAGATTGTTGCATTTATCCTTCATTGCCAAAAAACACCATGCCCTTAGAAAAATGATGACATGACATGCACTTGACTTTGTTTTGAGCAAGGGAAGGCTGTGAAAGGTCACCAGCCTCACTTCTCCTCCAGAGCCATCTGAATCCAATTACCAGATATTCATCAGGATGACTGGAGGATCATCAGGATCTCAGGATGCACTGGGAGACCTTGATTAGGCCAAGATCTATTCAGGTATTCACTTAGGGTGAGGTAATGCCCATTCATTGAATAGGTCTGTTTAAGAAGTAGCCAGGGCATGACTCCTTTAATGAGGCAAAGAAAAAGAAAGACTTCAGGCCGGGAGGGAAACAGCAACAGTTGCTATTGATAATCACTCTTAAGCCAGGAGGGTCCAGAAGAGCCCTTAGGCAGGGGCCCAGCTTTGTCCAGTGTATGACCTCAACTAAGGACCAATACAACAACAATAACAGCAGTTTTGAGAAATGTAATATTCCATGACTTCAAACCATGTAAGGAGAATAGATTATTTGTATCAACTTTAAAATTTAGCCCTTTATTTCAGGTATGAGCTTTGGGACATTCACGAAGCTTTGTAATTTCCTAAGAGCAATTCGTATTACTGCCCTCTTTCTGTTTAATTCCAGTCTAAATTTAGAGTTTACTTATACTGATTGTCCTAACTATATACTTTACGTTGATCAGCTCTATATGTAGTACAATAACTACATGTCATAATCTAATATCATGTGGAAAGACAATGAAATATTAAAAATTATGGATGCTCCATGTGCTTCATTGCTATCATCATGATGTCAAGAGAAAGGGAAGAATGTAATAGTAGAATGGGCAGACCCTTTGAAATAAACTGATGGGAGAATATGGTAAAGAACTGTACTAACCGACAGGCATCCATGTGTTGGACATTGAAAGGAGTATCTCATTAGTAATGAAATTGGCAAGGATTGTTTTTCTGGATTAGTATAGGAATTTTAATTTGAAATTGTGTATGTCTTTCACATCCATAATTTTGAACTTGGAATCAAGAAGATCTTATTGTTTCTCTGACATTTAACTAATGAGGTGATCTTAGGTAGCTTATTTAATTTCCCTGCTCTTAAGACATCTCTCTAAAAATGTATTTACTATTGGATAATAGATGGGTGAGACTATGAGACTACTCTTAATACCAGACCTCACTGAATTTACATATATACAATACTGACATATATACAGTACTGACTTTTTATAATTAAGGATATTCTGAGTCAATTTTATATAATCTAAGTAACTTGGAACTAAAACAGTAGGGTTGATTTTTTTCTTTCTTTGTTTTTTTTTTTTTTGTTTTGAGAGTAGGATTTCCTTTTTTCCTGTCCTCAATTATATTTCTGCTAAATTATATTTCCAAAAGTTGCCTTAGACTGTCCCTTAAGCAAAATTCCTTTCCTTACCTGAATGATGTAAAAAAAAAAATAAAACCAAACAGTGCTTTTACCTGGTTTGTAGAATTTGTTCTACTATTCTAGTTGAAAGAGTTTGAAAGTGAAACAGTTAAGTAAACACGTAGTTCCTAAGAAAAAGCACTGAGGTGCAGATGATCTAACAAAATGTGCTTCACAGAAACTAGAAATTGGATTAATATTGCTTGCTCATGCTTGAAGTACAGAAAATTGCTCAAAGGCAGATGGAGGGAGAGTGAAAATCTAAAAATAAAATTCCCAGTAGCAATGAAGATTTTCACAGTTCAAATTGGTTTCTTCTAGGATATGTCTCAAGACACTGAAGAAAATTTTACGAGTAGAAAGTTTAAGAATATCATGTGGTTTGAATATATCTAAATATAGAGTAAGCAAAATTCTAAAATGATCAATTCAAGTTACACAAATTCTGGAAAGAGAACTACTCATGACCTATATAAGCAGCAAGACTCATATAGATAATCTGTTAATTACCTACATTTTCACATAATTTTATTTATACTTTTATCAGCCCTTGGATCCAAAAATATGACTCAGTAACATTTGAATTGCTAAAGAACACAACAGGAGTTGAAGATTTTATGGTTTAACAAGAAGTATCCTGTGGCTATTTTATCAGAACACCAACTTTTCCTCACTAGGGTTCCTGCTCACCAATGGGTGGAAGACTTGCTTCTCTAACTGCTGCAATTATTGTACTGACAGATAACTCAGCTCAACTACACATAACAAGAAAAATGATCACAATCATTACAAATACAACAGAGTCAGTCTAAATGGAGGGGATTGATACAACTGATGGATTTAATATGAGGGGGCATAAATCCATACTGAGGAGAAGGGGAAAAACAGCAATGTCTTCATAAATCTACTTTTTCTAAATAAATAATTTTTTTCTTTTTACCAATTATTCATCTTGGTATCAATTTTTCCTAGGTGGTTTAGTGCTTCCTCACTAACTACTAACCATTCTCACAGAAGATTAATTCCTTCTCTTCAGTTTCTATTTTTTATTTTATTATCTGTTATTTCTATCTGTTATTTTATTATTGTTATTAATTTTGCTTTTTTCTTGATCTACCCCTATGTAACAGTTAAAATACATGATGCTATTTATAAAAATAAACTCTTCTTACAATATATTTTTGAGACAATCATCTTTCTGTTTAACCTCAGAAGTAATTTAATTTTGTCAACTTTAGTAAATTTTGAGTTTTACCTTAAATATTTTCTTTTCTTTTTATGTAACATATAATGCCAAAATCACAGTTGCCATAAATATTAAATTGTTTTCAACAGATATTTGCTTAAATATTTTAAAATCTGAGGTTATAGGTAAACTGTAAGAGAAAAATGTAGTTAGGAAAACATTAAAATCAATTTTAAAAACCTTGTCTTTCTTAGAAATGAATTTTTTTGAGGTGTATAATTCACCAAAATAACTATTTAAACAATGAAATACTAAGAATATTTTTGTGTATTGATTGACATTTTGGACATAACTTATCAAATGAACTCATCACTGGAAACTCATAGGCTCATACATATACAGTTTGAAATGACCTTGGAGGTAATCTTGTCAGACCCTTTCATTTTACAGACGAGTAAAATGAGGCCCCTAGAAGTCAAGCGATTTGCCCAAATCACAGAGATACTAAGTGAGTAACCATGTTTCAAATCAAGATACTCTGACTTCAAATATAGCATTTTTCTAGTCATTGAAGTATTAAAATTGGATTAAATTATTTTAATACAAGACTTATTTTGCTATTGTTACTGAACTATTAGAAAGTACATCTAAGAAAAATAGAGAGATTGAATGACCAATGAAACTCTTAAGTTTATAATATAATTTATGTAGAAGATAGAAGAAAAATGTGTACTTAGATTTCCAGTGAGTATTGAAAAGTATAAATAGCATTAAATTGCATGAAAGTTATATTTAAAAATGAATTTGCTGACAAGTTCATTTGAAGCAAGATGGATTTCCACATAAGACTTTGGAAGATCCTATGTAAAAATAAAAGTTTTCTTTTAAAAAGCATATAAGCCTACCAGAATCATTATTTATAGAAAGACTAGGCTGCAATATATAGACACAAGTTGACCTGTTTAAAATTATTTAAGTCTTAAATAATATAATATACATAGGCTTATATTAATTGGTTTATATCTTGGGTAGAAGAATGTTGGAAATATTTTTTGTTTTAAAAAATCACTTTAACATAGACTTTCAGTGAATACCTAAAGAGCAAATCCAGCCCAGGAAGGGTTCTGTATTATAAATTCATCAAAGAGTCAGAGGACAGTCCAACATGTCCTTAAGTAAAAATCTTGGCAGCAGACTATTTATATCCACAAATGAAGACTATGTTTGTCTCAAAGGAAATAGTCCATACTTAAGTTAATTTTTCCTGTCTATTTATTTTTTCTGTCTACATATTTGGAATACCTTTTCTCATAGCTGCAAAGCATTGTTCCTGAAGTAAGGGTTATCATATAAACATTTATGCCTAGAAGGTAGAGGAGAGTCAGCTATAAGAATATGAGTTAATGTTCCTTTAAATAACTATTAGACCCATAACATTTTAATTAAGAAATATACACAAAGAAAACCTTTGTAAATAAGAAGGTTTAGAGCTTATGTATGTATATATATATATATGTATGCATGTATATACGTATATACATATATATACACATGTATATATATATATGTATATACATGTGTATACACTTGAAGACTTCATGAATTTTGAATGGATGCTAGTTATTTTTAAAAAAATCAAATTTAGGTAAACCAATGTCCATATGCTGTATTTTACTCATTAGGTAAATAATTTTGGAGATATTCAAAGAAAATGATCTAGTCTTACTTTACTGTATATTTTGACAAAGTGGAAAGAATGATCTAGAAATTGGAAATCCTTGCTCCAATCTGTGTTTTCCCTCTGACTGCTACTATGAATTCAGGATTATTGTTATTATAAAATTATTCAACACTTTAAGATTTCAAAGAATTTTATAAATATTGTCTTATTGTTTCCTTACCACAATCCTGGGAAGCAAGTGCTATTTTAATTCTCATTTTACAGATGAGAAAACTGAGTCAATCAGAGGTTAAGTGACTTGCTCAGAGGCACATATTTAGTATCTACAGATGCATTTGAACTCAGATTTTCTTGACCCCAGGTCCAGTACCATAGCCACTGTGCCATCTAACTGCTACTTAACTACTTAAAGGCTCAGTCTCCACATCTGTAAAATGAAGATAGCAATACCCACTTCATGTTCCTGAGAGAAGTGATGAGGATCACCTGATGAAATACAGTAAAAAAATTTGCAAATCATAAAATCATAAACAAATATGACATGGAAAAATGAACGAAATTATAGAGTTGGAAGATATATTTTGAATTATTCTTTTTCACATAAAACTACATACAAGGGACATATTGCTATACCCTCTGAATAAATAGTACCTCAAGTTTCTCTGAATAGTGTTTTACAGTGACTGCTTCTACTGGGACAATTCTAGTATAATTTTACTTTCATTCCACTTTTTCTACTTGGATGGAATCCTCTGGGAAGATGCCAAGTGTATGAAGGAGCAGAATAATTAGGGAGACTTGAGCATGAAGAAAGTAAGGAGAGAAAGAAATAAGGAAAGAAGATGGATAGATTGAGTAACACACCTGCATTCTGTGGTTGGAGTTTGATGAGCAATGTCTTCTGAACAGGTGAAGTCTATGGAATAATCAGGTAGAGATTCATTCCTCTAGCAAAGCCAGGTCAAGCAGGATAGCATGATGGGTCATATGCTTATGGAGCTGCTATGGGTTCTGGAATTTTCTGCCATCATCCCCAAACATTTTGGTTAATGCACAGTTTTCTTTTCCTGTTGTAGTGGCATTGTGATATTCACAGCACCAATAGAAGCTATGAAAATGCCAGCACAGTTATGAATTGCAACATATCAGATTCTCCACATGGTAGACAGAACCAAAATATTTATTCAAACACCAGAAAACTGAATCCCAACACCAGAAAACGAAAACCATCATAGCAAGAAAGAAATCTACACACAATGACAATGTAGGGGGCATTTCCAATCCCAAGTCTTCCCTCTGTTAGGCTTCTCACAAACCAGCTCCCTTAACCAAATCACAAATAGGCTCCCACAAATAAAGTCACAAACAAGCTCTCCCACTCCTGCTAGTTGCTGCTTGCTCTCCCTTTCCCAGCTCTGACTCTTCTGATTCAATTCCTGCTCCACCTCTTCTTGTTCCACCTGTTCAGCAAAGTCCTCGCCTCACAGGCTCCATTTGACTCAGACTTCCAGGTGACCTAAGCAGGTCACACAGGTCTATTAATGGATGGGAAAAATATTCCTATTTAAATTGCCATTATATTCAGCCCCAAGATCTTTGTATTCATTACATAAGTTGGTTAGATAGAACTTTAACAGGGATAAAAAACATTAGCATATAAAACACTATCTTAGTGTGGTGCTTGAGCACAAACAACCCCTCACTCCCTGTTGAACCAATGGGGCCCAAAATACCCACAGTATGGGGTGAAGGCCTCTTCTTTCATAGATGCTTCTTGCTGAAACTGAACCTAGAGCTGTCCTGCCCCAAGAGGTCCCATCCAAGGAGTCAGTTCCTCAGCCAGCATCTGGAGCTTGAATGACACCAGGTCCAGGGGTGACACAGCATATTGGACAGGAGGTGACATTTGGCTTAAGTGATCAGGCACCTGCAGGTGGAGGTTATTAAGCATATAGGAAAGTAAATCTGACAAACAAGGTGAAGAGAAGGAAAATCAAACAGAAATAAGGAGACAATAACCAGAAACAAAGTACATACAGGGTCAGCTATGCTTCTGGAGTCCATGGACCTACTATCTTAGCCCCATTCACTGTTGTTTACTGTTTTCTAATTTGAGTTTGGGGGTCATCATTCTGGTTAGATGTGTACTTTCCTTAATCTGAGCTGAGGCCTGGACAATTTCCTACTCTCACTGCAGGTGTGACCAACATGGATACAATGTTTCAGGAGGATCTGTAGGGGCAGTTCTTATTTTCCCTCTCAGTCTAATATCAAGCATCTTCTCTCAGTAAATTTTGTATAGTTCATTGGAAATTTTGTATAGTCCATTAGCTAGAATGCCATCAATTCTTCCAAAATCTTCCTTTGCTCTCAATACAACAGTAAGCAATTATTTTCTTGTCAATCCATTCTGACTTTGAATCCAATGGCTATTTACTCTTCTCTCTCTAGGAGATTTATCTTCTTCACTGATTCTTACCATCCAAAATACCAATGATTCTTCCATCTTTTGTGTGAATCCACTCAAAATATCTGTGACCTCCAGCTGAGTAAAATCCTGGATTACCTCCCCAAACACTCTGTGCCCCTCCCCCAATTCTCCTGATTTCTTCTTAGTACTGGACAAACTTCAGCCTCCTTATGTAACTTTGTTTCCTTCTCCTCCCACACATCCTCCTGGCAGGTGTTTGGGTCCCAATCAAGTCCAGTTTGTTGCAAAGACTGCGTATACATCCTCTTGTTCCCCTTTCTGTTATGCTCCAGAGTTAAAAGAAGAAGAGCTTTTTCTACTACCACCTGAAACCTTCTAGCTTGTTCGTGCAAAGGAAACTTTGAATGCTGTAGCTTAGATAGCTTTTCACACAAACCACCTAATTTATTTTCCATCTGTATGTTCTCTTCCAGCATCCTGTTTCTGCTCCTACTCGTAAGATGTTAGTTTATCAATAAGATTCATCCTCTCCTACAGATCCCTGCCAGTTCTTTCCCCAGTTCTACTGGTATTCCTTGCAAATATTTTTTCCAAATCTCTGGTTTCTCCCTTTGGTAGCCTCTGTTCCCAGTTTTCACAGTCTTCTGCTTTTAGCCCATTCCCTTGCTAAGGAGTTATAACATAAATCTTCCCATCCTGGGATATTCATCTCTCTCTCTCACAAAAGCCCTTCTGCCTCCAACTGGAGGTCTGATATTTCATGATCCCACCCTTGTTGCCAAATGTACCACAAATGCAATATTCATTGTGCCTACAGCAGCTATAAATATGCCAGCACAGCTCTGCATTGCAAAATATAACAGACTTTCCTATGGAAGATAGAACCAAAAGATTTATTTAAATCCCAGAAAGCCAAATCCCAACACCAGCAAGTCAAATCTAGCATAGCAACAAAGAAATCTATACACAACAACAATGTAGGAGGCACTACTATCCCTAAGCCTTCCCTCTATTACCCTTCCCACAAACCAGCTCCCTTAAATAAATCACAAACTCCCTTAAACAAAATTGCAAACATGCTCTCTCTTTCCCACCTCTGACTGATATGACTCACTTATAGCTCCATCCCTTCCTGCTCCACCTATTCAGCAAACTCATTCCACTACACGCTCCATGTGGCTCAGACTTCCATGTCACTCACGTGAGCTTACTAATAGATGGGAAAGATCTTTCCATTTAAATTACCATTGCACCTGTTACACTGGGAAATATGGGAATTTATGAAGAGACATTGGAACTGACTCCATCCCTTTCCTGTGGATATGAAAGGAAAGGCGATTGGAAGAAAAACAGATCCCACATTTTTGACAGTGGAAAAGATAACTCAGGACCTAAAGTAAAAAGAAAAACTGTGCGTTATATTGAGTGCTGCTTCATGAATCTCAATAACGTGAGCAGAGCCAAGATGGTTAAGTAAGAAAGATGCATATACTCTAGCACTTCCCCCATACCCCACAAAATACCTGTAATAAATGACTCTCAACAAATTCTAGAGAAACAGAAGCCACAGAACAACAGAGTGAAAGAGGTTTCCAGCCAAAGGTAATCTGGAAGGCTGACAAGATTGGTCTATCTTATTGGGCATTGAGTGGAGCAGAACCCAGCCCTGGCCACACAACACTGGAAGGAGCAGAACCTGAACAGACCTCCAGGGCAGAATTCCCAGGAGGGAGGGTCCCATATCCCTCAACCCACAAGGGACAAAGAAAGCTCCAAAGGTCAGTGTGGAAGGGCTTTCCCAGCTGGGAGAGAGGGGAATGACGTTCCCCCAACACTGGTCCCCAGCAGCAGCAGCAGCAGTAGGCAATGGGCAGCTACCTGGAAGCAGCCTGGGTCCATTGTGCAGGGAGCTCAGCTTAAAGCCTCTGGCTGAACTGAGCAGCTGATCTGAACCTCAGACCTCAGTGGTGGCCCCGTCCCCACCTAAAGCTCCTAGGGGAGTTGAGCAGCTGATCTGAATCTCAACCTTGAGCAAGGTACTAGGGAGAGGAGGAGCATTAGGACCCTCCTCTTGACAAAGGTTTCAGAAGTCAAGTAACTGGCTGGGAAAATACCCAAAAAAGAGGAAAAAAGTAAGATCATAGACGGTTACTTTCTTGGTGAACAAGTGTCTCCTTCCATGCTATCATATGAGGAATAACAAGGCATACTGTCAGAGGAAGTCCAGTACCTCCAAAATGAATACGAAATGAGTTCAAAACATAAAAGAGCTTAAAAAGCGTGTCAGCAGCCTGCTAAAGGAGAACCAAAAAATGCTGAGGAAAATGACATCTTTAAAAAGAGGCTACATCAATTGAAAAAAGAGGTCCAAAGAGCCAATAAGGAGAAGGAGGCTCTAAGAAACAGAATTAGCCAAATGGAAAAGAAGGTTCAAAAGCTCACTGAACAAAATAGTTCTTTAAAAGAGAGAATTGAGCTCAGGGAAGTTAACGACTATGAGATAAACCAAGAAGTTAGAAAACAATTTTTATTGCATATAACCAGGAAATAAGAAACACAGGTAATGGGGTGTTGAAATTTATCTTGTCCTGCAAGAAAAGAGAGAATGTGGGGATGAGGAAAGTGCGGGGTGTGATAGAAGGGAGGGCACGTTGAGGAAAGGGGTAATCAGAATGCAAGGTATTATGGGATGGGGGAAGGGGAGAGGAATTGGAACTCAAAATTTTGGGGAAATGAATGTTGAAATCTAAAAATAAATAAATAAATGCAATGAAAAATGAAACTCAGTTTCACTTTGCTTTTCCTACACTAATTGAATTATATTGCTTTATTATAAGCGAAGATTCAATTTTAGCGACTAGATCAATACAAGAAAAATATCAGGTAAAGAGATGTCAAGAAGAGCATTTTGAAATAAATACTGAAATAACCTTCAGGCAGTTTAACAGGGAGGCAATTATGTGGAGACTGATTGAATACACAACCTATTTATATGTACATCTTTGCATTTAATTGCTTTGTTAAAGTCTTCATTTTTTACAGTCTGTATTATTTGAATTATCAGTATTATTATTTGTCAGTTCATAATTCTATACACCCAAAGGAATTGGCTCAAGCTAATTTAAAATTTCTAAGAGTAAGTAGACAACAGCATAACAAGATATTCTCATGCTGATGTTTCTAACTTCAAAATCTCTTGATGAAATTTTATCTACAATTATGAAAATTATATTGAACCACATTTCCCTATGCATAGAACCAGCCACCACAGCCAACATACACAATTGTTCAACAGTTAGATTACTATCAATCTCAACCTTTCTTAGATTAAAGGTACAAAATGAGTGGGGATAGATTAGAAATAGCATTCTGAGAAAAACAGTGCATGAATTTACTCTTTAAGATTGGTATGAAACCATTCTCAGACCAGAGGGATGGACTTAGAATTGCTTTCAAAGTGAAATTTGCTGTATTTAACAGCTGGTTTTCTGGCAGTATCTTGGAGTGATTATAGACCACAAGATTTTGATAATATAGGTGATAAGGGATATTTCTAGAGACCATAACACTGAGAATGTCAGTTCTATTGTGGAGACAGACCTGGAGGAAAAAAATCAGTACAATTATTTTTAGTCTGTTGTCAATATATAGTTGCAAAAATAGCTTTATTTTGATGATGTTATAATGATGACACTAAGTGAGCAAAAAGGTTAAATGTTATTTTCTTTGTGCTCTTTAAGAAGGGTAGCAAGGCTAATTCATCTTTTGAAGTATTTCTATTAAATGTGGCAGGAGAAACATATTTTCAATTACATTCAATATTTAGTGGTACAGTTTTTAATTATTTGGACTACTTTTTTATTTAGAATGATTCATTCCCAAGGAAATATTAAATGAAACAATTTTTTCAGTAAATTTAAGTGGTGCATTTGTTCTCCATTACAATCATTTCTCTGTGTGTGTGTATACATATATATGCATATATATGTACATATTATATATACTCCTCAAGTGAACTCTCCTTTGTAATAAACAACAGAATTTACTCAACCTATATTAAGTAATTGCAATGAATAATACATGCATTATGATTTAGCATTACCTTAAACCTATTGCCTGACCAATTTAAGATTTATACTTTAACCTATATAGCTTTTGAAACTTCCCTGAATCATATGAACCTATAGGTAAGATTCAGTCATTTTAGTCTTCCATGTATGATTTGCCTTACCCCACTTAATAGTAGCAACCTTGATGGAGGAGGGGATTATGCCTTGTTTAATCTCTCCCCAGCACTAAAAATTGCTATCCTTTTTTTCCCCACAGAAGTCAATTATTACTTAGTGATAAATTGTGTTCTTTGTGAGTTTTTGAAATTCCATTTCAATCTTTCTTTTAATAACCATACTAAATCAATCAGTACAGCAAATTCTTAATGAATAATAGTCAAACTAAGTCAGATTGAATGGAATTGACTTGAAGATTTCAAGTGCAGGGAAAAGAGTGTTAGATTTGTATTGAGAGGACCTAGCTTTAGATCCTCTTACTCCTACTACCTGCATGAATTTAGGAAATTCCCAACTTGCTTGATATCTAGTTTCTTCCTCTTTAAAATTCTGTGGTTGGATAGATCAATGATTTCAATATCAAGTAGAAATGATGGAAATTATTCATATGTAAGGAGCCTTGCTGGTTACATATTGAATTAGTTTGAAAAAGTAATGTTATCTATGTTTTATTGTATTTGTATTTTTTGTGACATATTTCTCAATTAAATTGCAGTCTGGTTTGGGCTGTACTCAGGGGTATTATGGGCTAAATATGGCCAGCACATCTGATACCTCTGCCCTAGATGACCTCAATAAGTCTTCTAGCTCTATTTCTATGATGCTATCATTCTGTGACTTCCGTGGTTCTATAAATGTGTATATGGTTCTAAAGAGACCCATTAAGGAATAACTTTAGTATATAGCAGTCTACATAGGTTTTTTTATCTTCATTATTCTATCTCAGGTAATGCATGGCTCTATAGGAAATCATTTTGTCAGGGTAATAGGGATCTCTGGAATGTTAAGATCTTGCTATATGACTTCCTTTGTTTCACTTTTATTTAATCCTGGTTTCACTACTTATCCATCTACTTTGTCATTCACTTAGTCCTGATAGTGGATCCAGTGTTGATACTTGGCCACCTTTTATGTGACATATCTTTGGCTACATTTCCACTTGACAAACACTGGAGAAAAAAGCTTTCATATCGGTTGAACTTTTTTTCTACATTTTTTCATTTAAAATGTAGAAAATGTTCTTGCACTTTCTCTCTATAAGATTGTTGTGAGATCATTCCTTTCATAGTATGAATTATTGATGGAAGAGGTTCACTATCGACACTCTTCAAGAATCATTTCATTTTAGAGCTAGTTTGTTCCTCAATTTAAATACTAATTATTTGCTATGCAACATTTTAAGGAGGTAGTCAGTTTTTTTTTTTACCAGTTACTTTTCATTAAGATTAAAATTTGATTCAATCAGCACATCAACAACTTTTTAAAGGCCTACTCAATATTACTCATTGTGCTTGGTACTGAGACTATAAAAAGATGGGCAATATTCATTGCAGCAACTGAAGCCAGAATTAAATTTACAAATGCAAAGGAGAGGTTTAAAAACTGTTATGACTATTTTTTTAGTAGGGAGAGACAACTTTCAATTGGAAAGATGAGAAAGGACTTCCTGGAAGAAGTACCTAAGTTAGGCCTTGAAGGAAAGGAAAGAATCAGAGGCAAAAATCAAAATGTGAGTCAAGAGACAGTAAAGTCCATATTAGGAATAGGGAATGGTATGAAAGAAAGACATGCAAATGGAGATAACTGGTTATGAATGATAGCTTGCTGATAATTTTGCGGAAAGATAAGTTAGGTTAAGACTGGAAAGATAATTGAGAATCATATTGTACTTGAATCCAATCAAAATTATTTGTTCATAAGGCAAATGATAACTACTGAAAGTTGTTGAGTAGACAGATGATATTACCAAACAGGTGTTTGCATAGTGTTTCAATATTTTGGCTAATTTAGACAGATAAAGAGAGCCAAAAGTTGGTCATAATATGATCATTCAAATCCTTTTTAATTGCCATGAAATCAGATTGTTTGTATATAAGATTAGAAATATAGAGCTAGAAAGAATCATAAGTCATCTAATCAAATCCATTATTTTTGCAAATGAATGAAATAAAGACTTAGAGAAATTGAGGGATTTGCCCAAGTTCACACAAGGAGTACATGGCAAAGGCAGGATTCAAATTCAATCCTCTGACAAGGGAGATAATACTGCTTTCTCTGCAACTGAACTGTCTATTGTTTTGAAAATGTTTGTACTATTATTACTGAAAATTTCATTTTCCCATTGCTGGGGATGGAAGCTCAATTCCAGGTGGACAGTCTCGGGTGGGTAAAGATGGGAACTTCTAAATCTTAGAGTTCTCACGAGACCCCCCAGGAAACGACTGGGAATCGAGGTGAACCGAGCTATCTCGTATATTTCCACCTCTTCCCGTGAGAAACATGATGGGAGAGAGCTCTCCCCACCCTCGAGATTGTCCTGGATCTGGGCACACTATTGTTATCTAACAGCACGGTATTCAGATGCAAACTATGCTGCTGAAGAGTTTAAGTAGGATCAGGAAAGCCTGAAAGCTCTCTTGGGCGGAGGGGAGTGGAGCGGGCAGGACAAGGCTCCGCTTTCCCTCTTTCTTCTCTCCCCTCCCCCTCTCTCCCCGCTTATACTTCTACTTCCAATCTCTTATTGTAAGATCTTTGCCTCCTTGGGAGATTCTTTGCTCCCTCCTAAGGAAGAATTCCCCTGCACTTGTAACTAGACCCTGAAATAAAGCTCAACCCTTGTTCGACTCTGGAACGTCCTTTCTCTCATACGAGCATCCGGTTTGGCCAACCGAAGACCTCGGGATAGAGGTAAGGGAAGACTCGTGTAGCCCTCAGGCCTCTAGGCCTGGCATCCCATTATGTTATGATTTTGCCAGTCATTGGCAAACTAGTAAATATATTATTCACCAACATGGAACTGCATTTGATTCTCATACGTTGAAGAAAAAAAATATCCCTTTAGTGCATTATCTCCACCATTCACTCCAAGAAAATCTCTAAATGTTTTCTTGGTATAGTACATGTCTAGTTTTCTCCAAATATGGATAACAAGAATGACCAATTTCTTAAGCTAGAACACATAAATTGAGTAATAGACTGTCTTTATTTCACTATCATTCTTCCAGAAATGTATAAGATACAAAGAACCCACAGGAGCCTATGGGGGAAAATATAAAACTCAGACATCACCCAAATAGCCTGTCAGCTCCATCCTTTCCACCCTCAGCCTCCCTCAGTAATTGAATACAATTGGAGTAAACCTTTGATATTTCAACGAATCCTTTCCTACAGATTACTAAACAGTGTTTACCTCTGTAAGATTTGTAGTATCGTATTTTGGTTTGGATTCCCTAAGAAAGTAAATCATCCTAAAAGAGGAGTCAATGCCCCACTTCCCATCCTTTAAATGACCCTAGTCATTCAGTTGAAGGGCCAATGCTTTCCATCCCTACTTTTTCCATATTAACCAGTATTTCAACAGGAACTTACCTCCCATCTTCAGGATACAGCCTTAGTCACAATCAAATCAAAAGTGCTTATTCATAGACTGAATAGACTAAGAAAAATGATTCAAATAACCTTACCTGACTAACTGAGGGGGTGTATATGACAAATAACTCTAATATGCTTTTTCCCAGAATAATGGAATGAAAGCAGCAAGCCAACCGTGTAATATCCATTTATTTCCAACTTTTTTTAACATCAGAAAAACAAAATTTGGATGCTAAAAAAGCACTGTTATTTTTTTCAGTTAGTATCTTTGAAGTCAAATCATGTACCATAATGTCATAGCTGACATTTAATGAGATATGTCTATTTATGAATCAACAAATATTTAAATACTTACTGTAAGTCAGGCACTGGTATAAC
This sequence comes from Notamacropus eugenii, assembly GCF_028372415.1. Taxonomy (NCBI): domain Eukaryota; kingdom Metazoa; phylum Chordata; class Mammalia; order Diprotodontia; family Macropodidae; genus Notamacropus; species Notamacropus eugenii. The sequence continues at coordinate 238,761,135 of NC_092877.1, forward strand.
CACCAGGGATGCAAAGGAAAAAAAATGAAAATGTCTATAATGTACACATACATATGTGTCATATCACACTCATACACAGATAAAGGTATATAAGTCATAGAGAGCTTCAGTTTGTGTTTCATTTACATAATACACACACAAAAGGAAGTACTAGTTATTTTTTTTGAAAAGATGTGACAGCTTGGGATTAAAGGAAATAAGGAAAGTTTCTTGTAGGAGAAGGTGCTTGAGAAGAGTTTTAAAGGAAGGTAGAATTTCTCTGAGGCAGAGGTGAGGAGGTTGTGAATTCCTGGCACAGGGGGCAGCCTGTACCACAGAATGGTTGAGGTGGTATGATAAACAATCAGTCTGCAATGATATACGTATATATGTATGATATAAAATCAGTCTGGAACCAGGCTGTGAAGGGCTTCGAACATCAAATTGTGGAGATGGTTTATCATAGAAACAACAGAAAGCCTTTGGAATTGTATGAGCAGGGGACTGACATGGTTAGAGTTGGGCTTCGTGAATATCATTTTAGCAATTCTGTAAAGAATAGAATATGTAGAATAGAACAAGGGAAATAATTATGGAACCTGTCACAATAATCCAGTCAAGAGATGATGAGGGCCAGAACTAAGGTGGCAATTGTGAGAGAAAAGGTCAGATTTGAAGAATGTTATAAAACTAAAATTGTGAAGACTTAGAAATGACTGTAAGTTTTAAGTGGATTTTTTTCTTTACTAATAGGGAAATATGTAATCCAGATATAATCTGATTGCTCAATGAAGCACATTTCTCATACTTGAAGGAAAAGGGGCACGAGAGGCTACTAGAAAATTACAAAGGGAAATTGTGGGTAATAACTGTATTCCTTAAAAAATCTATGTCACACAGAACTGTTTTGACAGGATGTTACTCAACTTCTAGAACTTCTAAGCAATGCTGATAGAATAAAGGCATGAAGAGTTGCAGGGGGGGTTATGTGTTTGATGAGGACTTTATCCCCTTCTCTTTGATGTGTAACGTTCTCTTGAAATGCCGGGGGCAATTCTGATTGAGATTGTGCACTGAGGTGTCTGACAGCTGTAACTCTGTGATCACTTTATCATATTTACCTGTGGGTAAATATTTCATAACAAGTTCCCCAAATGAAAGTTTCTTTGTTTCTTCTTTAATAATTCCTGTGGTTTTTAGAAAAAAAAAGTTACCATTTTGCCTTTGCCGTAATGACAAGTATCCTATAGTAAGTGCTTTTTAAACACCCGAATCCATGAATTTCTAACCAAAAAGTTTATCCTGTCAGAAGCTTGATGTAGGAAATGATATTTCAAAAATACTCAATCTAATCCCTTTAAACCCAGGTACATACTGGTTTTTGTACATTTTTGTGATGCTTCGTCCCCTTGTAATATTTTATTATACTGATTAAACCACACTAAATAGGTCTGATTAAGGTAAAAATTTCAGGAGATATGCTAACTAAAGTTGAATATGAAATAATATGGCCATGAAACTGAAGAAGTCATTCCCATACTATCATAATACTGCCAAACACATAGTTTCCTATTTCAGCTACTCCAAAATGCCTTGTGACTGAAGAAAATTTGAACAACTTGATGTGGAAGAAAATTAGTCAATCATGAAAAGAAAAGGAAAACAAGACTCAAGTCCAACACCAAAGGATAGTACAGAAGTAGGCTGTTCTATAGACTACTGTACTGAACATTATAGAGATGTAAAAATGTGTCATCTTGTTCATCTGTGGTGGTACCATTAGTAACATTAAAAGGACAACGATATATCTGATCACTCAATGAGACCCTAGTTTCAACCAGTCATTTTATAAATGTGACCTTATTACTCTCATAAGCATACTAAGAAAAATATACATGTATACACATATATTTTATATATGATATATAAAATTATATATTGCATGTACTTCATATATTATATATAATATATAATGTGTATGTATCTACAGATGTATGTGTGTATGCATGAGTGTATTCCCAGATTTCCTAAACAGAAAGCATTGAGTGATTATAGACTCCTTTGTAGCAAGAACAAGCAGGAAGAGGCTGTCTGATTATGTGACCGGACACACAGTCTTTCCGTTTCCTGTATGTGCTTTTCTACTCTTTCCTTCTGTGTCCAGACAGTGAGGATCACAGATTACCCATAGCACAGTTTTCATGAATTGAACCAGCATGAAGAGAAGATTTCCTTCCCCTGTTCCCCTCTCCTTTTACCCCAGCTCTGAGAAGTAGACCTAAGATAATTGTATTTCTATTCAATTCTGTTTGTCCTCATTTTTAAATCCCCATTTTGCTACCCACTGGGCTCTGAGGTTCAAGAAATAGAAACCTTGGAGTCAGGATTCCAGGAGAGATCTTGGAGTCAGGATTCCAGGAGAGATCTTGCAGTCAGCCAACCCAAGAATGAAATTTGGAGTACATAGGATATTTAGGATTCATGTACATGGGGTCTTTAGATTTTCAAATGTGATCATATGTTCTATATTGTAAAGTATATAAGAATTGAACTAAGCTATTAACCTAATCTCCTTTCTTGCCCCAGAAATTGAGAAGGTACAAGAGGATGGAGAATCTAGCTGTGCATATTGGAAAGATTAAGTTTGTATATATCTGATTACACATTTCAAAATAAATATAATCTGAGTGTTAGTGGTTAAATGGGCCTGGAGTACAGGTGACCACCCCCTACACTTGGGGAAATATTGTCAAAGAACTTAGATACTCCTTATCCAATCTAAAGATATTAGGAAACCTTGAAGGAAGAGCTGAAATGTTACCTATCTATCCTTAAAACAGTGGACCATTAGAGTAGAAAGTATCTACACACAATGATACATAAATACATAAATATTTTTATACATATACATATTTATACGTATATACCTACACACCAGTTACCTAGTGTCACTCTCCAGACCTTTGGATTTTTTTCAAATTACTTTTTAATGTCCATAATATAGCAGTATTTCCTAACAGATTTAAAACTGGCCTTAGAGTCAGAACAACCTGAGTTTAAGTCCCACTTCTAACACACAATGACTGTGTCATCTTGAACAAGTCACTTAAACTCTCAATTTCTCTAGGCAATTCTAAAATGACAAGTTGCATGACCAGTTGCGAATCTAAATTAGCAAGGGGAGTTCCATCATTAGGACTAATCTGCATAAATCAAACCACAATTTTGTGAAAACAATTAAATAAATTTTTGGAGTGCCTTCTTTTTAAATATCAATATTTTCTGCATATATCTTTTCTCCAATAAGTATGTTGCATGTAACAAAAGGCATTCACCAAAATGAACTGAAGCAGTTCTGAAGTCTCATTCTTTTTTCCTGCAGAAAGGAGGGAGGTATATTTCATTATCTGTTTTCTGGAACCAAGATTGTAGAGCACAAATTTTTCCTGAGATATGATGTAAGAATTGCACCATCCGTAGCAATAATAATGAACTTCATGCATCTACAAGCAAACATTTGTCCTCATTAAGCTTCTAATGTCACTTTTATGCCCTTGAGTTTTTTCATAGTACCTCAACACCGTTCTGCAAATTCAATGAGGTGTTTTTCTATCATTCTTTTACTTCTATATTCCACATGAATTTCTATTTCTGGCTTCTGTGGGACAAGGTGTGAGGAAAGTTAGCAGGATTTAAGAGGTTTAAAGACTCAGAATTTGGGGCAGCTAGGTGGCACAATGAATGGAGCACCTGCCCTGGAGTCAGGAGGACCTGAGTTAAAATCTGACCTCAGACACTTGGCACTGACTAGTTGTGTGACTTTGGGTAAATCACTTAACTCCAATTGCCTTGACTTCCTTCCTCCAAAAATTTAAAAAAAAAAAAAACACTCAGAATTTGAGGAGGTTTACTCAAGGGAAAGCACTAGAGCATAGAGAAAAGGAGAAGGTACCTGGCAAGACAATGACAATTCTACTGCACACACATGGAAAACAAAGTATTCAGAAAAAAAAATAAATCATTTGCCAAGTAGATATCTATTTATTAAGGTGGTATATAAGAATGAAATTTGGATCTGAATTGCTGCGTAAGATATAATAAAGTCAGGTAATATAGCATTTGACTAGAGTGTACAAAATCTAACGAAAATGATTTTAAACTAAAAAACAAAACAAAAGATCTTCAAAGGGGAGGGTGACCACTTCCCACGTGTAGCCAAGAGTTAGATATCCTACTGAGTAGTTATCATGAAAAAGTGTAATATTTGAGGAATGCAAAAGTTAATAGAAGAAAAAAAAAAGAGAAAAGAATAAATAGAAACCATAGACTCAAACATTTACATACAAATGTTCAAAGTTTAGGCAACAAACAAGATGGACTACATATCCTGATGCAAGAGGCAGATTTGATATCTGTGATATAATTGTGACTTGATTAGATAAAACTAATAAATAGAATATGAATAGGAGGAATATATTTTATTGAAAATGAGCAGAATATTCAAATGTGTATGTGGAGGTAGCACTGCTTTTAAAGAATGTACAAGCATCAAAGACATCTAGAAAGCTGAAGAGGGAAATGTGGTGGAAAGCAATTGAGTTAAGAACAATTGGGTGAGAAAAGAAGCAATTTTTGTCGCTGTAGTATATTATGGGCTACCTCCCAAGCAAAGGGAAAAATGAGACATAAAAGGAAAGAAAAATAGAAGTCTGTTGGAGAGAAATGGTGTAATACTGTTGTTAGATTTCAATTATTCAGACATCTGCTGGTGTTCTTTCTACTAATAGCAGAGAAGTTGATAATTTGTTTACTTACCTTAATGATAATTCTATCTTTGTAGAGTAGAGTGTACCACATGGTAAAGTACTATACTAGATCTAATTCTCACTGATAGGGAATAACTAGTTGATGGAATCAAAATTATGGGAACATTATGAAGAAAGGAACTCTATCTCTTAAAATTTTTGATAGTGTAGGTCAGAAAAAATTAGGCATAGTATGGGGACATGCACCTTATATTTGTGCAATCAGATATTAAATTGTTCAGAAGATAGGATCTCCTGGACTACTATTCTACAAGAAAATAGGTTTGGGAGAATTTGGACATTTTAAAGAATGAATTTCCTAATATGGCATGTAATAGATAACTCCAGCTTTCCAGACATATTTCTCATAGCATAGCTACCTGAAACTTAAGCCACTCTGTGTGTTCACATCAGCAAAACATTAACTCTTTATTACCTAATTATGCATCCAACTTCGACAGTCAGATAGTATAATTAGTTCAAAGCAGACATTTACTAAAATTGTATATTAAGAAAACTTGCCCCTCAATTCCCTATGAACTTTGAGCACGCCTACCTACAAGTATATGCAGAATCTTCAGTGAGAGTGAACATACATAGCAATCAGGAGTAGCAAAGCATCCATATTAGGAACACATCTGGCCAAGGAATGAACGTATGTAGGTAGGTAACCCATGTCTCAAATGCTGCAGGGATTCAGTACTGCTAATGTTCTTGAACTACTCCCACTGACCTAAGTCTAACAGAATTTATGAGACACTGCTCCCATTGGCTGCTACTGGATAATGCTTAGATTTAGGCTCAACTAAACTCTGGTATCTATGCTATACAGTGGACTGTTATTGAATAGAAGGTTGTAAAAATTACATGGACTGTCTTCGATCCCTAAAGAGCAGAAAATATCTCTTAAACTTGAATTTACATAGGGACAAGTCTCAGAGATAATGTAGCCCTATAAATTTATCTTTTTCATGGAAGTCTAGATTCTAGGATGATGCTGTTTAAGGGAATGAGGCTTCTCACTTCTCTACATAGGAGGTTAGGGCTTTTGAAGCAGTGGTCTTGTATTCCTTTCTTGTGATGAGGTATAAGCACAGCTGAAAAAGTTAGAGTATATGCAAGAGGCTTTGTAAACCTTAGGTGCTATATAAATGCTAGCAATTGTTATATCATTGGCTATATGCTTCAACTTCAAGATGCATACTGATGGAGGAAGGGTATAAAAAAGGTTTTTATTGTAATGATAGTAGAGGAAAAAGGAGGATAAAAGCAGGTACAAAACCAGGATGGAGAGGATGATAATAGATAATAGTATAAAAAAGTTAGGGCTGCTTGATTTTCATTTCCCTTCTACTATCTCTAAAAGGAAAAGCAAAGCACCCTTTAGATTGGAAAAAAAAATAAAAGATCACCAACAGGTAAGTGTATAGTAACAGAGAAATATAAAAGGCTATCTCTGATTAATTAACACCACTTGATCCAGCTGAACCATATCTTCAGGTACTAAGGGAACTGGTGAATGTTATTGCTAAGAGAATGTCAGTAATATTTGAAAGATCATAGAGGAAGGGGAAGGCACTTCAGTATGAGAGAAAAGAAAAAGGGCAGAATTTCATAAAAGAGAACTGAGTCTACAAATTATGTGATGTTGAGGATGCGTGTGCATAGAACATGGACAAGGTTTACTGGGGAAGGGGAAGGGCTAATAGGATTGCTCTTCCAAGCTGTTACAGCACACCTAGTCATTGACAGAAATATAACAATGAATTTAACTTAGGTCCCTAGGCAAATTTAGAAATGAATAATTATGATTTTTGCTGCTGTTCGGATATATCCAACTCTTTATGACCCTGTTTGGGAATTTCTTGGCAAAGACACTGGAATGGTTTGATATTTCTTTCTTTAACTCATTTTACAGTGATCAAACTGAGGCAAACAGGGTTCAGTGACTTTTCTAGGGTCACACAACTAGTCAGTGTCTGAGATCTGATTTGCGCTCAAAAAGATGAGTCTTCCTGAGTCCAGGTCTCACAGTCTATCCATTGCATCCCCTAGCTGCCCAATAATTATGATTGGTAAATATTAGACCCTAGAAAAGGAAAAAAGTGATTATAACAAGCCAGCATGGTGACATCAATGATAGATGATGTGACTATTATTGTTATTATTTATTATGACTAATAACTAATAGACCTGAATAAAACGGGTTATTACCTAACTAAAAGATAATATTTGATAAAGTATTTATATCCACATTTATGTGTATATGCATATACACACATATATACATATGTACACATGTATGCATATACATATATGCATATAAAATACACATACATACACATATGTATATATATACATATATGTGTGTATACACACACATATACACACAGCATTCATTTGTTCATACCTGTAACCCTGAAATGTAAGCTCCTGAAAAGCAGGGCTTGCTTCATTTTTGTCTTTTTACTCCCAGTACCTGAAACATCGTAGCTATGAAATAAATGCTTGTGGATCGATTATTTCATTTGATAACTAGATATCTGTAAAGATGCAATTTTAAATTTCTGTGATTGAGTAAGTCTGCAAGTTGAGTGCTCATGACCTTAAATATTCGAACAAAGAAATAGACAGGGCAAACAGCACCTTTGTCATGCTCCCTGCTGTGAAAACCCAAATGTTCACTATTTTCTCATTTAAATTCTTCATTATAATGACAAATGAGAACCTGCAAGGTCTATATTCATTTATTTTGAAGTTTTATGCAATTTACTGTCTTTAGAGAATGCTATTAAGTAGGAGCAGACATACCAAGAGGGGTGATATTAAGCCGCATAATGTTTTCTTTTTGGCTATTCACTAATGTAGCACTCTAGATCATAGACTTGGGAGACAGTGGTGGATACATTATTCCGGGGATGCTAAGATGTTTTCTATGTTCTATGCTTAGATATAACAGTGGAAGCACAATTACTTCTTTTGGCTTTGCAAGGCATTATAGCCGGTGGGCTTCTAGGGGAAATGCTGCAATTACTCTTTGTTTTCCTTTCTCTTTTCTATTGCACTATGAGGGAAACCATATTACCTGCCACTTGCCTAATCAATACCAATTCTTTTTTACCATTTTCCCAATTTACCAGGTGATGTGGAAGACCTGCTAATACTGTAGTTGAAGAAAATTTTAGTGAAATAAATGAGAAACAGGATACCACTCTTTATTAGCATGATTTATTCAATAAACATTTACTAGATCTATACATGTGCTAGATCCTAGGAGAGAAGGAAGAGTATGTAATACTACTAGTAATACAACTAGTGCTTATACATGAATCATAAACACAGCCCCTCAAATGGAGCAAACTCAGATTCTCATTGTGGGCTAACAAAACTTACTTTCTGGATTTACTCACTTTAATCCTTACTCATCTTGGTAGGTCTTGATTTCCAAAGACAACCTGCCACCACGCAGTTACTCTCAGACTCCAGCAGGGTGCCATTCTGAAAGTAAATATGCTTCCCCTTGCCATTCTAGCCATTGATCTGTGCCCTCTACAATGTTTTCCATCAATGAAACCAGAAATTCATCAGGTAAGATACTCATCTAGTATGTGATATTTATGCCACCAGCTGCTCATAAAAATGACAATTTTAGAGTATTGTATATAACAATTGACTTTAATAAATTGTACCATAGATACTAACATTAAAATCAATGCTTAATATCTAAAATAAAACTAAAATATATTATAATGTATATAATATATTTCAAATATATATAATATTATGTATGTAATATAATTATAATTATAATAGAAATTATAATTTAAAATGTTATAATGTATACTTAGTATTACATTCTCTGTTTCTTTCACTTTCTGATGAAGAGAGAGAACACCCTCAGAAAAAATTAGCATGGAAGTACATGAGAGAGAAAAATCCAAGTATTTAGGATAATACATCTCTAGGCCGTAGGCTTTCATGTTATTGATCCATTAAGAAACACCTACACTAAATTAAATTATTCCACAACTTACTGCTTGGCTACTGGATCTCAATATTCTTTACCTGCCTAAATCCCATTCACTTCTCTACTCACACATAGCATTTTCAACTCTTCCAGTTTAAAATTACCTTTAAATGGACATTTAGACAGTGTTGCTTCAATATTAATAACAGTTCTCTTTAAGCCATAGAACATCAAAGTTTGTCAAGCTGGCTATTAGTGTGCTAAATAGTCCAGACCAGCCAACAAATCCACTTGCCTAGATACTGCATTGTCCAATTACAATGGAACTCTCAGGAACAGAGCTCAGGTTGACTCTGAGTCAGAAAAAAAATAAAAAAAGTCTAGTCAGCTTATTAGACTTCCTAAGCAACTGCAAAGACCCCTTTGATTTTTTTTTTTCAAATCAGAGACAGAAGTAAAGAGCAAAAGCCCTTATGAGAAGCTTCAATACACTTCAATTCTTGACGTTCTTGGCCAAAGAAATCGAACCTCAAAACTTTCAAAGAATCACTCAAATTAAGTCTTCTATCTTCTGACTAATTTTAAATATCATAACTACAGTGCACCAACTTTATGGAGAAGGTGAGATTTCAGCTAAATTTTAAAGGAAGTTGAAGATTCTAAGAGGCACAGGAGAGGAGAAAGAACATTCTAGTAGTGGGGTAGTGGGGTTGGGGTAAAGAAAGTGTGTGCAAAGTCCCAGAGGAGAAGATGGAATACTATATATGGAGAGCAACATTTAGTCCAGTTTGGTTGGCAAAGAGAAAAGAATAAGGAGTACTGAGAAGTAAGTCTGGAAAAAACTCTGAAATCAAACCATGATGGTCTTGAAATGTCCAATGGAGGAGTCAGTATTTCATCCCAGAGAAAATAGGGAGATAATCTGTCTTGTTGAGGTAGAGAATGGCATGGTTGGACCTGTGCTTTAGAAATATCAATTTGACAGTTAAGTAGACAATGGGTTGGAAAGGGCAGAGACTGACGGAATGGAGAACAGTTAGAAGTATATTTCAATATCTAGGACAGAAAAGATGAAGGACAGAAGTTCCCAAATTACCAATATCATCTATTCATCAGAATTCCTAAAGCCCAGATAAATCTGATTCTTATTGCAGTGCTTTGTTCAAATATATATTTTTTTGAATAAACATAAAATCACTTTTTTATTTCCATAGGAAATTAACTTACTTTAATATGATGTAATCAGGACTTCTTATCTTTCAAAATGTTACTTTTCACGAATTGCCTGGAGTCTGAGGCTGCAGGACACTCTTTCATTGTCTGCCAGCTACTAATGGTTGATGTAGAACATGATAACTTTAGAAATACTGTGCACATAAGACCAACATGCTTTGTGAATCAAAAGTGAGCAGTAGCAACTGTCTCTAATACAGGCAAATGCTGTGTATCAGTATAGATTTAATGATAAAATACATCTAAGAATATTATACATATCATTTTAGTGCTTTTTGCTCCATTATCCTATTCAGGGGCATTGATTAGAGCGGTTGTGATCACAGGTCATTTGGAGTGACCACTTGTTCTTCACCAAGGGACATATGAGAATTTAAACATATGAGAATTTGAAAGAATTGCCATGGTGAGAAATCTTACTTGTGAAGTAAAATACAAAGATAATATTCATGAAATTCTTTTTTATATTCAAATAGAAAATGTCTTACCATCACTATGATTTCTTTCAAATAATTATAAAAAAGAATGCTAATTCTTTCTAGGGACGTATGAAAGGGCTTTAGAGACAACAACAAAGCTATGCCACTTCTATTGTCTCAGGGAAGACAGACAAGCTGTGACCTATACTCACAAAACAAATGGTAGCAGGTCTGCTATCCTCAGTCATCTAATCCAATTTAAATCCACTTTATAAATATGTAGTAGAAAGCCTGAGGTGGTTCCTTATGAATGACAAATGGGATGAGGCAGGTTTAGGAGAAGGCATTCCTGCCATCACTCAGCTAGACATATTCAGGGCATCCTTATTTAGATTTTTAGGAACTTTAACCAAAAAGATCTACTTCCTGGAGTCCTTCCCTCTAATGCCACTTATAATCATGCATCCTTTTCTCTTGGGGACAATATTCATAGGTGCCTCCTGTATGGTTCATTGAAAATAGAGAAGATGTTTTCAGAACATGGATCAAGATCCATGTAAACAAATTCCCCACTTCTTATCTCCCTTACTTCTATACTAGAAAAGATTAGTGCTTATCCACAACTTTTGATCCTAGACAACTCTGAACCATTTCCCCTTTTAATGGAACAAACTAGGTTGGCTATTCCTGTTTATTGAGCAGTAGCCAACTCACTTTCCTTTTTGCTCCTATGTGTCTCAGCATACTTTACGTGAATCTTCTTGTACAATTCATAACTGAAAATGCATTGCAGCCTATGTACTGAATCTTTTTATCTCTATTACTGTTTGGATAACTTATAAATTTATTCTTTATGGTATAATTTATTCCATGCTTTGCAGAATTCAATTCAATAAACATTTATAAAATCCCTCCAATTCAGGTTATTCTATTTAATTTTAATTGTGATTTTTTTTTTTTTGCATAACCACCACTAGACAAACTTGTGAAGTAGGAAAAGTTTGTTTCAATGACTGCTGACTCTAATGACATTCCATTTACCTAACCTAGCATCTGCTATCCCTGGTCCTGAATGTCTTCTATTTCCCTAGTCCTGGTTGCTGCCATGCTCTAACTAATTTGTATTAAACATTCTGTATATGTCTAATAGCTTCCAAGATCTCAAACTAAATTAATATTAACTTACTTGAGATAAAGGGCCACTCACTAATAAAATGTGTTTCTCAACTATGGCCTTTAGTATAATGCATGTGCCTATGGTATATAATGCATTAATGATTCTATTCTGCCTACAAACAGGTAGAAGTAGTTGTAGAGGAGATACTGAGAGGCCAATGAGTTATGGAGGCCAGTAGGACTTTTGCAGCTTTTGTTTAAAATGGTGTCATAAGTCACTAATCTATCTTTGAACTGGTAAGACTGGCTACAGATATCAGAAACATTTTAACTTCTGCAACTTTAAATTGTAGATTTTGTGAAGTAATGTATTTTGCATCTTTCAGTTCTCTGGCCAATGTAATTACTTCCTAACCTAGTCATTCTTACTTCCATTATCATTAAAGGAAGAAAAAAGGAAAAAATAAAGATGGTCTTGTACAATGTATTGGTAAAGTGCAAATATTTCTCAAGAAAATTAAAGTCTGTTCCTACATTCATCATGCACTGTCTTGTACCTAGTTTTTCCAGGAAATGACTATTCTTCCTCAATAATGAATTTATTTTTGGGACCTGTACTGCTGTTTAGTTCAAAGATGAAGACAGAGAGGCATTACATTGTTCTCATGAAAATAGGAGCTAAACAAAACTCTTACTGAGGCCCTAGATGGTCTATCCTGATCTGCTCCCACTCTTTTGCCACTTAGAGCAATTCAGCTCTATTTCTCTCAAGAGCAAAACTGGGAGTGCATTGAAGACACACTTGAAATTGAGTTAACGCTTATTTTTTTTTCCCAGTGCCAGACAAAGTCCATTACCTAGGCCTTTAAAAGAATGCAGAGCTTAAAATCATTCATAAAGGCTGAACCAAAATGTCATTAGAACCTGAGGAAAAACAAAATTGGCAATCATTTTGTTCGGTCCTATCAGTTCCTTTGTATGATTGCTTTTTGTTCTAATTCATTAGGTAAGGATTATTAGGTCCAGCTATCTCTGTTGACTGGGTTAAAATCACACCAACTGGTTGAAATCAGATTTCAATTAATATAATTTCTGTCATATCAAAAGGTACAGCCATTTTTTTGTTTAAAACTGATTAATTCTCCACAATTTTCCCCAACTGAATTCCAGACTTATTTTAAACCTAAGGTGAACTTGACCTCTTAGAGAAAGGAGATTTATTTGTGCAGGATATTTCCTATTATTAAAAATATTTTTCCCATGTTAAGAAAATGTGAATTCTTATGTACATGTCAAAGAACAGATAAAAGTATATAACTGAAAAGGTGTGTGTAGTTGTGCTATATTAAGGCAGAGAATTAGTACATTGCATCAGTAAGCACCCCAATATACACAAGAGGGGTCTGGTACCACAGGTTTTTGATCTGCTTCACTAAAAGGAAAGGCAACCTTTGGAGGGTTAACAATCACTTTAATCAAGCATATGTATCATTCAGTTAGTTCAGGGAAAAAAGCAACCTGAACTGCAGAGACATACTTCCAAAATGTCTGACCATCTGGGTTTTTCAAAGACTGTTGGGGAGAGGGGGGCTCCTTCGTGGATGCTCAGGGCCCTTTTCTGGCCAAACAAACCCTTCTAGTCAGTAAATCCCAAAGTAAAACCTCACCCTCAGAATATTTAAACACTTTTGAGAGCCAGAGTCACTTCTGACCCAGTGCCTCAATAGAAAAAAACAAATGGTACTTGGGACCCTACTACAAAACAACTCCCCTAATCGAGGTTCCCTCAATAGACAGGCCCATCAACGGATGGGAAAGATTCTCCTTAGTCACATTCAAATAGAGGAATTCTTGGTATAAAGATAAACAGCAAAAGATCCTAATCATATTGACATCACACACATGTATTCACATAGATGTATATACGTTTTTAATAGTATTATTTTGGTTGTCTCAAAAGCATGAAAAATATTATCCTGACAGCAAACTTAACTGTACAGACAAGAATTTGTTACAAGACAACTATTACTGAGCTGATTATAAACATAACCATTGTCCATGAAATTAAAGTCACTGCTAAGCATTAGAAGATACCATCATTTACCTGACTTTATGAGTAAAATGTATTTTTTAAAAAAATCAACCAACAATAAAGAGAAGGTGTTCATATATTTCACACCTCTCAATCAAATGAAGGACTGTTAAGATATGATTTGTTATAGGAAATCAATTGTGACAGTTTACTCTGACTCACTTTAATTTTCATCATGGGTATCTTAATACAAGCATTTTCAGGAATATTTTAAAGATCAGAGAGAAAGTTTATGGATCAGCAGATATTGTTAATGTGTTATCTTTTTCAAAGATATCTTTGATGGAAAATCTAAATTTTTAAATACTATAGTTGTTCTGGTCATGCATTAGAAGGTGAAAATAGGAACAGAATGCTTAAAGCATCGTGCTCCAATAACAAGTTGATTCAGTGATCTCATAATTTTGTGAATTTCCTTCAGCTGCACAGATCATAAACCATCCATACCTGCCCAGATAGGACTTACTGACCAGGAGTGAAGCCAACTGCTTGGAGTAAGGATAAACATCTGGCATTTGGTGACTCTAGGAGAAGTCTATCTACTGAATTCTGTCAATGTGAAGGAATCTAGGGGGTAGAACCACAAAGATGAGTATAGAATTATACACACACACACACACACACACACACAATTCACCTTATACAATAATTACTTTCACTAAGATCATTGGCTTACCTAAAATTTTGATTCTTCTCTAATCATACTGTTCCTTAGTATAGGGAGCAGGAACATGGCAAACATCTTTATTCAAAAATCTAGAATTAAGTAGACAAGACCTAGTGAAGTATTTGAGGAGAAGAGCAGCTGAGTGAAATATCAAACAGGTAGTTATTGTCAGTGGCACTGACATTAAGAGCTTTAACCATTACATCCTACTGTCTCTGTAGGAGGGTGATACAAAGATCAAGCAGGAAAGGACAGCATACAATTTCTATTAACCTACCTCTACCAGCAAAGGAGATGAGGGAACAGAATAAATGTATATACTATACAGATGCAGTAATCAATTGTATAACATTCCTTAGAGTTCAATATTGAATGCATGATATTTTTTGGTTTTGTGTTTAACATAAATTCTCTCCAGACAGTTTAATATTGTGTACTAGTAAACTGAAATCCCTGTATTGTGTATATGTAAGTATCCCGGCAAAGAAAGACCAAATGTATTTGTTTTGCCTCTAATAGTTTCACTGGATATTAATGATGAATCCCTCTTTCCTCAGTGCAGAAAATTTGACTTGGGCTTCTATAGCCTTGAACTAGTTCCCTTTTATTACTGAGGAACAATTCAATCTATGATACTGTACTGAGAATGATACTGTACCTAGAATTACTGTTAGAACAATTTAATGTATTGAAATAACTTGAACATTCTTTTGATTTCACTAATGGGATTTCATACATCTGAGTTCACTCCACTTGATTTATACAAATGATGTTTTTCTCCCTCATAACTGAAATAATTCGTAATTTTTTGAGTGTCATTCAAGTACATTGAATTTTAAGTTATTTTAAATGTATTTCCATAAAAAGCTCAAGTTATTACTATTATTTACAATAGCAACAACAATAATAAGAACCTTATAGAATATAAAAAAAACCCTATCCATCTTTTCTGTTTTTATTGGGATAAAAGAACTCATTATCTCTGGCAATGATTATTTAAAAAAATAAACATCTACCCAAGGAGACATCTTGTTTGAACCTTGATTCCCCCAAAAACTTTAATAGAGTACTTATGTTTTATAAATAGATAATCTAATCTGAAATATAAAGGGACTATCCTGTTTAATAGAGCCTATTTTGTGGCTCTTTTCAGTGAATAGTACATGTATGAAAATACCTTAGTTAGTTGATAGAGTAGATTTCCAAGGACAGCCTGGCTCCTGTGGTTACCAGTAAAATATGGTACCACTATAATATTGTACTGTTTAACTTTTTTGATTCCTACTTCCCAGATATATAAATGCATCTGTCACTAAGTTAGTCAACAAGAATTATATTACATGTTTACTATGTGCTAGACACTCTGCTAAGTACTGGGGATACACAGAAAGTCAAAAACAATCACTGACTTTTTATCTGTTGGTGGAGGGAGTGAGCATGGGAACAACTCTATGTATACAAGATACATACAAGGATGATGAAAGGTTATCACAGAGACACTGGAAAAGACTGCTTGCTAAAAGTAGAGTTTCAACTGTATCTTAAAGAAATACAGGGAAACTAATAAGCAGAGGTGGGGTTAGTAATCATATCAGAAATGGGTCATAGTTGAATGACTAAGAGGTAAGAAAAGTATCATTGTGTGTGAGGAACAACAAGCAGACCAGTTTGCATTGATCATAAAGTAAATGGAATGAATTAAAGTACAAGAAAACTGAAAAGATAAGAAGAAACAAGGTTATAATAAGTGTTAAATACCAGCGAGTATGATATTTAATCCTGGAAGTAATAGAGATCCACTAGTTTTTATTGATTAGGGGGTATCATGGTCTGATCTGGCAGGAATGGGTAGAGATGGGAAGATGGGAGAAAAAAATAGAAGTCAGCTACAATTATTCAGAGGAAAGGTGAATAAGACCTGAACTACAGTGATGATTTGTGTGTTGGAAAAGAATGTATTGTGAATGAATTAGCAGCAAGATTTGTCAACTGATTGGGAATGTTGGGTGATACACTATATGGGTAATACGCAAGAAGTTAGGGATCAAGATTTTGAGCATGGTTGACCAGGAAGTCCTTCAACAGTAATAAGAACATTGAAGAGAGGGAGAATTGGGGGAGGGGAGGCTAGTAGGTTCTACTTAGTACACATTATTTTTAAAATGTCTATCAGATATCTAATACAAGATATCCAAAAGGCAATTTGGTGATGCTCAGGAGAGACATGAGATACAGAAAAACAGATACTTATAAGTGAAGCTACCTAATGAGAATACCAAATGAGATAAGATAGAAGGAAAAGAGGTCCTAGGACAGAAATACAGGACACTCCTGATGTTAGTGAAAATGTCATGGATAAAGGTAAAGCATAAGACACTCAGAAGGGATAATCGCATAGACATGAAGAAAATCAAGAGAAACCCAATGTATTGAAATAGGTCACAGATAACAATGAGGAGACATTGTATCGCTTATCATTAACTATATGGGGTGGGGAGAGAAAAAAAGATGTTATATCAGGATGTTATATGGCCAAATTAATAAGCATCTCACTTCAGAGAGTAGAGGTACATTGATCATATATTTTACGCACTATTATTGACTAATAGTATCCTTCAAGATGTTTTCTGGGTGATAATACAAAAAACAAACTAAAATGAACAAAATTCACAAAGAATATATGACTAATACATTCTATATAGATTAGGAAATCCAAAGTTTTATGTATTTTGTTCCTCAGGGCAGACCATATGGACTAAATTTTTTAATCAAATTTTTTTTCTTTTGAATGGTAATTTATAAATTACGTATTAAATAAAAGAGTATTGTGCTAATAATATCTCTTCCTTTTACCAAGTTTATATACTTGGTGAGATACTTTATTTTTGATATTATGTTTATAAGATGAGGTTAATTATATAGATTCAGTTTAATCATTTTTTTCCTTATGAATTTCTAATCACTAGAAAAATAAAATGCTTCCAATGAATATATGGACACACCCTCCAATAGAACTCTTCCAAGGCATCATTTCAGGAATCCTTCTCTTTTGTTAGTTTGAAATTACTTCTAAATGACAAAGGTTCTGAATGACCTGGGAATATGATACTATTGTATTTAGTGAATAAAATGTATGGCCCAGGGTAGTAAAATTGAATTTCATATTTCTGTCAAGATTTCTGGCAACAAGTCTTTATGGTATTTCATTAAAAAGAAATACATGAGGTCATAGATCCAATTGATATGCTGCCCTAATAACACTGCTGTTATTTTAGCTTTTCATTCTCTGGGAATAAATCACATTTTTGGAGCACATGCTTTAATTGATTAAATGATCTATGAGAATAAGTATATGCTTTTTCTTTCACTAGTTTGCTAGTTTTATAGCCCTTAATGCTGACAAGAATTTCCTTCATATAAAGATTTATATAACTTTATATAGTTCATGATAAAAAAAATCTATTTTAGCCCCAGTGACCTTGAAAAAACAAGATCATAGTTATATGGAGTTGTTCAAAGAAGGAAAGAATAAGAAATAGCTATTTTTAGTCGTATCTTATGGAACTGTGAAAAATGAATTTAACTAACACTGTAATGAAGGAAAACAATTTTGTGAAGGGAATAGTAAATATTTAGGGTAATTCTCTCAATGTAGAGGAAAGGAAGAGTCCAAGAAAGACTTGCACCACAAAATTCTTCTTGGGTTAAAAATAATATATCATAAATAATGTTACATATTTTCATGTATTTATAATATTTTGTTGCCTTTCACCACACAAAGCAAATGCCTGGAACATAGAAGATATTTAATAACATCTAGTTGACATCTATTGATACCTTTAGCTTTTAAATCACAGCCATTGCTAGATATGCTCACCATGCATTCTCTTGAAAAAAATAAAAACAAGTCAAACTTCATAGAGTGTCCATGCAAACTTTACACTATAATCTATGTATGTATACAGCATACAAGTTCTACATACTAGAGTTTATCTACAAATTGCTCCAGTTCTGTGATGTATATGAAAATGTTTATTTGGTTCAGTTGATTGTCAAGTTCATAATACACTAAAAATTTAAAACAATGAGTGTGACATTAAGTGCTCATGCCCTCCCCCCCAACTTCTGCAAGAAATGAAGGAAAATCTAGAGTTAAACATAAGAAAGTGAATTTTTCAAAATTTCCAGCATACTTTCAAATCTTTTATTCATAAATTAAACAACATAATCTGATTGAAATATTTTCAAAAGTCACAATCTGAATATTACAAATTGGATATGAATAAAATTTAATTCAGCAATATGGGGAGAAGATAAGATAGTTAATAAATTTTAAAGAAATATTTTATGCTAATGAATTTTCATCTCTTTTCATTATTCAGAATGGAAGCCATCATGATGAAATGATTGTTTCAAGTGGCAAAATTTTTAGCAAACCAAATCTATCAAATTTTCACTTTTAAAAGTAATAGTCACAGATAATCAAATTAATTTCCATGTCATAAGAACTACTACTAAACCTTAAAGGATAGGATAAAAATTCTCAAAGTTGGCGTAAAACAAATAATTATTACACAAATATTTTTCATCTATCATTAAGATTCATTGCACTGATTTTGCTGGTAAGCATTTATTCCCTGAGAAAGACAGGGAAAAAATCATCACTGTATCCTCTCCCTTGTCCTCTCCACTTATATGGATGTCTTTATGCTCTAAACGCTATTTACAAATATGTTGCAATGGCAAGGAATTACTCTTGTGATTAGATAATGTCAGGAAGGTCACATAAGCAGCCCAAGTTTTATCTCTCTCAATATCATATTGAGCCCCCATTGTTATCTCACTTAAATTTCACTAGACACCAAAAAAAAAAAAAAATGAGAGCAGACTAATTGAGAATTGCTGGGTGCAGAGGAGTATTGCATTAAGTTTATTAGAATATCTGAGTTTCAACAGGTGAGAAAGATAGAATTCAAAATATCTAGTGACTGATCCAGAAAGAAATTCAAGCTCTCTGGGAACTAGGGGGAACACAAACAACTGCCACCTTCTGGAATACAATCAGCTAAAGTACAGTGTAAAATTTCTCTTTGATTTTTGCATAACAAAAAGCTTTTTATTCGTGATGGCATAACAACTGGGAATTAACCCCACCTTCCTCTTTCAGAGGCATATAAGAGAACTCAGCTTGAACCTTTGCAAAGCTGTCAGGTTCCTTAACATGCCAAAGGTTGTTCAAAGCCACTATTAGGGACATGGGGAGAGCTAGTTCTCAACAGGATTACCATTAGCATGTGTCTTTATAAGTTCAAAAAGCCTACATTATTATCTTTAATTGTACCAAGTTCATCATTTATGTTTCACTAGTCCCTCAGTTTTGGATACCGGCAGTATCTTTCCCACCCCCTCCTGCTCGTTGCCTTACCACTCAATCTCATAATACAAGAATAATGGAAAAAGAAATTACATATGTGTTGGGATCCAACTTCTGTCACAATTTATTGTGAGTATAAGCAAGCCATTCTCCCCCTTCTTAATTTCCTTCTCTATAAAAATAGAATACTGATTTTTGCTATTCCAGACACCCTTTCTAATACCAGCCAGCTATGAGTATGTTGTTCTATGTTTACCCCAGATTTGCCTTTAAGTAATTGAATAACTTCTTTCAATGAACCCAAGCTTCTTTCTGAAACAAGGACCCAGATTTTTATCACTAATATTATTCCTTTATGTAATGTACTGTGAGTAATTAAATTCAATAATCTCCAAAGAATCAAATTTGAAGATCACACAATGAAAAACAGAGAGCTGAATGGTAGCATTGTATCCAAATTAGCAATTATGTGGGAAGAAGAACTTAAGCTATCATGAGATTAATTAATGCATGGAGAAAAGATGGTACAAGCCACCTAACAAGAGGGAAAGATAATCAGTGGATAACCTATGTGATTACAACAAAAGAATGTGAACAATGGCCCTTTCTCCACAGGAGAACTTTTTGGGAGGAAATGAATAAGAATAAAATAGACAGGGCAGACATGAGTGGTTTGAAATCATGGGTCAAGTACTCAGAAGTAAAGGGAACAAAGAAAATATTCACTATGCCTAAGGTCAGAATTGGGCTTTCTACAAAACATTTTAAGAAAAAAAATCAGTTAGCAGAATGTAGAACTCAAAAAATGAAGAGTGGAAAGAAACAGAAAGAAAAGAAAAGAAATTGATTTAATCTTTTAGAATTTACAGTCAAAATTTGAAAAATGGGGAAAAGAAAGGAGTTTCAATTTAGTTTTCCCTCATCAAATATTATTTCTAAGATGACAGTATTTTTCTTTTTATTTCTCAAGGAAAGAGAATCAGTAATCCAATGAATAAAATTGATTTTAAATGAAATTATATAATAATTGCTAAAAACCAGAACATTGATTCATTTTCAACAAGATAAGGATTTTGATGACTTGTACTTGATTATTTTCCATCTGATACAATAGATGCTATTCATAAAGGTAAAATGTAAATATGTTTACCTAAAATTAAAGAAAATGTTTCTTTTATTTATTTAACTTTTAACATTTATTTTCACAAAATTTTGGGTTCCAAATTTTCTCCCCTTTTGTCACCTCTCCCCACCCCAATACACCGAGCATTCTAATTGCCCCTATCACCAATCTGCTCTCTCTTCTATCATCCCTCCCTGCTCTTGTCTCCATCTTCTCTTTTGTCCTGTAGGGTCAAATAACTTTCTATACCGCTTTACCTGTATTTCTTGTTTCCTAGTGGCAAGAACAGTACTCGACAGTTGTTCCTAAAATTTTGAGTTCCAACTTCTTTGCCTCCCTCCCTCCACACCCCCTCCCTTTGGAAGGCAAGCAATTCAATATAGGCTAAATCTGTGTAGTTTTGCAAATGACTTCCATAACAGTCATGTTGTACAAGACTAACTATATTTCCCTCCATCCTATCCTGTGCCCCATTACTTCTATTCTGTCTTTTGATCCTGTCCCTCCCCATGAGTGTTGACCTCAGATTGCTCCCTCCTCCCAATGCCCTCCCTCCCATCATCCCCCCCACCCTGCTTATCCCCTTATTCCCCACTTTCCTGTATTGTAAGAAAGGTTTTCATACCAAAATGAGTGTGCAATTTATTCCTTCCTTTAGTGGAATATGATGAGAGTAAACTTCATGTTTTTCTCTCACCTCCCCTCTTTATCCCTCCACTAAAAAGTCTTTTTCTTGCCTCTTTTATGAGAGATAATTTGCCCGATTCCATTTCTCCCTTTCTCCTCCCAATATATTTCTCTCTCACTGCTTGATTTTATTTTTTTTAAGATATGATCCCATCCTCTTCAATTCACTCTGTGTACTCTGTCTCTATGTGTATATGCGTGTGCATGTGTGTGTGTGTCATCCCACCCAGTACCCAGATACTGAAAAGTTTCAAGAGTTACAAATATTGTCTTTCCATGTAGGAATGTAAACAGTTCATCTTTTGTAAGTCTCTTATGACTTCTCTTTGCTGTTTACCTTTTCATGCTTCTCTTCATTTTTGTGTTTGAAAGTCAAATTTTCTTTTCAGCTCTGGTCTTTTCATCAAGAATGCTTGAAAGCCCTCTATTTCATTGAAAGACCAATTTTTCCCCTGAAGTATTATACTCAGTTTTGCTGGGTAGGTGATTCTTGGTTTTAGTCCTAGTTCCTTTGACTTCTGGAATATCCTATTCCATGCCCTTCAGTCCCTTAATGTAGAAGCTGCTAGATCTTGTGTTATCCTGATTGTACTTCCACAATACTTGAATTCTTTCTTTCTAGCTGCTTGCAATATTTTCTCCTTGACCTGGGAACTCTGGAATTTGGCCACAATGTTCCTAGGAGTTTCTCTTTTTGGATCTCTTTCAGGCGGTGATTTGTGGATTCCTTGAATACTTATTTTGCCCTCTGGTTCTAGAATCTCAGGGCAGTTTTCCTTGATAATTTCGTGAAAGATGATGTCTAGGCTCTTTTTTTGATCCTGGCTTTCACGTAGGCCCATAATTTTTAAATTGTCTCTCCTGGATCTATTTTCCAGGTCAGTTGTTTTTCCAATGAGATATTTCACATGATCTTCCATTTTGTCATTCTTTTGGTTTTGTTTTGTGATTTCTTGGTTTCTCATAAAGTCATTAGCCTCCATCTGTTCCATTCTAATTTTGAAAGAACTACTTTCTTCAGTGAGCTTTTGAATCTCCTTTTCCATTTGGCTAATTCTGCTTTTTAAAGCATTCTTCTCCTCCTTGGCTTTTTGAACCTCTTTTGCCAATTGAGTTAGCCTATTTTTCAAGGTGTTAATTTCTTCAGCATTTTTTTGGGTCTCCTTTAGCAGGGTGTTTAATTGTTTTTCATGCTTTGCTTGCATATCTCTCATTTCTCTTCCCAGCTTTTCCTCCACCTCTCTAACTTGATTTTCAAAATCCTTTTTGAGCTCTTCCATGGCCTGAGCCCATTGAGTGGGCTGGGATACAGAAGCCTTGACTTCTGTGTCTTTCCCTGATGGTAAGCATTGTTCTTCCTCATCAGAAAGGAAGGGAGGAAATACCTGTTCACCAAGAAAGTAGCCTTCTGTAGTCTTATTTTTTTTTCCCTTTTCTGGGCATTTTCCCAGCCAGTGACTTGACTTCTGAATATTCTCTTCACACCCACTTGGCCTCCAGATCCACACAGCTAGCACTTAGGGACTGAGATTCAAATGCTGCTTCCCAGCCTCAGGGCTTTGGGTGGGGGCGGGGCTGCTATTCAGTGTGAGATCAAGTTCAGGTGCTCAGGCAGGGGCAGGGCCACCTCACGGGCTCAGTTCCCTTATGGGTTTTATGCAGAGACCTTCAATAATGGATCCAGGGTCATGCCTGCTTGGGGAGCCCTGGTCTGCTCCCGCCTCAGCTGCTGCCTCCCAAGGGGGCCCGAGCTATGGGGGCACTGCACTCCCCTCTCGACTCTCCAAGGAGACCCTCTCACCGACCCTTGTCAGCTGTGGGTGGATGGCCCTGGGCGGCTGCTGGAGATTCTGTCCCTGAGGCCCGCCTGGATCTGCTCCTCTGGGCGCTGCAGGGCTAAGGAGGGCTGGGCTCCAGGTCCGCAGCTCGAGGACTTTTGCGAGAGGTTTTCAGGCTCTCTGAAACAGAAATCTCGTCTGCTCTGTTGCTCTGTGTCCTCTGCTGCTCCAGAACTTGTTGGAAGCTCTTTTTTACAGATATTTTATGGGCGGTGGGTTTGGCGGTAGTGTATGTGTGTCTATCTATTCTGCCATCTTGGGTCTGCCCCCAAGAAAATCTTAGAAAACACAAATAAATGGGATTCATTTTTAGTAAAACACTATCAAATTGAAAAAGATGAAAATGATAAAGGGAAAGCTGTGTTTTTCTTAATTCTGTAGTGTTACAATATAACACTCAATAAGCTGGAGTTTACTTTTCTTTAAAGATTCTTCCTTACTTCCCAAGAAGTCACTTTTCTTCATAATATTTACATGCAAAACAAACTTAAATTAGAAATTTCATTAAGAATGAAGAGGATAAAGACTTAGGTTTAAAATACATTATTTCTTTGTATGATGAGAGTTATACTAAGTAAATTTAAGGGGCTCTCCTGCTAAAACAATCTAGATTTTAATGTTATTTTTTTCTGCCTCCTAAAATAAATAACCAGTTCAGGATAATTAGAATGCACTTAGAAAAGAACTCATTTGTTTTTCAACTTTGTTATCTTTTCTACTGAAGAGAGTGAGCAGAAAAAGCTTCATTGTTAAGCAAAGGCACTACTCTAAATTGCTAGTGAGTAAAGAGGAGAATGGGAAGATTCAGTTAGAACCAACAGTCACTAACCCAATTTATGAAAGAAAATAATGAAACTGAGCTGTCAGGCAACTTCAATCATTCAAAATGGAAGTGGTTAGATAGAGAAGGAATGAGATGCTAAGCTAAATTCCAGGAAAAGATGAAATTAGTAGAGTAATGGTAGCCTTAGCAGGACCAAGCTGAAGAACAATGATCATTGGTATTTCTTTGCTGTGCAAGACTCTCTCATACATCTTTCTGATAGGGAATTGGCATCTCTGTGATATGAGATTTCCACTAGTTTAATGCAAATCAATGCTAGAAGCATTTATTGAGCACTTACTATATGACTGGAAAAGTGTTAGAAAAAAAAACTTCACAAATTTCTTCCATCAGGTGATTTCCTTTACCTGTGGGAGATGGGTAGCAAGTCACATGAGCACAGATAAATTCATGCAAAATGTATACAAAATAAATGTAATATATTTGTAAGGAAAGTATTAACGACTGAAGAGATCAGATCATGTTTCTTACAGGAAGATTCACTGCATTTAGCTTTAGAGAAAAGAAGGATTCTCTAAGGTAAAGAACATTGCCATAATCCACACTGGTCAAAAATATTCGTATGTTGTGTTTGGTTTCTTATACCTTGAATTCATAGAGTGACATGAAGTGTGTGTGTGTTTGTATGTATGTAACAAACCTATAAATAGATATGCAAATCAGGATTTATAACAGCGCTCATAGTGTGTTTTGGTACACTGAGATAACTTGATAATCTCTACTCAGTCAACAATGCTTGAAAACTTGCATCAGGGTTAAACTCTTTCACTAACCAATCTGTATATCTAGAGTTCCAGCAAAGTTGCCCTTATTCAAGCCTTTGGGAGACAATTGTTATAGTTTAATTAATTCTGATACATAGTAAGAATTAGTTCACCGGGTTCTTTTAAATGTTAAGATCAACCAAAGTGCATCATTTATAGACACTTGAATCGACTGGTCAACCACTCAATGGAAAAAGATGTCTCAAAGTCATACTGGGATTAGATGGTGTTCATCCTACACTGATGAGTTCTTTTGACCTGGTGAGACAGAGCAAACCATCTCCTCAAATCATTGTCTTTTTCTTCTTGAAATTGATGTAGAAGGATAGAACTAGGGTCATTTTCTCATTGGCGTGTTTTTGTGTGTGTGCACACATGTGCACATGGAAACATTGAGAACTAGATTATTGAGATCAGTTTTTCCAGGTGTTATTGTTGTTATGCTTGTCCTTCATTCTTGAAGAGAACCATGGCATCAAAATGACATGACTTGCAGTTGACTTTGATTTGAGTGAGGGAGGGCTGTGCAAGGTTACCAACCTCACTTTGTTCTCCTGAACCATCTGGGTCGAGTGGCCTGATATTCATCAGGACAGCTGAAGAGTCAAATCTCTAGATAAAGAGGGAACTTTATTTTGTTCTTAACCTAATCATTTTTCTTCAATTAAAAATAGCTGCTAAAGTGAAGTATTTTAAAAAAGCAGGGATAATTACCCTGTGTTCTACAAACATATATAAATATAGATAGTGATACACAGATATGGACACATAAATATATACATATATGCACATGTATATATGTTTGTATATGTTCATATTTATACATGCATAATACACATGTGTATGTATGTACACACATGTGTTTATGTATGTGTACATATATGTGCATGCTTTGGTTTCCTTTTTAATCCTATATATTTGATTTCATATATTTAAAGGCATTTATTATTCTGAGAAGGGGGCCATGGGTTTCACCAAAGTTATCTGTAATATAAGAAGTTTGGAACTCATAGAATCTAGGGTTACATGTTGCTCATTATTAACAAAATCATGGTAGCAGTTTTTAGTTTGTTTTCCCTTGTGGAAATGTTAGTCACAACACTATAGAAGAAAAGTAATGAGCTAGTGGGCTGAGTTCAAGGAGTTGAGTTACTCTAGGCAGCAAAATTCATCTCTCCTTAATCCACTTCTCTTTTGATTAGTATGGAGTGCATAGTTAGATTGTGGAGGTCTCATAGTCATATATTTTGAGGTTAGTAATTGACAGTATTTCCCTTAGTGGAGCAAGCTTGAAGACTCTTAACAGGCTCCATCTGAGGGACAGATATTTTTTCCTGGCCAGTACTTGATGGTTTTAGAATTGGTAACTTTGTTACATTACTAAAGTCAAACTAAGAAAGGTCTTATGGTTGCTTGATTTTGTTGGACAATTAAGATAAAATTATTGACACAAAACCAAGAAGATTCTTCTTGGGAATCCTGGAATTGCTATTAAAATCACCAATATCTTGGCAGTATTATGCAAATACCACAACTTTTACTAAGCAGTAGCAAACAAATGAGTTTAAAGAAATTCCATGGATGTCCAACCTTGCTCAATCTGAATCTATCTCTTCTTAGATAAAAATAACTAGTATAATTTTAATGAAAATAAATGTTGTGATACTTATTTGCAATGCCATACTATACTATTTTAGGATCACAAATAGATTAACTTAAAATTATTACTATGGGATCTATATTATAGAAACTATACTGTGTCTATTGCCTCAAATAAACAAATTTGAAATGATATCTTAAAAGTCTCCAATTCTAGGTCCATCATCAATAACAGCAGTCTGTAGAGTAAGTTCCTATCCTGTTTGCAAAACAAGGCTTTCTTGATTTTCTTATAACAAGATTATAATTTATTTCCTCAAATCTTATTAGTACAATAAATGTATAAGCAATAGTTTCCAGTATTTGATAAAATACTATAATTTTAACCTTTTTCATACCACAAATTAAAGCTATTTCATCATAGTTTATCTTTTCTAATAGGTTTTCAGTGACTTCCACATGGTTGCAGACCAACTACTTTATGTGCATGTATATATACGTATGTATATACACATATTTGAATGTGAGAATGTGTGTGTATGCACACATATATATTCTATAATTCTTCAGGAATAAATGAGGTACAATGGGGGAGGTATTATGGTGGAAACTGGAAGCCCAGAAGCTGTATTCAAATCAACCTGCTACCTCAAAGAACATTGAAAAGCATATATCCTTCCTGAGTATCAGTTTTTTCATATGCAAAATGAGGGAGCTTGGACTAAATGACCATTAAAATCCATTCTTGTTCTTAATACATGATTTTAGGACTGTTGACTTAGAGTTGGGAATTGCCTTATAGATAATCAAGCTCCTACATTCCCATTTTACAGATGAGGAACCTGAGGATAAGAAGATGCAAATGTTGCATAGCACGTTAGTATCAAAGCCAAAACTCAAATCCAGGTCACTTGACTTCCAGCCAATGTTCTCTGAGATGAAAGTGTTTGGAAAGGAGGGGTAAAAAGACAGTCTTTGCACAGTTCATAAATAAATTACTCAAAAATTATATTTGAAAAACTGTCAAAGTTTGGGCCCATCAACCTTAATAGCCTCTCATAAAATATGATTGTATTTTGTGTAGTTTTAATTTGAAAATCAAAGTAGCATAGAATTCTGTAGTTTCTATAACATCTGTCACTCACTTCGGGGACATGGATTTGTTGTCATACATCGTGCTGCATGTAGATTAATGTATGCCTTATCATTTTAACCAAACAGCACATTTTTGATCTCAGCAAACTGGATTTATGTAGTTCATAATTAGTACAGTCCATATGAACACTATCTTTTACACAAAAGCAAGCCCCTCCTCCCCTGGCATTTGACTTAAATTTTAACCTAACATACTTCAGCTTCTAAAGAGATATTTCTCAAATCCAAACTCCATCTGTTCATGGCAGGCAGGAACATCACTGCAAACCAGGAAACTGCCAATTATGTAAATGACTTGATAGGCAGCTAACTCTGGTTCAAGTATATTTAAAGATCTTCCTTTCCTTTTGTGTCTCCCTTTGAAATGAATACAACCTTTAGACAAAACAACCGGTGAGAATCCCCATAGCTTGGCATCACAACTTAATGTCAGAAACAGACATAAATAAAAGATTGTGACCCATGTTCAAATATGCCTGTGGCATATATCATTAAAGAATACAATCATTCCCACAGACTTATTTGATCTCCTAGTTCATAACTGAGAAACTGCCACATGCTTTTTTGAGTCTCATCAGTTAAAAAAAATATTCATTCATCATTTACCAAATTTACTGAGAAGGTAATAAATTCAAGGCATTAGTGCATAGAGCAGAGCTTGACACACAGTAGATGCTTAATAAATCTTTGGTGACTATTCAGCCATGCTAGGAATCCCAAATGATAGTGGGAAAATCCACTACAAAATTCCTCCATTTCATTTTAATGAAATTATTTGAAATTAATATAATTTTTATTACTATATTCAACCTTTCAACAATTAAAAAAAACAGAACATCTATTTTCTACAAGAAACTTTATTAAGACACAAAGGTAGAAAAATACCGTCCCTACCCTTATGCCTGCTTCTCCATTTCTCAAGTCTTATTTCCTTAAATTACATACACACATGTATGTACATCTATGCACATGTAAGTATAAATGTAAAATAAAACTAGAATATTACTAGTCTGTAAGAAAACAGAAAGTATTATGAAACCAGGATAATATGAGAACACTCCAGTCATGGAAGACTTCATGAAGGAAGTGATATTTGTTTTAGACCTTGAAGTACAGGTAAGATTTTTTCAAGTTGATATTAGACTTCATGTTGCATACCAGCAGTACATAGGAAACAACATATATAAAGCCTTGGAGGACAGAAGAACTTAGGGTGATTTTTGGAGATGTCAAGTAGTCCCTCCCTTAAGTCCAGTCATTGAGAATGCCTGCCTACATGAACAATATAGCTGGTCTACACTGTTGCATAAAATTCTTCCATGTCTTAGAAAAGCAGAGGAAGGCACTTATCCATCCCCACAGGAAAAGCCTCTGACTTTGACCTCTGGTCACTGGACTGTTTGCTTTCATCCACTGTACAGAAGCACTTGTGCCCAAGTGTCAAGAGCTCTCATTACTGTATGCTCTAAGGGAGGGTGCCCAGGATCTTAGCCTGCTAGGAACTAGTTTGGGGGTAGTGGGGGGTGGAAGCAGGAGGGAGTAATGGGACACCTGTGCTGGGATTGTGAAAAATAAAACATGCAATTTAAGTAGAAGCAAAGTAATTTAAAGAAATATTTGCTTTTTACACTCCAGTCTATTCCTTGGTAAAGGGAGGTGCTTGTGTTTTCCTTGTGTTGGGACAGCATGAGATTCTATGAATTTTGTGACTTTTTGAAAAAATATACAAACTGAAAGATGTTTCACAGGGATGATAAATAAGATGTGTATGACTGTGCATGTGATTAGAAACCCCTCAAACTTTCTGGTGGGCCTGGAGCTTCTTTTTAGAATTTGGGATGCACAAGCATCATTCACTTAGGAAGTTGGGACAGTGAGGGATGGGGACGGGCAGGACCCAGTTCCTGGCATCAAGGACTTAACTATGTTGGATCCAAAAGTGGTCCCCAAAATATGAAGCCTGAGCTTGGCTGCTGGGGAGATAAGTTGGACTTGTATCCAACTCACGTTCAATGCTATGGAATGCCCAAGAAGATAACAGTGGATAAAGTGTAGAAGGTACCCCATAATGGCAATGAATAAAGTGTACCAAATGGACTTTGAGCCAGTGGTTTTAAAAGTCAATGCAGTATATTCTGCACATACTGATGGAGGATAGTGGGGTTCATTTGGTTTTCTGATTGGGTACTTCTCATACTTTAGTGCCTGACTGCTTCTTCACTGACTTTTGACTCAGTCACTCTTAGCTTTATTGGTCTGAACCAACTCTTTGTTCCAAGGTTGCAGACTTGCTTATCATTCCAATAATCCTGTTTCACTTGAATGAAGGGAGTATGTCTTAAAAGGTAACGCTTCTGGTTCTCACACTGTGCTCAGAGGTCCAAATGACTGTCTGTCAATATGTAACCTGATGTGTCAATCTCCCAGTAAGAGTAAATGTTTGGGTGTTCACTGGATTGAGAGGCTTCACCAGAACAGGCTTTTGCTTTGGGCTCCACTGTTTATTTGCAGAAAACCCAAGTGTGAACAAACTTGCTCTCTTTGCAGCAGTACCTTAGGGTTTTGCCATTGTAAATGGGTCTAATGTGATATGACAAGACCAGAAAAAATTGGATGTAAATTTACATATTTGAATATACTGCTTATTGTTTCACATGATACATTAAGGGTATGCATCTCCTTTTTTTCTCAGTTTTTATTTTTAGTATTTAAGTTTGGAAATGATGCCAAAATTTTGCATTTCTTTATCAATGTGTTCTCTTCGATGATATATATTGCATTATATAGCGATGTGTGCATCTGTATATACTGATATGCATTACTCTTGCATATACACATACGAGGGGGTGAAAATTGCAGCCTTCGCATTTTATACTGACTCTGCAGAGAGATCCTAAGCAGCAAAATCTTGGTGTTGTGATGTACAGAAATGGAAAAAGAGCATTAAATCATGTTTAAGAATAAAAAAAAGCCTCTGACTTACAGGTCTTCTCCTGGGTATGGATTAGGAACTTTTCTGATGAGGAAAACTGGTCTTGGAGAAAGTTATAAAATGTGCTATGGATAAAATTTTTCGTACCTCATTCCCCCAAAGGACTTTGCTTTTACTTACTATGTATTCTATATTTATTCATTTAGTTTTCTAAGCTATGGAATGTAAGATTCCTTGGGGTTAGATTAATTTTATTTATCTTTGCATCCACAATAAGTAGCACAGCACCTAACAGGGGTGGGGAACCTTCGACCTTCAGGCCACATGTCCTCTAAGTCCTCAAGTGAGGCCTTTTGACTGACTTCCCAGAACAAATCAAGATTTGTTCTGTGAAGTTTTAATTCAAAGGGCTGCAGGCTCCCTAGCCTTGCCTAATCTAATTAATATATACTTACTAAAATGAAATCAATTGAGTAATAACTGTTTGAGAATAAGTAAGGGAATGAAAATGAAGAACTTTTTCCTAGGTTGGGATATTTATAGCTTGAGGCAGGCCTAGTTTCTTTTCGTGTATGTGTGCTTTGAAGTTATGCTATATTAAAGAGATAAACACAATTAAAGGTCACAATCTGAGGCTGAATTTGAACTTAGGTGGTGCAGTGGATCTAATGTCAACCCAGGAGTTATGAGGACCTGAGTTCAGATTGACCTTAGGAACTTACCAGCTGTGTGATCCTGGGCAAATCAGTTAACTTTGCTTGCCTATGTTTCTCCTCTGGAGAAGGAAATAGCAAGTCACTCTGGCATTTCTTCCACGAACACCCTAAATATGGTCATGAAGAATTGGACATTACCAAAACAATTCAATAAGAGAGAATTGCAGACTCTAAGACTAGTATTCTATCCATTGCCCTGCCTAGTTTCCCCTTTGCCTCTGTTACTTTTTATTTGTGTCACATTATTTGACATGTACCCTTTATTTACATATCTCCCTTCACTGGAATTTAAGGTACTCAAGGGCAGGTACGTTTTAGGTCTCTCATAAACATGTAGAGGTGGGCGAAAGGAATGATCTACATAAAATGTTCTATGACATTTGTTTCCCTACCACTTAGCGTGGTATCTTGTGCATAATTATTGTCATTAGAGCTTATATCACTCTTTGGAATGCAAAGTGCTTTACTCTATAATCTTATTTGATCAAAATGTAAGTCCTTAATATTTGCTTGTTAATTGATGAAAACCAGGCAATCACATGATTTTAGAAACCTGGAAAGGACCTCAGAAGGCATCTAATTTAATCCTCATCATTTTACATACGAGGAAATTGAGTCCCAGATATATTTAGTAACTAGTACAACATACAGGTAATCAATGTTAATAGTGGAATTTTAATCCACATCGTATGACTCCAGGGCCAGTTTTCATTTCAATCAATGTTAATAGTGGAATTTGAACCCACATCGTATGACTCCAGGGCCAGTTTTCATTTCCTCATATGGCTCTGCCGTGCATTTGGGACGATAACATTCCTAACATTTCCTTGGAAATACTATAGTCATTTTTTCAATTGGATATGAAATGACTTTTTTTTTTCTATTCCACTAACTCTAGGATATTCATTCTGTGGTGCCATGGGCAAAATGTTAAATGCCTTCTGAATTTATCCTAAGCAAATCATATGCTTATCTCTTCCAGTGGCTTTTTGCTGGCCACGTTCTCATTGGCAGTGAACATGGAGTTTGACGATTAGCCTGAGGTAAGACCTAATCTAATTGTCACTACAAAGGCTCAGCGAATGCAGGGTACTGTAAGCTTATGTCCCTTATTTTAAAGGGATACAATCGGTATCAAGTTTTATTTCACAGACTTTTACTTAATAACACTTTATAGTCAAAGTTTCATACTGTTATACACATTAGTGATAAAAAGATAAAAATGATTGCTTTCCTTCTACCAAGAAATTAATATTCTAACAAGAGTGAATACAATATATGCATAAATGCATATGTAGAGTTGAGGGAAAAGAATGATCCACACAAAATGTTCTATGACACCATGAGAAGGAGAACACTGGAGTGGCAAGGGATCATGGATGACTTTGTGGAGCAAGCAGAGTCAAAGTTGAGCCTTAGAGGAGGACAAAGATTTTGAAATGCAGAGATGAAGAGGAAATGAATTCTGGGCATTGTGCAAATGCAGAGAGGATGAAGACAGTATGCTTAGTTCAGGGAGTAGCTAATATTCCAATTTACCTGAAATGTAAATTTTATGTAGAAGAGCAACACGAAACAGGTCAGGAGAGAGAGAATGGAATCAGATTTTGGAGGGCCTTAAATGCCAGGCCCATCATAATCTAGCTCTATCCAGAGTCCACAAGACTGTATTTTATCCTTAAAGTAATAAGGAACCACAGAAGATTTCTGAACAGAGGATCATGGTCACACTTATGGCTTTGGAATATTTTTTTGGCTCATGGGTTAAGGATGGGAAGCATAAAAGAAAAAAAAAAACTTGTGAAAAGGATAAAATTCAGAAAGCTGGTAAAAGAGTATAAGAGAGAGCTAGTGAATGTCTGGATAAAGGTAGTATAAAGGAAATAAAGGGACACATTCAAGGACTGTTTTAAGAGCAGCTTATTAGATATGGGGAGTGAAGCAAGGGGATAGCCAAAAGTGACTGAAATTTGTATAGATTAAAAGGAGAAAATGATCAACTTCAGTTTTAGACATGGTCAATTAGCAATGCCTGACAAAAATAAAGATGGAATTGGCTACCAGACAAAGATATGGGCTTGAAATATTGAATTTCATAAAAGCTATTAATATTAACACATATATATTCACATATACATGTATGGATGCATAATATACATAACATATATTATAGATAATATAATATATAATATAATATGTATAATATATGCATGTATACACATACACATATATACATACATATGTACACACACATACACATATATATGTATATATGGGTAAAACTATACTCACCCTATTTATTATAAGCACAGAACATCTAACTGATCTATCAAAAATATAAATCAGATGTGAACGGGTTTTTATTCAATCTGAGAGAGCTATAGTGCTTTGACTACTGCATGACAACACATAGTACCACACAGGAAATTTTTTATCATTGACTTGAAAGAATTATTCAGACCCTGTTCAACTACAGATAAAACAACAAGTCATTTACAGAGTTCAGTTATTCAACCAACAATCCAGTCTAGTGAAGAATAAGCTTTAGTTTAGCACCTGAGAGGGAATCAGTTGGAGGGGAGAAAGGGGAGAGGAGAGTATGTTCTATTTTTCAGGCAAGTGTATGGTTCCAAATATCCATTAGAGCTTAATGGCTCTAATGGGAGTCAGTAACCTTATTTACTAAAAAAGGGGCTTGGACTAGCTAATATTTACAGCCTCTTCCATTAGTAAATCCTGTAATAATCTTGTGAAATATTAACTGGAGTAAAAGAAGGGAAATTTCTCTGGATTATGGTAGCTATCAGCATAGGGAAACGCCTAGACTTTAATGTTTATCTGAGGGGAAAACAGAAACAAACACTGCAAACACTGGAATATGTTGGACATACTGAAATTTAGTTTCACTCAATTTATTCTGATGTTTTAATAGTAGTTTTCATAAGGGGATAAGAGATATGAACGAATGCATAAATACTCTAGAAGTATATCTTCCATTTCATGGTGGTTACAAATAGGGAGAAGTTTCCCATAATGCTGAGAACTAAAAGCAATATTTAAAGTCAACTTGATCAGAAATATTGATAATTTTCCTTTGTAAAATAAGATATATTCACTTTGGTCAGATTGGTATTGAACTTTATAACAAGCTAAAAATCAGTTAAAATAATTTCTGAATATTCACATATAAAATAATATTTTGAACAGGGATAATGAAGTAAAAGTTGAGGGTTCAAAGAGCATATAAAACAGTGAGATTTTCTTTGATCCATGGTAACAGATTGTGTCCCTTCCCAAACGCATGTCTTTGGTTACTTTGGAAATGAGATTAGAAAACATGGATAGATTGGGGCAGATCCACGCTGCTTCTGGGTAATGAAAGGAAAGAAAAAAAGAAAGGAAAGAAACAATGACTCAAACTGTATGTTTTGAAAATGGATCAGGAGATTCACAGTTGTGTGTGAAACATAAGAACTTTTCATTTTTAGAATAACACTTTATATTTCTAAAGTATTTGACATTTCATATAAGATTTTCATTTATATTACTCCCTTTGACCCTCCTTATGAGGGGGGAAGGGCGTGTATTTTCCCCGATCATTTTACTAGTGAGGAAACTGAGGTTCAGAAAGATTAAGTAATTTGACCTTAGGGCCCCACAGAACACAGAACTTCTTGCGAACAGAACATGGATTTAAATGTAAATTTCTTACTCTTCCAGTATTGGTCCACTCTTTTCTACTGTATTACACTGTTCTATTAGTCTTACAATATGCATTTACCATGTACCAGGCACTGTGCTAAGTGCCAGGGATACAAAGATGAAAATAAGAACCCTCTCTCAAGAACCTCACATTCTAAGGAAATCCATAAGGGCAACAGAAATGACATGGAGCTGAGTGTAGGGCTGAAACGTTGTCCTATTGATGTGTAACACTCCTCATGTGAGGGAATGGTGCTCAAGAGAATTGAGGACTAAAGGAAAAATAATTAAATAGCTCTTGGAATAGGCCACTTCAGCTAAATAGGCCAACATAAGCCCTAAGAGACAAATAAGTTTATAACAAGTAAGATATACTGAAAATCCAGGGACTGTGACTGATAAAGAAATTGATAAAATCACAAAAGACCTTGGACTTGCTTCTAACTTTATTCTATCCTTTGTACTTTGATTCTCCTACGCTCCTTCCTCCCCTACCCTCAAAACTTTAGGAAATCAAATAGTAGCTGATGGTTGCTAAAAGATTCAGATCCACCCAGCACTACAATATCAATTTTGCAAGGTGGTGGGGGCAGGGTATCCCTATTGTTAGACTTACATCATCAGTGTCAATCCCTTCTCAGTCCCCCAGGGAGCAGTACCGAACAGAGGAACTTTTAAAGTATATATGTATATGTATATGTATATGTGTGTGTGTATATATATATATATATATATATATATATATATATATATATATATATATATATATATATATATATATACACACATATATATATGTATATATATATATATATACACATATATACTTTAAATATATATACTTTAAATATATATATATATATACAGGATTTGGGATGAGTGTCTTAGATCTTGTAGAACCAGAGATTAAAGTGGGTTGATAGTAACAATGTGTCCAGAAGAAAAAAGAAAACTGTGACTGGAGAGAATGAGATGCGAGGCACATCAAAAATGAGGTTAAAAACCTGGGAAAAAATTGGACTCCCCTGGGGTGGCCGGAATCATCATCCATGGCTGTCAAATACCATTACAACAACCTTATTGGATGAAGTCTTGATCAACACTTTCTCCTACATTAGCTGCAAAGCACAGAGGCTGAGAGGGTTCCTTGTTTTTTCCTCCTTCTCACCTGCTTCTTTCTCTCCTGTCTCTCTACACTTTTGTTGAGCTGGAAGGTTTACGTACACACATATATACAATTTTGTTTTCTTTGCAGCTACTGCTCATATTTTTAAGCTTATTTAAAAATTGTGAATGAGCTTATTCCTGTTGGTTGTGATCATATCATTTATGGGATGAGTACATGTATGAGGAGGTGGGTAATGCTGAGAGCTTTTGTAATTTTAGATTATTGAAATCTAGAACCAGCAGTTCTTGCATGGGAAGTTAAAAAGATTTCCCAAAAGACTATTGATTCTATTTAATTTTGAAAAATGATCCCACAATTTTCGGAAGAAAAACTTTGAACAAATATGCGGCTTCCTTTGGTTACTCCAGAAAATAATCTATTGAACCCATGATGCCAGTGATGTTGATATAAAGTAATTCCTGAAAGATAAATTCTGAACTTTTTAGCTGAAAAAACAAAGGTTGAGTGGGGCAGTTAGGAGAGATTAAAGGAGAAAAGTTCCATTTTCAAGTCAGGTCCGTAGGCATTATCGATGATGATTTTGAATCTGCCTCATCCTAATTGAAAGAAGAAAGTGAGGAGACCATAGAGCGCTTGTTCTCCACAATGACACCTAATCTGACACAGATAAAGTCCTCTCTGAGATACTGGTATGTTTTATCATTGCCTCATATGTTTGTCATACTCAGAGATATGTTGGTAAATGCTTAATGATCCTCTCTGCAAGAAAAATAATGCAGAGGACACATTTTAAAGTTCAATTTGCATTATTAGTATTTATAATTTTTTTTTTAATTTTCTTTTTCTTTCTGGTTCCAAATTCTCTCCCTCCCTCTACTTTCTCTCACACTCATCAAAAAAACAAGAATACAATATCGAGTATATATGTATATGCAATCGTAAAAAACTTGAGTCTAGACAATAAACACAAATATTGAAGGAGGGCCTGATATGTATCATATGCCAATTTCTGAAGTGTAAATGCTCTCACTAAAAGTTTAACAATTATCTCTCATACTCCCTGCATCCACCATATACCTACATAGTGCTTGGTAGAGGTCAGCGGCTCCACCTAGAGATAGTGTAATGGAAACAGTACTGCTCTTGAAGTCAGAAATACAGGGTTGAGATCCTGTCTATGACAACTAACAGCTGCATAACCATTACTAATTTGCTTTATATCAATGTTATATGGGGGATAAATAAATTCCTTTCATTGCCTACTTCACAGGATTCTTGTGAGAAAAGTACTTTGTAAACAGTAATATAAATATGAGTTATTGTTTTGTCAGTCAAGTCAGCTGAGTAGTCAGATTGGCATATCCAAGGAACAATAGGAATTCCTTTCCATATGCCCTGTGAGCTACAAAACAGCTTACTTTTTAACGTGGGCTTGCTGATGCTGCCTACTGAAACAGTGATAAAGCTATATGAAACAATGCCATTAAATTTATGCTTAATTTTAAGTACTGCAGGCACTCAAGGATTTGTATGTACAATATTGGCCTGGAGTATTATTTGAATAAGCAGGCTAAGAAAGGTTTATAGGATCCTTTGAGATATTGGATACCTTTAGGGAATAACTCAGATACCAGAATTTGGACTTGTACCAAAAAAGTTAAACTCTTTTTCTCCCTCAGGAGTACTGAAACTCACAGGATGGTTCTTAGAAAAATTCTGCTTGTTCATTGCACATTTGAAATCTTTAGAAAATAACAACATGCTTTTCTGAGAATCTAGATCAATAGGATCATGAAGGGTCTTACCTTGCCTGCGTTTCTATTATTGGGGATCACTTGTCTTATTATCCCTTCTGAATGTTTGGCCATGTCATTTAACTATTCTGTGTTTTAGTTTCATTTTCTATAAAACTGAAGGAAGTAAATGACTTTAATGTCCTTTCTAACTCTATGTCTATGATTCTATGAAAGTTTTCATATTTCTAATCTTTCTTAAAGCTAAAGAGAATTTGAATGAGACGTAATATTCTCAAGAATACTACTGCAAAGTCAGTATAGCAGTCTGCAAATGATTGAGAATTTACAAATTACCTTTAAAGAAAAAAAGTTAAATATTTTAATGAGTAATGATTCATAATTTTATCAGATCATTTAGGCAAGTGCTCTTTTCAAGAACTTGAACCAAAACCATAAATAGGCTGGAGTGACCAGCAGAAGAACTGTTCCCATGTATATTACCTTATCCTCATCTAGTTCAGCTCTGGATTGTGTTTATATTGCCCCATCAAAGGCCCTCTCCTTCCACCCACTACCCTTTTGTTTCCTATGGGAGATTTTACAATTGTTCCAGGAATTTGAACCAGATTTTGAAGAATATATTTCTGCCTCTTGAACCCAATTGTACCAGAACAAATTATCATCTGCCACTACCTACTCAACTGAATTGTCCATGAGCATAAGAATTCTAGTTACAGTTTTGAACACACCTTATAAATTCTTGATAGTTATGAATGTGTAAAGACTACAGTGATGAATTTGAGATTTTAAACAATATCTAGTTATCATTTTAACTTAGTTAAGAAAATATCAGAAACTAATTAGTAGTTTTGTATAGGATAAGCTGTGCTACCTCTTCAGATAGCTTGTTTACCTCAATGAAGAATATTAGCTTTGGGGGAAAAACAAAATGCTATTTAGTTCTCTGCTTGACTCTATTGTTTTTACAATTATATAGTCTTGAGGTTTCCAAAACCTTGAGTATCTAATTTATAATAGGCTTTTCTATTACCTTCCTGTGCAGAAACTGTCATAAGCCATTGCCATTCCTAGGAAACTACTGTAGACACAGAGATAAATTAAAATTCTCTGAGGTTTTGAGAAGTTCACAAGTTTGTATTCTGGTCAAAGGAGAGGAAAAACACACAGATGTAGAAAGACACAGAGAGAGTGAGAGATGGAGAGACAGGAAGAGAGAAGAAGGAATTGATGAAAGGAGAGGGTAAAAGAAGAAAGGAGCTAGTCATTCAATGAATAAACATTTATTAAGTTTCTAATATGTTCTAGGTAATTGTTCTAAGTACTAAGAATACAAAGATGTGGGAAAACTGTCCCTTATTTCAAGGAGCTTACAGAATAATGGGGAAGACGACATGCAAACCATTATATGCAAAACATGCTCTATATAGGATAAATTGGGGTTGATCAATTTAGAGAAGGCACTGGTACTAAAATAAATTCAGAAAGGCTTCTTATAAAAGGGACAATTTTAGCTTGGTCTTGAAGAATTCCAGGGAAGTCAGAAGGCAAAGATGATGAGAGAGAGAAAATTAGACACGAGGGTCAGTGAGTCAACATGCATGGAGTTGGAAGATGGAGTCTTATGTGAGGAACAGCAAGGCAACCAGAGTCCCTGGATCCTTAATTACATAGAAGTAATAATGTAAAGCATGGGATGGTAGGAAGGACTGAAGCTGTGAGTAACTATTTTTTTCTTATCAGAGAATTTAACATTTCAACCTCGAGCCAATGAGGACCCATGGAATTTATTGAATAGGGTATTGACATGTTCAGACTGTAAGCTTTAGGAAGTTCACGTTGACAGTTGACATGGATTAGAGTAGAGAGAGATTTGTGTCAGGGTGACTGGCCAGGGGAGTATGGTGGTAGTTCAAGTAAGAGGTGATGAGAGCCTGCACAAGAGTGACTGCAGTGTCAGAGGAAAGAAGGGAGTATACACAGGAGATGTTACAAAGGTGAAATTGAGAGGACTTAGGAATATAATACATATGGAAGGATGGTGATGAAAAAATAAGGAATGAAGGTGAATACCTGTGTTGTGAACAGAAATCATTGGGAACCATAGTGATATTTTTTAGAGTGTTATGAAAGTTAGGAAGAGAGGAGAATTTGGGTGACATTTAATGAATTCAGGCTTAGACATTTTGAGTTTAAAATGTCTCTAAGACATCTGATTCAAGATGTCTAATAAGAAAATTGAAATATGAGACCCAAAACCATGAGAGAGATTCAGTCTGGATAAGCAGTTTTGAAGCATCATCATAAATTGAATCCATAGAAGCTGATTAGATTACTTAATGAAATATATGAAAAAAAGAAAAAGCCCAGCACAGAGCCCCTAGGGGACACTATAGTTATTGAGTAGTGAATATAAGCTGGATGAAGATCCATCAAATTATCCTGAGAATCAATGGCTAGATAAGTAGAAGAAGGTCCACGATAGAGTAAGATCATAGAAATCTAGAAGAGAATATCAAAAAGAAAGCGATTTAAAGGGTAAAATTCCATGAAGGAGCTGAGAAAAGGTCATTGGATTTAGCAATTAAGAAATCACTGGTAACTGTAGAAGGAACAATTTCAATTGAATAAGGAGATCAGAAGAGAGACTGTGGAAAATTAAGAAGAGAGTGAATGAAAAGAAGTGGAAATACCAATTTTAGACAGCCCTCTCAAGATGTATAACTACAAAAGTGGAAGAGATATGGAACAGCATTTATCTGGAGTTGAATGAATAAAGTGTAGATTTTTTTAATATAGCGACTGATGGACATGTTTGTAGACAGTAAGGAAGCAGACAGTTAACAGAGAGATTGGAACTGACAGAATCTAATATATTCAGGAAAACAGAATGGAAAGGAATCAGTTTTTCATTCTGAAGGTTTTGTCCAGCAAGGAAAATGAATACCTCTTCACATGAGAAAGGGGTTGAACGGTAAGAATGACAGAAAGCATCCGAATGATTTGACATGGGGAAGACAGGAAAAGATGAAGTTCTAGGGAAATGGACTTTTATTCAGTGAACCATGAAACAAAAATTCTTACATGAGAGGGATAAGGGATGAAACGAGGAGTGAAAAGATTGAGAAAAGTCACTTGGGTGTGGGAGATAGTGAGTCAATTAGGAAGGTATGAAACAACTGGCTTTTTGAAAGCAAGGAATCACTTGAGATTATATAACATGGACAAAGTAGAACTAAAAATAACTTTGTAATGTTTTGAAGATGTTATAAAAGCGGGGGAGACATAGAAAGGATACATTAAGGGAAATGGAAGAAATTATGAAACACTCATTAAGATGCACAATTAGATTGTGAAATTAGAACTATATGGAAACATGGAAAGAATGGGAGGAAAGAGACTCACTTGTATCTCATATTCATCTAGACATTTCAAAGGAGAGAAGAGTTCACACATAAAAATAAATTCAAACAGGGATAAAAATAGAAATAAGAAGATAGAAATGGAGAATATAAAGAGGAGAATAGATTCAGAGAGAGATTAATCAAAAACAAAACTAACCTCAATCTTAGAAAGGGAATAGAGAAAAAAGACTAAAAGCAAAAAAAAATGAAGGACAATAATTTTAAATAAATAAGGAGAGAAGAGTACGAACAATAACAAATATAAATAAGTAAAATGTATGGGCATAATTAACAATCCCAAATAAATGTGAATGGGATAAATCTGCCTACAAAGCAGAAGAGGTTAATAAAATAGATTAGAAAGCAAAATCCAGCAGTATATATTTTTGATAATGTTTTCCTTCCTATTGAGAAATATGTTATTTACAAGAAAACACTCGACATAAAAGCTCACAAAGAGATAAAATAAGAAAGTGGAGAAAACTCTATTGCACTTTATCTGTACACAAAAGAGGAAAGATATGAATAAAATTCTAGACAGGAAAACAATATTAATTGATTTAATTAAAAGAGATGAAGAAGAAAAGTGCAGTTTGCTCAAAGGAAAAAAATGAACCCATTTAATATTTACTATATATGCAATGATATAATGAAAGAAATATATATGTCTGTGTATACATACATATATATATCCATATATATGTACTTCAAACAAAGAATGAGTTACAATAGAAATAGGCAATTAAAATATAATGACAGGAACTTCAATTTATCCCATTAGTCCTAGGTAAATCTAAAGCAATAAAAAAAAAATAATGATCTAAGTAGAATTTTAGAAAAATTAGATGTGATTAATCTTTAGTCAATAAAATAAGTGTTCATGCATGATTCCATAGGATGGAGGAGGAAAAATACTACCCATTACAGAGTTGTGAGAAATTAAGGATTATGAAAGAGAAATATACATTTTTTTGTTTGTACAGCCATTAGGCACATTTGTTTTGTTTGATTATGTATATTTGCAATAAAAAGTAGCTTTCTTCTCTCTTTTTTTAAATGGATAGTAAGTTTGGAGGAGGAAAATTTAATAAAAAGAGATAATAGACAAATAGAGATTTAAGGAGTGATACAGATGTGAAATATTGCATGTACTTTTATATGAGGTCACAGGATAATTTCTTTTACTTATTATAAAACCTTTCATAAAGTAGTAATGATCTATAAATGTATATGATATAAAAATAAAATACATAATTAAACATAAAGCTACAAAAATATACTAAACTCTGACAGAGAGAGAGAGAGAGAGAGAGAGAGAGAGAGAGAGAGAGAGAGAGAGAGAGAGAGAGAGAGAGAGAAAGAGAAAGATTCATTCTCTAGCCCAAGGATAATTC
Source organism: Notamacropus eugenii (assembly GCF_028372415.1). Lineage (NCBI taxonomy): Eukaryota > Metazoa > Chordata > Mammalia > Diprotodontia > Macropodidae > Notamacropus > Notamacropus eugenii. Next base: position 238,803,828 of record NC_092877.1, read on the forward strand.
CCTTGTCCATGGTTAGACTTGAATTTCCTCCTGGATCATTCTAGAAGGCTGGAATGCCATATTATATACATAGCTCTAGAATTATGATCAGTTCATTCAACAATGGTATGTTTACTTTTGTGTTGTCATATATATTTATTCATTGGTCAAAGTAATTCACTGATCCCAAACTGAATAATGACACTTTTACAATTAGTTTGTGCCTTTAATTTATCGATTCAGTCAAGAAGTCTGGCTTCCCAGTAACCACAGGAATTGTGGGTGGGACTGATTTACTGAATGATTTTTAAATATGTGATATTAAACTCAAATGAAACTGGATATATATGGAGATTATATTGATATAGAAAATCACAAATTTGCATTATCTGTTATGAATTTTATTTGGATTTATTTTCTTAAACATTTCCAAATTTTAGTATAATCTAGTTGAGCCGCTTTTGGGAGTTTTTCATGATGTCAGTTTGACATGCCTGTCTCAAATAAAGATGGAGTTTGCATCACATGGGGACTTTTATTCCCCACCTTTTATGTCTAGACACAATTTTTTCCTTATATGCATATTCAAGAATATGTAAATAAATTCATAAATTTGTATGTATTTGTTTATATATTAATAAATATGGATTTATCAACAAATGTATACATATATACATATATACATATACAATTTATATGACTACAGATGTAATTATTAAACAAAATACATTTAATAACTGTGGATAACAAGTGTAGAATATGAACAGAAAAATGAATATTTAAAAACAATAGCCAAAGGATTTACAACTGAGTGTACAAAAGTTTAGTTTAACTCATATGAAAAATGAAATTTTTGCTAATGATAAATGTTATTTTTATTTAAAAGACTTTCTTGACCCTAAAGAGTCACATTTTAAGGAAGTATAAGTAGTGAAAAGGAGTATGAGATGAGTGAAGACAATTTAGGATCAAGTTTGAAACTGATCAATCGAGCTTTTGATTATATGTTTGATTTTGGTAGGAATTTATACCTGTGTAGACCTCAATTTTAAGGCATGATTCAGCTAGCAAGCTGAGGGACCATCTGGTTATTACAGCCCCCACCATATACAACAGGAAATTGCTGTCCAGAGGAAGGAAGTCATCTGCCCATTATGGCAGACCCTTGCATCAAACCCAAATTATCTATATGTTCCTCATTATGGCATGAAATTATTTTGTTGTCATCTCCCCTGCACCTTAGTAGCCTTATCCAAATCATTAAATTCAAATATATGCATATATATATACATATATACGTATATATATATATATATATATACGTATATATGTGTGTATATATATATTCCTGATTTTCATAGATAGGTAAGGAGAAATTGTCACAGTCTAATAACTCCTTTACAGAAACAGAGACTCCTTTATTTTCATCCAGTGCCTGCAGACTAGCATTGGCTAATAACAATAAATGGTAATAAATCAGTGTTTCATGATGGACAAAAGAACAATGGCACATCATAAACGTTACTGAGATAGATATAAAAATTTAGGGCAATAGTACAATATAATAGCAACATAAGACCTGATGAAGGTAAAAGCAAGAGAACCACATTCTCTCAGCACTATCTTATTGACGACTTCAATACTCATCTTACTGTTTTCATCCTAAAGAAGAACACATTTAAAAAACTGACTTAAGAAAAGGCTTTTATGTATTTAAGTCAATAAATAGAAATATTATTTCTACAATTTACATATTTATTTTTAAATATAAGCTCATTTTATTAGAATCTTAGTATACTTAGTATGCAAGTCTGGGGAGCAGTATATATATATGAAAAGCATAATTGTGGCTATGTAGAAGTAAGATAAAGACATTTGGCCTGAAGTTTAGCACTCTAGCTCTCTTTGTCTCTCCGTCTCTGTCTCCCCCTCTTTGTGTCTGTCCCTCCCTGTCTGTATCTGTATCTTTCTCTCTCTCTCTCTCTCTCTCTCTCTCTCTCTCTCTCTCTCTCTCTCTCTCTCTCTCTGACATTCATGCACACACACATGCACACACACAGGAGTAAATAGATACACCTACAGATCCATTTTGAATCCTCATCTCTTCACTAATTTGTTGGACTAGTAGAGATTACATATCTGAATACTAAGGATAATCTACCCCTTAGAGATAGCAATCTGGATACATATTAAATGTTTGCCTAAACTATCTTACTTATCTATAAGAGAGACTCAATACATGCTGCAGGAAGTTTCATTCTAAACCAAGACCTAAATCTTGGTGCATTAGCTATTTAGCTAGGATCAAATCCTCGCAGTGCTATAATGGTATTGGCACTTAGAGCAAAAAAAACCAAATCTCCTAAGTATGAAAGTTTTTTTTAGCCACTACTCTGAAACTAATAGATTGTTCCCTAAAATATACATATACATGCATAAACACAAACACAGAAACAAAATCTCACCCCAAAACACAGAAAGGATTTTATTGATGTGGGAAGACTTCTGTTGATCTTTGCCTTAGGGCACTGATCTTCTAAAATATCTGCAAAATAAAGACAAATCTCTAGGATTTGAACTGAAAAAAGGGTGGCAATTCACTCTTCTCATGAGGAAGAAATACTACTTCAATGAATGTATGAGTGATTGAAAAGAACTACACATGTGCATGTGAAAGCGTGCATATGCATAGATATATGAAGATTCTTATTATGCTTCAGCCATAGTGAAAAAGCTTGGTGGCACAGTGGTTTGAGGATTGCAATTGGAGTCAAAATGACCTGGTTTAAAATTTTGCCTCAGATACTTCCTACCTGTTTGATCCTTTTAAGTCACTCAAATTTCTTCAGTCTCATTTTACTCATCTATAAAATGGGGTAATAATAACACCTACCTCACAGGGTTGTGAACACCAAACGAGAACACAATGAGAAAAGTGAGACAGTGCCTTCTAGAACCATATATTACAAGGGAGACAATAACATACAGCTGAATAGCGTTGAAGGAAAGAGAATTCTGTCTTGAAAATCACAGAAATGATTAGTGGGGGCATTGAGGAGTTGATTTTCACATACTTTCAAGGAGCTGGAAGCTGGGAGAAATTTGACTACTATGTGCCCATTGAGATCATGCCTGGCAACAATTAGGGGAAAAAATACTCAACAAATAAAGCAATGCCCATTAAAGACAATTTATTTAGCAATATGACAGCATATGAAGTGATGACCCTGCAGCATCAGAGACTTCTGTAACCCTTCCACATATCTATCCCCCACCATATGTATCATCCTTTGCACATGTACCCTGAACATACATACTCCCTACATGTTTCCTTACTCATGTCTGTTATATCTCCCATCACCGTTCCTATTGATGAAATACATATTTAGAAGATGAATTGCACTGGGTTTGGGAGGTGGGGAATGTTTGATTGCTCTTATTTTTTTTTTCAATTAAGTTTTTTCAGTACATGCTTTTGCCTTGAAATATTTCTTATAAGCTTTTAGTGGACATAGACCAATTTAGTATGTTGAACTCGAGATATACCTCTCTGAGGGATAAACCATACAAATTAGAAAGTTTTTCCAGAAGTTAAGAAAGCATCGCAGGAAAATTCATTTTAAATACTAAAGTTCTTGGTCTTTGCATCAAGCACTTTTTGCTTAACACCAAAATTTTATTGCTACTTTCCAATGGGAATATGGCCCCAATTGTAACACTCTTGTGGGTCAGAACCACTGTGATGAAATCCCTAGAGAAACACAGAAGTAGTCAAAGGGGTATGGAGAAACCTGTTCTTATCAGAGGAAACAGAGTTCAATAAATCTTGAATCAGACAACCCAGATTTGAATGCTGTGTCTACCAGTTACTGCCTGAGACCTTAAATAATTTACTTAACTTCTATGACTCAGTTTCTTTCTCTGATAAATGAGGGAGTTGAATCATATGGATTCTAAGGTCTATTCCCACTCTAAATCTATAATTTTATGTCTTTCTAAGATTCTGTGCTCATTCTGTGAAACAAAGCAAGCTTAATTCCTCATTCCTTCCTAATTCTTATTCCCTTGAAATTTTGTTACAGAATGACAATAATTTATATCAACAGTCCTTTACTGCTTGGTTCCCTCTTATATAGCTGCAAGTAGTTATTACCCTTCAGGGTAAAATTATTTAATGTTCATTCTAAGCAGTCTGGCCATCTGTATTGGTACTATATCCTCTATATTTTGCCAACAAAATTCTCTACTACTTGGGCTGCAAAATTGTTAATGTTAATATATTTGATAAAGACATTTTAATATATGCAGATTTTAGAAGAAAATAGGGTGAGTGAAAAAATAGAGATTCTGTTCTGATATCCTTTGCTATTTAATAAAACTAAACAAGATTAATTTTGAATCTTGCCCAGAAAAGATGCAACTCCTAGTGTGAATATTCCCTAAGGCTATTATAGTTTAATTATAAATTTCCTTATGCCTTCTTGGATTTAGAAAATGCTCCTAAGACAACTATTGTAAGCAATGTACTTTAATTAATAGTTTCCAAAAGGATTTCCATAAGCTACTCACTGGACGACAGAGTCCATTATAGAGCTATCAGTGAAGAATTAAATGCACAAGATAAATTTTACTAGGTGGACAAAAACAGCTTTGTAAATTTTTATAATGAATTTAAGCTGCTTACAGTTCATTACATATTGTAACTTCTCCATGAAATACTGTAATGTTTATAAAAAGTTGTTTAGAAACTTATTCAAAATGATTAGCTTGCCTTTTTTAACTTTTCTAAAATGTAAGCAAAGTTCATATAGTTAGATCTGCTATATTAATACTCAGACAGATATATGATCTTGATTTTTATGGTCAAAGTGTTGGGCTACCTACACATTATGGCCATAAGGGAAATATTTTGAATTAATTAAATTAAATGTCATGTTTTGTGCCCTTGCTTTTCTTTGATTCTGTTCCACTTACTTACAGTACTGCTCCTAGTCTCTTGTCCCATAAAGCTGCAAAGTTATTGCTCCCCACCAGCAATATTGCTTCATTTTCCTATATTGGCATTCCTTTTCATTTTTTAGTGACCAAAACTCCCATTCCTTAAATCTTTGTCCCTAGGTTCAAGAGAAAATAATAGTAATTAATTCCTAGAGTCCTGAATTCATGAATGTATTAACACTTCAAGTAATGTTTTCTTTTCAAAAGAACTTGTTAACCTGTAGGAATGAATAGTCAAATGTTGCATTTGTAGTATTAGTTCTGCCAATAATTACTTTAGTGACTTGTGAAGTGAATTGAATATTTCTAAGGTTGTTTCCATCCCTAAACTTCTCTAACTATAATGTTCTCAGTTGTCACAAATGGGAGAAGATAAGAGTGATTTTGGGGCTGTCTGTCACTGGAGATGTGCCTGAAATGTCAGTCTAATTTGACACGGGTAAAAAAAAGTAATGTCAACCAAGATGTCAAAATGAAGAAGGAACACTCTGAAACCCTCCCAAATTCCCCTACAAACAACCGCAAAATTGCCTAGGAATTGATGTAGGAACAGGGAAGCAGTTAGCAGCACACAGTAACAAAATCTGTCTCAGTAGGGTGGTAGGGGAATGAGATCCAAGAGGAGAAAGGGAGGCAGCAGCAGCAGTAGCAGTGCCTAGTTTCTGAGCCTGGGGCAATCCACCAGGGAGGCCTCACCTTCCTGTAACAGCAACCGCATAGGTAAGTGAGCAGTCTGTGCAACACAGCATGGTCACACTCCAGTGACCTGACTTCCAGCATAAGCCACTAGAGAGACTTTGACCCCCTTGCTAACGTCTAGTAAAACCCCCTCTTACCACAGTGGGGCTGCTCAACAACAACACCATACCCCTAGGACCTGCCAGCAGAGAGACCCTGTTTCCACAGCAACCAAGCAGCAAGGCCTCCCCACTTGAGCAGGTCAGCAGCTAAATCTTACACTGAGGGGAGGTCAACAGGGAGGACCTGCCTCTCTGCCCTGCAAGCCATAAGTGTAACTTATTCTCTAGTGAAAGCAAACAGGTAAGTCTTGAAGCCCCGTGAAAATCGGTAGTAAGATGCTGAGCCCCAGCACAAAAACCTTGGAACAGTGCAAGACCATTGCCCAACTCTTACACAAAAACACTAAGTCACAAAAAATGGCAGAAAAATGAGCAAGTGAAAAAAAAATTACATATAAAGTTACTATGGTGATAGGGAAGAGCAAGGTATAAATGAGGAAAAGGACACTAGTGTCAAAATGTTTAAATGTGAAGTCTCAAAAAAAAAAATGCAATTTGACCAGAGGTTCAAAAAGAAGTCCAAGAAGCCTTTCAAAAGGATTTTTAAAAAGCAAATTAGAGAAGTAGAAGTATAATTTGGAAAAAAATGAGAGTAATGCAAGAGAATCATGAAAAAAAAGCATTGGAAAAGATATTCAAAAATTTATCAAGGAAAATAATTCACTAAAAATAGACCTGGCAAAATGGAAAATGAAAAGCAAAAGCTCACTGAAGGAAATGATTTCTTAAAAATTAGAATTGAGCAAGTGGAAGATAATAACTCTATGAAACATGAAGATAAAATGAAACAAAATTTTAAAAAGTAAAAAAAAAAAGAAAAGAAAATGTGAAATTTCTCATTGGACAAACAACTGACGTAGAAAATAGATTTAACAGAGAATATAAGAATTGTCGTACCACCTAAAAACCATGGTTCAAAAAATAGCCTGGACAACATTTTTCAAGAAATTATCAAAGAATATCACCTTGACCAATATGAGAACCAGAGGATCAAACAGAAATTGAAATAATACAACAATCATTGCCTGAAAGAGATCCCCCCCCCCCCCAGAAAATAAACCAAAACAGAACAAAACGGGATAATCATGACCAAATTCCAGAGTTCAAAGATTAAGGAGAAAGTACTATAAGCATCTAGAAAGAAACCATTCAAATAACATGGAGCTACAGTCAGAATTACACAGGATTTGGCAGCTTCCACTGAAAAGATCCAAGAGGATTGAAATATGAAGTGCTTGAAGCCAAAGGAGTTAAGATTAGAACCAGGAATCATATACCTAGCAAAATTGAATGTAATCATTGAAGGGAAAATGAATATTTAATGGAATAGAGGAGTTTTAAGCATTTCTAATTAAAAGACCAGCACTGAATAAAAAATTTGATCTCCAAACATACAACTCAAGGGAAATATAAAGAGGTAAAAAAGAAAAAAGAAAGTGAAAATGTAAGAAATTCAATAAAGTTAAACTGTTTATATTTCTATATGGATGATAATATTTATAACTCTTAAGAATTCCATTGGTATAAAAGAAATTAGGAGGAGCATATATATAGACAAAGAGTGTGATATAAGGTGACTTTGATGGAATGATACCCCAGAAAAACAAAATAAATAGATAAGAAAGAAAATTGGCCTAGAAGAAATAGTGGAGTAATGGGGTAAACTATACCACATAAAAGAGTTATAATGAAAGGGAAAATTGGTGGGAGTGGGGTGACTGATAAAATTTAAACATTACTCTCATCAAAATTGACTCCAAGAGGGAATAACACAGATACTCAGTTTGGACATAAAAATCTATCTTACCCTACAATGAAGTAAAAAGAGACTGTGATAATAGAAGGTGAGGGGATCTGATAAAAGGATGGATAGACTGAGGAAAGCAGTGATTAGAAATAAAATAATTGTGAGGGAAAGTGTGTGGACTAAGAGAAAGAGGGGGATAAACAAGGAAAAATAGCATGGATGGAAATATACAATTACTTATCATAACTATAAATGTACATAGGATAAACTCACCAATAAAATGGAAGTGGATAGCAGAATGGATTAAAAACCATAATCCAAAAATGTGTTGTTTACAAGAAACACATCCGAAGCAGAGAATTACACTCAGCAAGTCAGATAAGAATTTATTATAATTCAGCTGAAGAAAAGAAAGCAGGGGTTTCAAACTCAGACAAAACAAAAACTAAAATAGATCTAATTAAAAGAGATAAGGAAGGAAACTATAACTTGCTGAAGCATACCATGGATAATGAAGTTGTATCATACTAAACATATATGCACCAAATGGCATAACATCTCCACTTTTGGATGAGTTAGAGGAGGAAATAGATAATAAAACTATACCAGAGGGGACCTCAACTTTCCCCTCTCAGAATGAGATAAATTTTAGCAAAAAATAAACAAGAAAAAAAAAAAGGTCAACAAAATGCTGGAAAATTTAGATATGATAGAGCTTTGGAGAAGATTGTCTGGGAATAGAAAGGCATGTGCCTTTTCTCAACAGTGCATGGTCCATACCCACAAACTGACCATCAATGAAGACGAAGTTGACAATTGTTAGGAGCTATTTTGAACAATTATATGTCAATCAATTTGACAATCTAAATGAAATGGATGAATGTCTACAAAACTATAAATTGTCCAGATTAAAAAAAAAGAAGAAATAGAATACTTAAATAACCCATTTTTGGAAAATAAAAATTTAAAAAGCCATTAATGAAATTCCAAAGAAAACATCATCAGCACCAGATAGATTCATAAGAGAATTCTACTTAACATCTAAAGAACAACTAATTCCAATATTATACGAATCATTTTGAAAAAAACAAATAAGAAGGAGTCCTACCAAGTTCCTTTTATGACACAGATGTGGTGTTCATACTTAAACCAGTAAGAACCAAAATAGAGAAAGAATATTATACACTGATTTCTCTAACAAAAATTGAGGCTAATATTTTAAATAAAGTAGGAGCGAAGAGATTATAGCAATATATCAAGGATCATGCATTAAAATGAGGTGGGAGTTATACCAAGAATGTAGAATTGGTTCAATATTAGGAAAACTATCAGCATAGTTAACCATATCAATAACAAAACCAACAGAAATCACCTGATTGTCTAAATAGATGCAAAAAAGTTTTTGACAAAATATAACACCCATTCCTATTAGAAACACTAGAGAGTATAGGCTTATATAGAGTTTATCTTAAAATGATAAGTAGTATTTATCTAAAACAATTAGAAAGCATTGTCTATAATGGAAATAAGTTAGAACTCTTCCCAACACCATCAGAGTTGAAGCAAAGGTACACATTATCACCACTGTCATTCAATATCATACCAGAAATGTTAGCTTTAGCAATAAGAGAAGAAAAATAATTGAAGTAATTAGAATAGGTGATAAGGAAACAAAACTAGGAAACGTTGGGGGTGTAAGCTCAGTTCCATGTGGACAGTCTCGGGCGGGTAAAGGTGAGAACTTCTAAACCTTAGAGTTCTCATGAGGCCCCCCAGGGAACAGCAGGGAATTGAGGTGTGGACCGAGCTATCTCGTGCATTTCCGCCTCTTCCCTTGAGAAACGTGATGGGAGAGAGCATCCCTGCCCTCGAGATTGGCCCGGATCTGGGCACACCTATTGTTATCTAACAGGCATGGTATTGAGGTGCAAACGATGCGGCAGGAGAGCTTAAGTAGGGTCAGGAAAGCCCGAAGGCGCTCTTAGCGCTGAGGGGCCCTTACAGGACAGAAGGCCCCTTTTCCTCTCTTCTCTCTTCCCTCTCCCCTCTCTCCCCACTTCCAATTCTGCTTCCAATCTCTTACTGTAAGATCTTTGCCTCCTTGGGAGACTTCTCTCTCCCTCCTAAGGAAGAGTTCCCCCTGCACATGTAACCAGGACCCTGAATAAAGCCTAACCCTTGTTCGACTCCGGAAAGTCTCTTCTCTCATACGTTTATCCGGTTTGGCCAACCAAAGACCTGGGACAGGTAAGGTAAGACTCGGGTAACCCTCAGGCCTCTAGGCCTGGCAAGGAAATTCTAGAAAATCAACCAAAAACTACTTGAAATAATGTTAGCCGACTTGTAGTATGTAAATAAGCCCACATAAATCATCAGCATTTCTATATATTACCAACAAAGTCTAGCAATAAGAGATAGAAAGAGAAATTCCATTTAAAATAACTGTAGACAATATAAAATACTTGGGAGTCTTCCTTCCAAAACAAACCTGAGAACTATATGAAGGCAACTGTAAGTCACTTTTCACACAAATTAAATCAGATATAGACAATTTGAAAAAATAGTTGCTCATGGAGCCAACATAATGCAAATGACAATTCTACCTAACATGATTTATTTATTCTGTGGCATATCAATAAAACTACCAAAAATTTATTTTCTAGAGCTGGAAAACTAATAACAAAATTCATCTGTAAGAACAGAAGCAGAAAGATATCAAGGGAATCAGTGAAAAAATGTTTGAAAAAAGGTGGTCTAGCTGTAACAGACCTCAAATTGTACTATAAAAGAGTAATTTCCTATACAATTTGCTACTGAGTAAGCTAGGCATTTGTGGATCAGTGGATTAGATTAAGTACAAATTATAGTAAATAACCATAGTAAACGATAAACACCAAAACTCAGTCTTTTGGAACAAAAACTCATTATTTCATGAAAACTTCTGGGAAAAGTGGAAAAAGTGTATGGCAGAAACTAGGTATGGACCAACTTCTCATATCACATACCAAGATAAGATCAAACAGTACATAATTTACACATTAAGGATGATATCATAAATAAGTTAAGAGAGTATTAAATAGATTATTTATCAGATTTATGGATAAGAATTTAGAACCAAAGAACATATTGAGAGCATTACAAAATCTAAAATAGATAATTTTGATCATATAATTTTTTTAAATGTGCAAACAAAACTAATACAACCAAAATTATAAGGAAAACAGAAAAGTGGGGGATTTTTTTTGCAACATGTATCCCTTAGAAGGCCATCATTTTTGTCATAAATATATAGAACTGAGTCAAATGTATAAGAATGCAAGGCATTCCCCAACCGATAAACAGTCAGAGGATATGAACAGGCAGTTTTCAAAAAACTCAAAGTTATCTACAATCATACAAGAATGCTCTAAATAACTATTTATTATAGAACTACAAATTAAAACAACTCTGTGGTACCACCTCACACTTATGAGATTGGCTAATGTGACCAAAAAGGAAAATTATAAATGTTGGAAGGGATGTAGGAAAACTGGGACAAAATGCATTATTGGTGGAGTTGTGAACTTATCCAATCATTCTGGAGAGCAATTTGGAACTATGCCAAAGACATCTAGAACTATGCATACCATTTGATCCAGCAATACCACTGCTAGGTTTATAGCCCATGACATCCAACAAAAGGGAAAAGGACATATTTGTACAAAAATATTCATGGCAGCTTTTATTGTGGTGGCTAAGAATTGGAAATTGAAGGGATATCCATCACTTGGGGAATGGCTAAACAAGCTGTGGCATTTGGTTGTAATAGTGTATCATTTATTGCATTGTATTATTGTAGAAATGCCAAGCAAGATGATTTCAGAGAAACCTGGGAAGACTTACATGAAATGAACTATAAAAAATAAACAGAACCAGCACAATATTGTACATAATAGCAGCAAAATTTTTGATGAAGAATTGTAAATACCTTAGTTATTCTTAGCACTACAATGATCCAAGACAATCTCAAAGGACTAATGATAAAGCATACCACCTGCCTCCAAAGAAAGAACTTATATGGTTGCAATAACCATGCCATTTTTCACTTTCTCTTATTACAGCCTTCTTGTAGAAATGACTAATATGGAAATACACATAACTACACATGTCTAGCCTATTGATTGCTTACCATTTCAGGGAGCAGGAATTGGAGGAAGGGAGAGGAAGAGATCAAGTTTGGAACTCCAAATAAAAATGTTAAAAGAAATTATGTCAGTACATCACCTGGGACTGACAATGTCATATCTAGCATGTAGTTGTTTGAAATGCTTCCCAAGTATTTAGTCTGAATAAACTGGGTAAAAAGTAGCCAGAGTTCTTTTAAGTACTGATCATTTATATTGTTATTTATCATGAAAATAATGTTATCTGAGAAATACATCAATTAAAGAAATAGAGACGCAATATTAGAACAATTGCTGTACTTGCAGTCATGTAAAAAAATACATAAAGCCCAATCCTACTACTACTAGCTGTCTGACTTTGGGTAAGTCATTTAACTCTCTGATCCTTTTCTCCTCTTTGCAAAATGAGGAAGTTGAATCAAACAACATTTAGTACTGTCTTAGACCTTGTGGATACAAACCACAACAGCAAATGAAAGAACCGTATCTTGGTGATTTCTAGGGTCTCTTACTCCTCTAAATGCTTTGATAGTTTCAGACACAGGACATAGTGGACCTCCAAAGATAAAATTTTTCTTTTAATGATTTTGGCATCGTGAAGAAATGATGCCTGGGCAACATCTAAATTCCAGGTATGTCTAGACAACTCTGAGGGTTTTTTCTTCATTATTATAAAATTTTATTTTAAATTTGTGGTATCAAAAAGCATTTCCATATCATTGTACACTTTAAAAAAAAGATGATTGCTCACGAAACTGCAAATGTAATATGCACAACTCCTATTCCTTTCAAATATACAAGAAAATTTTTATAGAAATTTCTTTTTTTCTTCCTTCCCTCCCCTGTCCAACAGATGGCTACCATTAGCTTCATAGATGCACACACACTTACTTATACACACATTTACATACATCCATACATTCATGTATATTTACACACATGCACCCACACCCACATATATATGCATATACATATATACACACATATATATGTTATTCTTTACATACTTCTACTTAGCAGTTCTTTCTCTGGGTGGAAATAGTGATTTTTCCCCAAATGCCTTTTAGAGTTAATTTGGTTTTAGTCAATAAATTGATGGGACAGCATCAAGAAAAGAGGTTCCTTTAATATAAAAATGTTATTTATCTGGTGAAAAAGGATTAATTGTTTTTTTATTAATAAGAGGGAAACTACTCAGCTTAATTTATAAGGGCCAAATTTATATTTTGATAATGTGGATATTAAAAAAAGATCTGAGATCAAAATCAGAAGGTGGGCAATGGGAATCTATGTGACAAAGAAAAGAGTATCCCTGAAATTCACTGAACGTTATACTTATAAGCCCAGAGCCTAGTACTTGACCTGCCACATAATAGATGTCCAATAAATATTTGTTGATTAATTAAATCAGATATAGGTAGAAAATGGTTTGTTCAGGTGATAAATAATATGCTTATAAATATACTAGATAAATATAAAGCAGTCCTGGAACAGAAGGCACTAACAACTGGAAAGGTTTCAGGAAAATCTTCTTATAGAAGATATATTTTGAACTGTGTCTTTAAGAAAGCAAATGGTTCCAAGACATAGAGATGAAGAATGAGAGCATTCCAGTTGTAGGAGCAGCTAATACAAAGATATAGAGATTAGAAATGGCATGTGTTATGTGAGAAATCACTAGGAGAGCAATAGAAATAGACTACATAATTCAAGAAAAAGATCATAACAAAGTTAGAAAGATAGGTTGGACAAGATTAATAAAGGCTCTAGCAGTTAAACAGTGGAGTTTATACTTATAAAGAGCAAGTAAAAAATCATTGGAGCTTAGTGAAGAAGGGAGTGACATGATTAGATCTATACTTTGGGAAAGTATTCATCTCATGAGTAGCTGTGAGGAGGAAAGTTTTTGGAGAAGGTAGAAAGTTGAGGAAGGAGAATGAATCAGGAAACTTTTCCAATAATCCAGGAAAGAGAGCTGGCCTTGACCTATAGTAGTTGTACAATGAGTAGAAAGAAGGGAAAATATGAATAATATCAAAGGAGAGTCCACAAGATTTGACAACTAAGTGGATATATGAGTTGAGAAGACCTGGGTAACATTAGGGTTGTGAACTCAAGCAACTAAAAAGATACTTGTATATTCCACAGGTAGGGAAGTTCATAACATTGGTTATTTTGAAGTAAAAGATGATAAATTCAGGTTGGGACATGTTGTGTTTGAGATACTCATATGACACCTAGTTTGAAATGTCTAGGAGTCAGAGATACATTATTTCAGCTCAGAAGAAATCCTAGATCAAGGAATGTATATCTTAGAGTTATCTACATAGAAATGCTAATTAAATATGTCCAATTTGAGCTGATGAGGTCACCAAATGGCAATGTATATAGAGAAGAGGGCCCAGGACAGAATCTTGGGGTACATCCAAAGTTAGCTGGTATGATATGGATGATGACAATCAAATAAAATTTACAAAGAATGGTCAGACAGACAAGAGGGAAATTCAGGTTCAACAGGGTCATAAAAACACAGAAAGAAGACACCCATGAAGAAAGTAAATAACCATGCCAAATGCTGCAGAGAAGTAAAGAAGGAGGCTTGAATAAATGAATGAAAGAATGAATAAGTATCGTTATTTTTACTACTACTACTACTACTATTATTATTAAGCATTGGCTATGTCCCAAATACTGTGATAAACTTTGGGGATATAAATACAAAAGTGAGACAATTTAAGCCCTCAAGGAAGTATATATTCTAATATTATCCGGACTCAACTTACTAGAGTGATAGATAGGGAATGGCACTTTGATCTAGAAGCTACAGAGAAGGAGAGTTGATTCATAGAGGTCCTATCCTGAAATAATGAAGAAGTTCATTTGGTTATATGGTCAGAACCAGAGGGGCTGGAGGAGAGAAAGAATATGAAGGCAGCAGATGAGCCTTTGGAAAATATAGGTGGGTAATAGTTAATAAAGAAAGCATATCTAGAGCATTTTTGAAATAGTGTCCCAAATGAAGTTGTTCACATTCAGGGCAATGGCTAGGTCCCAGGGCAAAAATTTCAGAGAAGAAAAGATTGAAATTTCAAGGTCAAAGACTAAGAAAAAGCCATCGTTTAAAAAAAATGCATTAATACATTACATTAATTTTTTAAAGAATAAAAACCCTTTAAGACTTCTCATTTGCTTCTCTATACAACGGCAAATATCAATCATCTACATAGTGGCAATCAGCAAACAAATCAGTATTATCTTAATTAAGTCTATGATATTTCAATGCGACTTCAGACACACAAAAACAAAGTAGGGATCAAAGCTTTTCTTTTATTTCCTGGTTGCTTTAAATTTTTTCAGTTTATAAAGATCCCTTTGGCCTCAAAAAAACTCTGTGTTCAGATAATTCCACAGAGTAAAAAGCCAAGAAATTAGCCATATGGTGTTAGTCCATCAGATTCAATTAATTTAACTGTATACTTAAGCCAACTGGTCACAGGCCATAGCTTTTCTGTATTCTACTGTGTAAAATATACTGCTCCAATAAATACGCTTCAGGCTTTAGTTTCTTCCCTAGTGTCTAAATCACTCCCTTAGAGTAAGTGAGGATTTGGCCTACATTCCAAGAGTACATACGAGATGCTTGGAGTTTGATAAAAGGAAAAACCTGTAAAATAGTGAAGTGTGCTGTGACCTTATACCACATTAGTAAGGGAGAGTATAGACATTTTCACTCATGATTTAAAGTCTGGACACGTGTACCTCTATGAGTACATTAAGCATTATCTTGTCTAAAAACAGGGGAATCAACACGATGAACTATTGAGGTTCTTTCTCTATACGTGTAATTTTTCAACTATTGTCTGTATAAGGAAATGGTAGGGCAGGATGACTATTGTTAGGTGATACTTTCACGTATTTGAAGTTATTTTAATCTTTGTTCTTTGTTCTTTTGTTTATGTACTCACTATTATTTGCTCACTCTTCATAATGTAAGCTCTGTTACCATAGTGCCAGAGCAACTTGTTAAGCGTACTGTTGCTATGGGAACAATGACATCTTTCATGGGATATCTTTATATCTCTTAATCTCTGTCCCAGTATTTTTGTTTGATAATCTTCACATTAAAATAAAACATGCTGTAAAATATTGCACAATTATTTAGATTTTTACCAGAATTCAAGTCATCTCCTTTGACACTTTTATTAACTCTTTGGGAGAACTTGAACACCACTTTAGTAAATGGACATGACAGGATTTTTGAAAAATGTTCCTTAGTGCTTTTCCTCAATAATGGCTATTTATTTTTTTCTTAGAGACTTTTTAGGATAATTTTTTTTTTTATGAATAGACTCCAGTTCACTTGGTGTCAAAGTGGCCAAAAAACATGCTTGTTAGTGACACAGAGTAAATTTTCCTCTCTGTATTTTCTTAGGAACCTTCATCTTCTATTTAATCTGGATAAAAAAATACATTTAACTGATAAGAATCTCATTTCTAATCCATACATAACTTTGAAAATATTTGTATCTCTTTTTAAGCTAATAGATTTAAAACTATGCCAAGACCTAACTTACAAATTGTTATTTTATTATACATATGAATTTTATTATTACATTCATTATCATTATATGTAGTATATATATAATATAAATAATAAATAAATAAAAAATTTCTAAGATAAATGGATACTTTGAAAACTACATCCGTTTTTTGCACCACAAGAAATCATCTCAGATTTAACAAAACCTTAGGTTTCTGCAAGAGACTTAAATACCTATCTACCTGTATATATGTGTGCATGTGTGTATGTGCACTAATATGTTTGTGTGATTGAAAAACTTTGTAGATCATTGAACTGGGGAAAAATAAAACAGCAGATATTTTTTAAAAAGACAATACCAAAAATAATGGGGGGAAAATGTTGAAACCAAAGCAGAAATTCAACAAAATATTAAATGAAATGAGTTACACTATATGCATAGTCACTAGTGTGACACAGAATTATATCAGAAAATCTAAAATAAAATTGTAGATTCAATGAAATCAAGTGAAGGGCATGAGCATACATTAAGCCTCTAATATATTCCATGTACTGTGGTCAGTGCTTTACAATCATTATCTCATATGATCCTCACAATAACCCTGACATTATCATCTCCATTTTATAAATGAGGAAACTGAGCCAGCCATAGTATGAAAGACTGTCACTGGTTCATATAGGTAGTAAGTGTCAGGAAGACTTAATTTCTAAAGAAATTTTCTTGATTGGATTATAGCTGTTAAGTTATTGCTAAGTATAGAAAGTTCTGGTCCTGCCTTTCTAAAGAGTATTAAAGAAAATGTATTCTACTTTAATTTATTTTTTAAAATAATTTTTACCCTAATGGGTTTTAGGTAATAACATATTTAGTCATGTTCCATTTAGTAACATTTTAGAGACAGTCTCCCTCTGATTTTTTAGCAATTATGTATTTCAGGAAAGGAACAGGACTCTTCAAAAGAAGACATTGACAGTTTTTTTAAATTTTCATTTCTGTTCAATTTTCCAATAAGTTTCATCAAATTCTTCATTGTAGTTGTTATTTTATCTTTTTGAAAGAGAGATTTCAGTATAGTGAATATGATGAAAAATACATAAGAAGCTCAAATATGCCGAATGGGATAAGTAACTACTAGGAACTATTCAGAAATGAAATAGATTGACCACATCAATTTCATCCAGTGCTGTGAGTAGACAATCATGTGATGTTAAGATTGTCAAGTTTGCTGTCTGTGCCTGTCCCACACTATAGTTTTGAAGCTCTTGGAAATTTCAAAGCAAATTAGATTGTCAGGGTAAGATGGAAGTTGAAAAGAAAAAAAAAACCTTTAGATGGATAGATGTTTTTTATTCTCACATCAGAAAATAAAATTATGAGTTACAGGTACTATTGTGAGGCATACTATTTTGAAGTCAAGCTGAGGAAGAAATAAAAATAATACTATTCCAAATTTAGATCAGATCAAACCTGGAGATCTTCTGTAGTGCAAAGAAGAAAGTGTCTGACAATAATAGTCTTACTGGGCCTTTATTACCATGTAGTTGCAATCGTAAAGTCAAACAAAGGTGACAGATCAAAGAATCTGGTGAATTAACCCCAGCACTACTTGGTTGGAATGAGCTGATTCTGAGAGTAGTAACACTTACATGAAGTCTAATCTAAGAGGGCTTTAAACAGCTACCCCAAGGTACACATCCTGGGAAGTTTGAAACTAGAAGACTACTGACCAGAAACAGCAGACTGGAAAAATTAGGCTTCACTAGAAAGCAGGAAAGCAACTGTTCTCAGTGATTGTTGCTCAGACAGAACTGTTCTGGACTATAGTGACACAACTTCCATATGGAGAGATGGGGTTTCTTTCCAGTTATTCTCCTTCACCACTTGTGTGTGGGTAGAAGTGAGGAGGTGGAAGAATATTGATTTACATTGGTTTGTTAATGATACAGTTAAGACTTTATACCATTTGGCTTGGCTTATTTAATTAAATACTCTGTTGCATTTCTAATGATTTGTCGGGTATACAAGTAGTATCTAGCCTAGTTGGGTCTTGTTGCTTGTGCTACTACATCCTTCTTTTCCAAAGAGAGTTTTCTGTTCATTGGAATATTGAAAAATGGTTAGAAGATAAAGTCTACCTAGTAGAATGAGCAAATGACAAACACTTCAGAAGTAAATTATATTGACCACATCTGTTATGAGAGCATAATGATGTAATGACAAGAGTAGTGTGATGTCCAGCTTTTGGTTTATGCCTACTCAACTTCCTTATTTTCTGTTTTGAAGCCTTCTTGAGGCTCATGGAAATTTCAAGACAATTTTATAGGTCAGGGCATCACTGGAATTAAAAAGCGAAACAAAACAACAGAAATGACATAGAAAGTTGTGTGTGCTTATTACCAATTCACAAAATCAAATTATGAGATTTAGGCATCATGGAGAAGTAAATTATTTGTACTTAAAGGCAAGCAGAACATGTATTTTTAATTGTATTTATAAATGTATGTGTATACACACACATATATATGGATATAGATAAACATATACTTTACAGACAGATACTACATATGGCATATATGCATGCATATACTTACATGTTGCATACGTGTTTATTCTTTTCTAATTTCTGTTGCTATGTAGCTAGTAGGCCATTAGAGGATGTATAGCAGTTGATCAATATATTAACATCCAGAGTATAGACTAAATAAATTTCTTCTATTAATTAAAACAACATAAAACTAGGGCATACTCAATTGTTGTGATCTCATCAGTTTGTGGGCAAGAATTGACTTTTCCATCATTTTAAACCATAAAGAACTAACTCAGCATAATCTTCTTATCATAGATATCAATGAATTCTGGTTGGCAGTGAAAGAATAAAGAAAAATTAAGTTTTCATGTAGCAGTAGTATTCAAGTTTTTTTTTCATTTTTTCCTCTGCTTTACATGGAGAAACAAAACATTTACTTCCATAAGTTTCTCCCTACTCCAATTCTGCTCAGATGTCAAAATAATCTTCCTAAAGCACAGGTCTGACAACGTCATGGTCCTCACATACCCCAATAAACTCCCATAGTTTCCTATGACCTTCTAGGATCAAATATCATATAGTCTTCTGTTTTGCATTCAAATTCTTTCAATGAGAAGTTTTATGCAATTCCCCTTAATACTACTGTCTTTTCTTTGCTGATTATTTCAGTTATTGATTTCTTGGTACCTAATTGTTTGCATGTCATATCCCCCTTAACTGGGAGCTCCTTGAGAGTAAGGACTGTCTTTTTGTCTTTTTTTATGACTGCAGTGCTTAGCACAATAACTAAAACAGAAGAGGCCTTTTATAAATGCCTGTTTATGAAATGTCTTAATGCAAGGTCCCTACCCTGAGGGAATTTGTGTTCTAGATTTTGATGGCTATATATTCTTGCACTTTTCTGTGCTTTGACATGCAGCAACTCATTTAATACCTTTTTTTCAAATCTAGGAAACATGCAAATATGCATGTAATATGAACTCTAAATGTGAGTTTTATTATTACTGTGTACTTAATATTGGGGGAGAAAATACATTTATATAAAGGGAGGTCACAGGTCATGGAATACTATGATGTAGTAGGCATACAAAATATATACACACATGCATACATTATATATATATTATATGAAAGTATATAAGTGTAAAGTCAACCATGGCAGCACACCTGAGGACTGTTGTTGTGAATGACTTTAAGCATGTAATCGCAATTATATATAATCGCATTTATTCAGCAATAAATTAACATTGTTCGATAAAGCAAAGCATAATATTCATAGCAATATCCTTAAGCAAAACATATCATCTAATACATATATCTATCTCATAACACTCAGTATGCCATAAGGCACATATATATCAGTTCATCTTCAAAGTCAGGGGGTCCCAGGCTAGGGTCTACCCTAACATAATAATATCCTCAAGGGGTAGCAGAGAATGCCACACCATGCACCCCTAGGTCACTCTAAGAACAATTTCCTTAATCAATACATAGTGTCCAAATAAAATCCTCTCTCATCTTCACTGGAGACTGACTTCTAAACCCCACAGCTCCTCCACCATGGGCCGACCACTTCCGGCTCTTGTCTGGGTTTGCACACGGATAATTCTCTGCTTCTGCTCCTTGTCTCACCTTGTGGGGACTGCTCCACTGCAAATTCTTCCTAATTATGCCTGACTACAAGCTCCAGGCGCTCCTGCCTGAGAAAATAAAGCTTAAAAGACTATAACAGTATTTATACACATTACCAGCACCAACATCTCAATTCACTCAAAAAGACCAACAGACAGGACTTCTGTCTGAGGAATTAACATAGATCAACAGACAGGGCTCCTGACATCACAAACATTTTTTTTTTTCTGTTAGGCCTCCCCACAAGCAAGTTCTCCTAGCCCACTCATTCTCCCTTGTCTCTCTCTCAACTCTGCTTCTGACCTATCTACTATCTCTCCAAGCAATAATATATATGTATACTATTTCCAATCAAAGATTCCTGATTGATTCACTCAAAGGCAAGACTCAATCAAAGTCATTGATTGGCTAAAACACAATCCAGAACAGTAGCAAAAAATCCTGTTTTGCTTCCTGCTATTACAATAGCCATAAATACACATATTCATATATATATATGTATGTATGTATGTATGTATACATACTCAAATACGTATTATATACATTCTCACATATTTACTTATATAAAGTATGTGTTTATTTACGTGTCTTCTTGACAGTAATCTTCTGAAAGCAGGAACCTTACTTTAAATAAATATTTTGTCTCTCCCAGTGTGTAGTACATGGCAATAGTAAAGGCAATGTCCTGCTTCTCAAAGAGCTACAGTCTAGTAGGTAGATAAGATATACACATGTTACACAGTATTCCATGATATGTATATTAGACTAGTTGAAAAGTAAAATAGCATATAAAGGAAATTTAGGTGACAGAGAATTATAAAACAAATTTAAAAAGAAGCAAATTCTGGTTTGATATCAGGAAAAACTTCCTAACAATTAAAGCTATCTAGACCCACAAAGGTCTGCTTTTGTAATGTAGTGTTTTGCTAGTTGGCCACTTGTCAGATATGTTATAGAAGGAATCCCTCTTCATTAGTGGTTTGGATATCTCTATCTATCCATCCATCTATTTATCTATTATGAGGTCACTTTTGTCTCTGTAAAACTCTGATTCTCTGCATGTTAATTTTTCAAAGTTTCATCTGGTAAAAGACATTTGTAGTGTGATGAAGAGAACGCTCAGATTTGGGTTAAAAAAAAAATTGGGTGGAATAGTAGCCTGAGTAGAACATTTAGTGGATTGTACCCAAATCTTGTAGACTTTGTTTCCACATCTGTAAAATGAACAAATAATATTTTTAGTACCTACATCATGCAATCATTATAAAAATTAAATGAGAATGTGTTAAGTATATTGTAAATCTGTAATACACTCTACAATAAGCTATTACTAAGTTTAAAGAAAATATGTTAATATTTTATGTTGATAATATTTAGAATTAATAATTTGATACATTCAACTTAATGCATGGAAAATATTATAAAATATTTATAGAAAATTCTCTAAAATGGAGATATATGCTCTCTTTTTCTAACCTCAAAAATAAGTGATTTAACTATTTTCCACATTCTCTGTATCAAGAAATTATTATCGCTTATTATAAACTGATTTCTTTAAAAAAAAAAAGGCCTCATGATGGTGTGGAGGTGGTTCTTGACTTTTTGAAAGATATGTCCTGTAAGTATAGGTCATGTAACCCCATCTCATGCTTTTAGTAAACTCCAGTGACTCCCTATTACCATGAGGATTAAATGTAAAATCTTCTGGTTTTTAAATTCCTTTATAACCTAACCCTTTCCTATATTTCCTGTCTTATACTTTATTCTCTTCCAAATAAATTCTGATCCAGTGACTCTGTCTTCTTTGCTGTCCTTCACCTGTGGCACTCTATCTCCTGACAGTGCATTTTCAGTGGAAATTCCCCTACCCCCTACTTGAACTGCTCTTCTTCCTCACTTACTCTCTTGGCTGCCCCATCTTCCTTCAGTTAAGGTCCCACCTTTTTAAAGAAGCCTTTCTTGACCCTCCTTAAACTTAATGATTTCTCTCTGAGCTTATCTCCAATTTATCTTGTAAATATACAATTTGCATCTCCCCTATCAGACTAAGGCATTTCTTGTTCAGTTGTTTCAGGTACTTTGTGATCCCATTTAGGGTTTGCTTGGAAAAAGATACTTGAGTTGTTGGCCATTTCTTTCTCCAGATCATATTACAGAGGGGGAACTGAGGCAAATGGTGTTAAGTGACTTGTTGAGGGTCACACAGCCAGTAAATGTCTAAGCCAGATTTGAACTCAGGAAGATGTCTTCCTGATTCTAAGCCCAGTGCTCTATATACTGTACCACACCCATTATCAGTGTGCTGGAAGAGGACAAGCTTATAATTCTGGGTGATTTTAATGCCAGAGTATTCACAGACAATCAGACATGGCAGGGAACCCTTGGGAGCACCGGAGTCAGAGACATCAACACCAAGTCACTCATTTCTAAAGACTTGTGCATCTCATGATCTCATCATCACCACTCTCTTACCATTAATTAAATGAAATAAAATTTTATGGATGCACCCTCACAGCAAATATTGGCATTTAATAAACTGTGCCATTATAATGAGAAAAGAAAGACAAGGTGTGAGAGTAACAAGACAATATGTGGTGCAGAGTGCAGAGCTGATCATAAATTTCTCTTCTCCCAGTTAAACATTTCATTCAATAAAAGTAGCAGCCTTAAGGCAAGACAACTATGAACAGACTTAACATCAATAGATTAGAGCCCTTCTCAGAGAGAACAATCCATAGTTGATTGGGAGGGAAAACTGAGGCAACACATAGTTGGCAACATTGGAGAGCAAAGGAGTGGGCAGCTTTCAGAGATTTGGTGCATAACACTGCATTTACTCACCCGGGCCAGAATACGTGCAAATATAATGACTGATTTGACAAAAATGATGGGGAAATTCAGAAGATGTTAAAGAAAAAAAAATGTTAAAGAAAAAAACATAGGGTTTAAATATCAGGCTACTTCATCTGTCTCTAAGAAGGGAGCATGTAACTCCAGCAAAAATAAAGTATAAGTAAAGCTTGGAAAGATGCAGAATTCTTGGTTCAGTAACTAGGTAGATGAAATTCAATTTGGCACCAATAGTAGTAATCCAAAGACTTTTCATGATGCCTTAAAGACTATTTGTGGGCCAAAGACTTTTGCTGCATCTCAACTACTCAGTGTTGATGGAACGACATTTATTAGTGATAAGGACATGATCCTGGAAAGGTGAGTTGAACTCATCCATAGTGTTCTGAACAGACTATTACCAATCAATGCAGAAGTTATAGGTTGGAATCAGTCCCTGTCTTGGTGAATTTCCAACAGAGGAAGAAGAGGTTTTGAATGCCATTAGGCTGTATTTGTGTGCAAAACTCCTGGTGCTGATTCTATTCCAGCTGAGATTTACCAGTCGGGGGTCCATTCTTCTTACCAAAGCTGACTGAAAATTTCGAGGTTATATGCCAAGATGCTATTTTCTAGGAATTCAAGGATGCCTCCATTGTCCATTTCTGTAAAGGAAAGGGAATTAGATTGACCACGACAATCACAGGAAGTATCTTTCTTGAACATTGCCTGCAAGATTTTTGCGCTTAATAGGCTGATCCTTCATCTGGAAGATGGTCATCTACCCAAGAGCCAGTGCTGCTTCAGAAAGGGTTGAGTAACTGTTAATATGGTGTTTGCTGATTGACAACATGAGGAGAAATGCCAGGAGCACAACAAAGGTCTGTATACAACATCCATTAATCGAGAAAAGGACTTTGATACAGTCATTCATGAGGGCTTGTGAAAAAATTATGGCAAAATTTGGTTGATTGCAGAAAATCATCAATTTTGCACATCATTTTCATGACACCATGCTTGTCTGAATTCTGGATAATGAACAATGTTTTTTCTTATGCTTTCCTAGTCACTAATAGTGTGAAGTAGGGCCATGTACTTGCTCCCATGGTTTTTAGCATGATGCTTTCTGTGATCTTGTTGGATGAGACCAAAAAAAGCCATCAGCTGTTGCACTGATAGTTATTTGCTTTTTAACTTAAAAAGTTTACCAATAAAGACTAAAGTGAAAGGAGAGTTAGTGCATGACTTTTCGTTTCCAGATGAATGATCATTCAATGCAGGCTCTGAGGGTGAAGTGCATCAAAGTATTGCTCAAGTCTTTTCTGCTTGTTCCAATTTTGGTCTAAAATCAACACCACAAAAATGGAAGTTCTCTACCATTGAGCACCACACAATCCAGATGTCGAATTGTTGGTTTCAACAAATGAAGAATTCTTTATTTCTGTAGATAAATTCATTTAGCTTGGCTGTATATTTTCAGGAATAGTTGAAAGTTGATGTATGCATTGGCAAACCTAGATCTGTGTTCTGAAGGACCTGAAGGAAATGTGAGAGAGAAGAGGTATTCGACTGCCTACCAAACTGAATGTCTACAGAGGTATTGTGCTGACCTTCTTGTATGCCTGTGGAACCTGGACAACACACCAGTGTCATTCCAGGAAAATAAATCTCTTCCATTTGAACTGTCTTAGGAAGTTTCTAAAGATCACCTAACAAGATAAAGTACCAGACTCTGAGGTCGTTTCTCAAACTGAACTGCCAAGCATTCATACTCTGTTAGAGAGAGCACAACTCGGATGGGCTTGCAACATTGTTGGGTTGCCAAAACTATATTTACCTAAAAGATTTTCATGAAGAACTCATGCAAGGTAAGCACTCACATTGAATTCAGAAGAAGTGATACACGTACATTCTCAAGGTCTCTCTGAAGAACTTTGGAACCAACTGTGAGAAATGGGAGACACAGGCACAGGACTGTCCAGCATGGCATGCCTACATCAAAGAAGGCGCTATATTCTATGAACAAAGTGGAAGAGTAATAACGCAAAAGAATCATGAGATACAGAGATTCAGACATTTCCATCCCACATATTTATATGAACTATTTTTGTCTGACCTGAGATAAAGCCTTCTGTGCTCATATTAGTCTGATCACACTGTCAGATACATTCACTCCAACAATAGTAATGTCATTTTAGTCCTCTTTGAAAATGAAGGACACCTACCATCCAATCATTCAATGAGCCCGTGAGCTCCTAGAGAGCAGGATCTTTTGCTTGTTTATTTTTGTTTTTGCCTTTCTCTATGAACTAGGTGCTCAGAACAATGCCCAACACATATTAGGTGCTTGATAAATGCTCTTTGATGTGTGAACTACTACTACTCCCTCTCTGTTGGGGTATAGAGCTAGATTTCAGAATATTGCACTTCATATATGAAATTTGCCTGTATTGTAATGTTGAAAATTGCATGTAATATTTTTTATAACAGACCACTGGCCAAATGATAGCTCACTTAACCTAAATTAAGGTTCTCATTCACTATTGCCTCTTAAATTATGCACAAGCTAGCAGAGTGCAAATGGGATGCCCCATGGTCCAATATATACAGAAATCAACACACTTAATCAGGTTTTACAGCTGCTTCCATAGCCTAAGGGAAGGACATGCAACTCAGAAAAATGGAAATGAAAAACTAAATCATCAGATACTGTAGCATCAGCATCCTTCTAAGAGCTGCATCCAGTCACAGAACACTCTTGGTATATCTCTGAACTTCAAGGTTCTGCTACAACCATCAGCATTGAAAAAATCTATAGTAACTATTTGACACAATTGATGGCTCCAGGTTTCATGACATTTTTTTTCAGACATTTTAAAATAGTTAACATCTGCCTGTTTCATTCATATACCTGGAACTATTGCCCTGCATCATCATCCCTCAGAGAGAACAGCTGTCCATAAAAATTTTCTTTTCCTGTGCTGAAACAGCACACAGGTATTGAATGGTATGGGGAGAGCCAGGGCATCACAATGGTCAATGATCTGATTCCTGTAATAATGACAGACATATAGAATGGCCTTTTTCCTCCTTCTATAAAAATTCTTATTAATCTCTTCTATGGGAAAAATTAGAGCATCATACAATCTTGGATGAGGAAAAGCTTTTGAATTTCGAATGCAATCTCATTTTATAGGTGAGGAAACTCAAGTTTAGGCAAACTTACTGATCAACTCAATGATACATAGGTCACAATGGCAGTTCTAGTATTTGAACCCAAATCATCTCTAAATTTCTTTTCATCTTCAAATACGAGTTCAAGTCCCATCAACAATGACCTAAAATCTCTAAAATTTTATTGTACTTATTAAATATATTGTGGAAATTAAGAATATACAACACCTAATACAGTATTGGTAGACAACAGATTTTAAAATATCTTTTAGTTGATAGATATTACCATTCATATCAATCTTATCTCAATTAGATGACAACTCTTTGAGGGCAGATATTCTGTTTTATCATCTTAGTCTATGTAGGTATTAGTGGTAGGAACAATGAGCCCAGTCTTTACGTGCATGTGTAGCATACAAAATTAATGCAATTCCATTGAAGCATATGCAAATGGACTGTAACTATTTCTTGTCCACTCAGTATGTGGTATGGAGGCTTTATGACTGACATTGACAGAGAAGAATGTGGAGAAGAGTGTACCCACATATGTTAGGCACAAATAAATTCTATTTTTCTATCCTTTCTATAATTTCTCACTAAATATCTCTTTGCAAAATCTGATTGATTTTAATTAATTAAATAGGATGGAGGCAGTAATAACCTACAGTTCATGTGGGCACATCAGAATGGGCTCAGGTTCATAGCATTAGAAAAGGGGCATCTACCCAAATCTCAATTAATATCCCCAGAATCCTGATATGGAAATGTAATCTGACCTGCTCTAGGTGGTAGTCTAGTGTCTTATTCTTATACATAAATCTATAGTTGTATTTATGTACAGATACATATATATATGTGTATATAATATATGTAATTATCTTATGTATGTATAAACAGAGACAGAGAAAGAAATCTATATATCATGAGATGTAACTATTGATGTTATAGCTATCTTGTTGTTCAATTGTGTCACAACACGCTCTTTGTGATCCAATTTGGGATTTTCTTGGGAAAGATACTTGGAATGGTTTGCCACTTCCTTCTTCAGCTCTCTTTTTACAGATAAGGAAACTGAGGCAAACAGTGTTAAATGATTTCCTGAGGGTCACACAGCTAGTAAGAGTCTGAGACCAGGTTTAAACTCAGGAAGATGAGTTTCTCTCCTCTCTGTCTCTCTGTCTCTCTGTCTCTCTGTCTTTCTGTCTCTGTCTCTCTGTCTCTCTGTATCTCTGTCTCTCTGTCTTTCTCTCTCTCTCTCTCTCTCTCTCTCTCTCTCTCTCTCTCTCTCTCTCTCTCTCTCTCTCTCCCCCCCTCTCCCCCTCTCCTCTCCTTTTCTCCCTCTTTCCAGAGCTAAGATGGATTTCTTCAGAGATCTTTTAGTTATTAATAACCTGTATCTGTTTTGTCCTCTTCTCCAGGCAAACTAGTTTACTCACTGTTTACAAAATGTGTCTTGTGCTTTTCAGTCTTTACCTTTTTGTTCCACTTTGTGTGGTGTCCTCCATTGTATCTGGGACAATCTAAATCCTACCCATTCCTAAAATACAATTTAAACCTACCTCCTCCATCAAATTTTTATGAATGAACTTTGGTTGAAGTGATCAATCACAGCTTCCTTTTTGTTCCTACAGCCATTATTGCCTAGAGCAATAATATACATATATACACACATATATATATATGCATATATATACACACATATATACACATACATACATACATATACACACATATATACATATATGTGTATATATACATATGTCCATACAAATACGCACTCATATATATATGCTTTCATATTCTTTGCATTCATTAATTTGATCTTTAATTATGTAATATCTTTTAATATCCTTTCTCCTGTTCCCGTATCTTTTTATTCAAAACTTTTATTGTTTTTCTCTGATAAAATCCTACTTATATTTTTTGTCTGTTATGGAGTTGACCTTGGAATATGCCCTTGGAACACAAGCTTCTCTAGCTTCCATCCAGCTAGAAAGTCTCCAAGCAGGACAAGGTGACTGTTATCAGTAGTCCAACCTAGCTAAGTTTATAGATATTTATCACAAAGTGTTGATTCCTAAGTGAGGAAGTGCCACAACAACTCACTCTATTATCCACTAACATATGGAGAATAGATTATATCTATGATTGTGGTTTAGATTGCTTCTAATGATGAAATGAATGAACTTGAATTTTTTTTTTTTTGCTTTTTCAGTGATTAGGTTCTGTCTTGCTAACTAGATTGTAAGCTCTATGATGAAAGCAATTGGGTTTTATATTTCATTATATACTCATTCTATCACAGTGCTGTCTACATAAAAATATTTAATAAAAATGTTTGATTTTATTTTAATGTAATTCTATCATCTACACTGCTGATAATTTATTTTTACTTCTCTACATTCATTTCCACAAGATTTTGAGTTCCAAATTTTCTCCCTATCTCTCTCCTCCCTCCAGCTCTGAGATGGCATGCATTCTGATTACCTCTTCTGCCGCTATACCCTCCTTTTTTTTTTATCATTCCCCCGTCTTATATCCTTCCCCTTCACTTTCTTGAAGGGAGAGATAGATTTCCATAACACATTACCTATATACTTATTTCTCAGTTGGATGCAAAAACAAATTTTAATATTTGTTTCTAAAACTGAGTTCTAAATTCTCTCTTTTCTTTGCTCCCCATCCACTCTCATTGAGAAGACAAGCAATTCAATAGAGGTTATACATGTGTGGTTATGTAAAACATTTCCATAATAGTCATGCTGTGAAAGATATTTTTCTCTCCATCCTATCCTGCCCCCCACTTATTTTATTTTTTCCTTTGACCCTGTCCCTTTTCAAAAGTGTTTGCTTCTGACTACTCCCTCCCCCAATCTTGCTTGCTTCTATCATTCCCTTTCTTATTCTCTCTACTGTCCTGTAGGGTAAGCTACACAATTGACTGTGTATGTTATTCCCCCCTTAAGCCAAATACAGTAGAGTAAGGTTTGCTCATTCCTTCTCAACTCCCTCTCCTTCCCTTCCATTCAAACTTTTTCTTGCCATCATATGAGATAATTTACAGCATTCTATCTCTCCTTTTCTCCTTCAATATATTCCCCTCACCCCTTAATTTTGCTCTTTAGATATCATCCCTTCATATTTAACTCGCTCTGTGTCATCTATCTATCTATCTATCTATCTATCTATCTATCTATCTATCTATCTATCTATCTATCTATCTATCTATCACCTGTTTCCTCCAACTGCACTAATACTGAGAAAGGATGAGCTCCAAATATTATCTTTCCATATAGGAAAGTAAACAGTTCAACTTTAATAAGTCTTTTATGATTTCTTTTTCCTATTTACCTTTTCATGCTTCTCTTGATTCTTGTATCTGAATATGAAATTCCCTATTCAGTTTTGGTCTTTTTAGCAAGAATGCTTGAAAGTCATCTATTTCACTGAATGTCCATTTCCTCCCCACCCCCTGAAGTATTATACTTAGTTTTGTTGGGTAGGATAATTTCTTGAAAGATGGTGTCTAGGTTCTTTGTTTGATCATAGCTTTCAGGTAGTCCAATCATTTTAACATTATCTCTCCTGACTGTTTTCCAGGTCAGTGGTTTTTCCAACATGACATTTCACATTGTATTCTTTTTTCATTCTTTTGGTTCTGTTTTATAATTTCTTGTTTTCTCATAAAGTCATTTGGTTCCATTTGCTCCTTTACAATTATGAGGAAATAATTTTCTTCAGTGAGCTTTTGGACTTCCTTTTCCATTTGTTCAATTCTGTTTTCAAAAGGCATTCTTCTCCTCATGGGCACTTTGAACTTCTTTTGCCATTTGGGTTAGAGTATTTTTAAGGAGTTTTTTTTTCAGTATTTTTGTGTCTCCTTTAACAAGCTATTGACTTGATTTTCATGATTTTCTTGCATCACTCTCATCTCCCTTCCCAATTTTTCCTCTACTTTTCTTACTTGATTTTCAAAGTCCTTTTTGAGCTCTTCCGTGGCCTATAACCCTCCATAATTTTCCTGGAGGTTTTTGATGTAAGAACTTGGACTTTCTTGTCTTCTTCTGGGTATATGTTTTGATCTTCTTTATCACCAAGTAAGATCCTATAGTCTGATTTATTTTATGATGTTTCCTTCATCTTACCAGCCAAATACTTGACATTTTTACTCTTTGTCAAGATAGGACTCTGCTTCCCTTGGGGGTAGGTATACTGTCCCAGGCTTCAGGTATTTTGTATTAGCTACTCCATCCTCCACTATCTGTGGTCCCAGTCTCTGTTACTACTGACAGTGGCCAGCACAGCCACCAACACCACCATCCTGGAGCTGGAGTCTGACCCAACCAGACTGTGTACACTTCTTTCATCTAGGTCTCACAGACTTTTCCCATTGACCTTTATGGCATTTGTGAGTTGAGAAGTCTAGAAACTACCACAGCTGCCAGCAATTCAGTCCCTTGAGGCCTGCTTTGGCCCATATGGACCTGTGAGGCCTACATCAGATTGTGTTCCACTCCCTTCCTGGTGTGATAGACCATTCTTTAGACTTTCCAGCATGTCTTGTGCTTGGGATTTGTTTTGCTCTGTTATTTTGTGTGTTCTGTAGCTCTAAATATTTTTAGTCATTTTTACAGGCATTTGGAAGGTTTTGAGGGACAGCTCATGAATGTTTCTGCTTTTGCTCCACCACCTTGACTCTACCCTACATTGCTGTAACTTGCAATATAATCCTCACAATTGTTTGACTTCACTCCAGTGTGTTAGCTAACCATGAACATTTCTTCTTCTTGGCCTATCTTATAACTACTACATTCCCATGATCTGAAACTCTGATATGCACTCTAATAACCAACCTCCGTAGGTGAATTATTCTTTACCCAGGATATTTGCTCTTTTTCTACCTCCACTTACCTTCTTATCTAGCCTGGGTTCCAGAATAAACTATTAAAATTATGCTCTTACTATCTCTCTGGATTCTTTAGATTTTACTTGCTGCCATAATTGAGTTTCCCATCCCTTAATAAAAATAACCCACTTGATGTCTATTATTAACTATCATTCCCCCAAAAGACAGGCATTGTTATAGAAAACATAATCTTTAAACTGATTGTTTACTCTATAATTTTACATTTTTTCATCTTTCTGCTGTTCA
Organism: Notamacropus eugenii; assembly: GCF_028372415.1. Taxonomy (NCBI): domain Eukaryota; kingdom Metazoa; phylum Chordata; class Mammalia; order Diprotodontia; family Macropodidae; genus Notamacropus; species Notamacropus eugenii. The sequence continues at coordinate 238,835,370 of NC_092877.1, forward strand.
ACAACACTATTCTTTTTCTCACTATTTGGACTAAATAATTGGACTAAACAATATTCTTTGTTTTATACCTTTGGCCCATTTTCTTAAGTTGCACCCACTGCAATTTTTTACTTTACTGGAAAGATCAAGGTCATCTTAGTGGATAATATTTTCATCTCCGACTGATTAGAAAGATTGAAGTGTTCTTCCTTCTTTATAATTCAAATAGAGGCCACTAGATGTGCAATGATTAGAGTGCTGGGCTTGGAGTTTGGTATATCTGATTTCAAATCCTGCCTCAGATACTTATTAGCTGTTTAATCCTAGACAAGCCCCTTAACCTTGGTTTCTTCATGTATAAAATGTGGATAATAGCAGTGTGATTGTATATGTAATGCACTTTGCAAGTTTTATAATTATATAATTACTAACTGCCATTATAAGCAACCCTTCCATTTTATTTCTTATTTCTTAGTGACCCTCCTTAATCTCATTATTTCTCACATTCTTTGGAACTCTGCCAGGATAATCATTTTCTCCTTTTCTTGTGTCTTCAATCTTTCCCTCTCTTTATAATACTTCACCTCTACCAGAAACAAGGACATATTTCTTCTATTCTTTATAAAAAATTCCCTTTTCTCTAATTCAGCCTTGAGCTATGATCCCAGACCCCCATTTTCTCCATTCTTTTACTAATTTTGCATAAACAACAAATATATGTTTATTTCTTTACCAAGCATCCACTCAAATTCTTTCAATGTGCTTTCTGTGCCAGTGTTCTGCTGATGCTGTCCTGTCAAAGGTCATTAGGAACTTCCTGTTGGGGAAATACAATGGTCTTTTACCATGAAATAGCTTTTTTGAGTTTCCTGCATTAAATTGCATTGCTGAACATTATCCATTTTCAATATTATCTGTTCCATAGACAAGGCACTAGGTGACACTCTTGTGGTTGTCTTTATGCCTTTCTACTCTATCTCTTTTTTGTTTTATAAGCTTCTCTTCTCTTCAAGCTCCAGTTTCTATTCTCATTAATCTTCTCTTCTTTTCCCTTTCCTTCTTCTACACCCCCTTCCCCGACTCTTTTCATATTTCCTTGCACATAACGTATTCCGATCAAACAAAAGTAATACAGATTTTTAAATATATATTGCAATTGCCTGCCTTTGTGCATTTGTGTATTCTACTTTTGGGTTTGAAACTCTATTCTCTCTGTTTCACCCATCTTTTAAATCCTACCAAATTCTTAAGGCACAGTGCAAATTTCACCATTCTTGCAAAGCTCTCTCTGACCTCTCCTTCTCCAACAAGAAATGTTTTCTCACTCCTGTACATTCATTGCACTTTGGTTTGTACTTTCCTCACAGCAGCTACCACACTTACATTTTTACATGATATTGATTTGGGGATCTGGCTAATCCCTTCCTCCAAATTATAATATCCTTTCTAACTAAATTGCACTATCCCTTTGAGTAAGGATTTCCTTCCTGATATTTGTAAACCTTATTGAACCTAAAACAGTCCTCTGTACTTACTGCTCACTGAATTCTGGTAGGTGGTAGAAGAATGAAGCAGAAATACATTTCACCTATTAAAGCAAAAATTTTATTTTGATATTTTTGTGTTTTTCTGCCTTTTCTTTGACATGCATCAACTCATTTGACATGTTTTTGACCTATTTAGCATCAAAGTGGGTATAAAATATAAGCACAAAAAGTGCCTGTAGGCATATACTCATATGCCATTGGTCATAATCTAATAGTTTTGACTTTAGTTATAGCAGTCATCATGCAAATTGGCATAAAATTTGAGTTCATATCTGAAGACTCAAGCTTCAGATTAAATATTCAGTGATAAAGGTTTTAAAGTAATTAGTGACACTAACACTAATGAGTTATAGGTGGTAATATAACACCTAACCAGTTACAGGCGATAATTTTCTCTCTGAAAACACATTTGTTACTATTCTTTTAAATGTGGGGAAGAATCAGAAAATGATACTGAAAATTTAGAAGTCATTTTAAAAGATAGTCTTAGGAAAATTAGGGGAAACTGCTATGAGATTTTTCTTTTTAGAATTTGATGATCACATTTATTATTTCAATCATAGTTATTTCATTTTAATCACGGATACATCTATGAGTACATTGCTCCTGACTTTTCAGTCCTGTGTTGTTTTTTCCCACAACATTCGTTTCTAATACTTTAAATGCCAACTTCTCAACCTTGCTCCCTCTCCACCCATCCCCACTGAGAAGGCAAGCAATTCAATATACACTACATACGTGTAATTTTGCAAAAGACTTCCATAATAGTCTTGTTGTGTAAGACTAACTATATTTTCCCTCATCCTAACCTGCAACCCATTTATTCTATTCTCTTTTGACCTTGCCCCTCCCCAAAAGTGTTTACTTCTAATTACTCCCTTCATCCATTTGCCCTCCCTTCTATCATTCCCCTTACCTTACTTGTCCCCTTCTCACCAACTTTCCTGTAATTCAAGATAGATTTTCATACCAAATTGAGTGGGTATGTTATTCCCTTCTTAAGCCAAATGTGAAGAGAACAAGCTTTACTTTTACCCCTTGCCTTCTACCTTTTCTCTTCCAATGAAAAAGCTTTATCTTGCCTCTTTCATGAGTGATAAATTACCCCCTTCCATTTTTCCCTTTCTCTTCCCAATATATTTCTCTCTCAGCCCTTAATTTTATTTTTCAGATATCATCCCTTCTTATTCATCTCACCCTGTGCTGTGCTATGTGTGTGTGTGTGTGTGTGTCTGTGTGTGTGTGTGTGTGTGTAAAATCCATGCAATTACCCAAATACTGTGAAAAGTCTCAATAGTTACAAATGTTACCATTCCATGTAGGAATGTAAATAATTCGATTTTACAAAGTCCTTTATGATTTCTCTTTCCTGTTTACCTTTCATTGCTTCTCTTGATTCTTGTATTTGAATGTGCAATTCTCTACTCACTTATGGTCTTTTCATCAAGAATGCTTGAAAGTCCTTTATATCATTGAATGAGCATTTTTCCCCTGAAATACTGTACTCTGATTTGTTGGGTAGGTGATTCTTCGTTTTAATTCTAGCTTCTTTGACTTCTGGAGTATCATATTCAAAGTCCTTCAGTCCCTTAATGTAGAAGCTGCTAGATCTTGTGTTATCCTGATTTTATTTCCACAATACTCAAGTTATTTCTTCCTGGCTGCTGGCAATATTTTCTCCTTGATCTGGGAACTCTGAAATTTGGCTGCAATATTATTAGGAGCTTCTCCTTTTGGGTCTCTTTCAGAAGGTGATCAGTGGATTCTTTAAATATTTATTTTGCCCTCTGGTTCTATGATATCAAGGCAGTGTTCCTTGATAATTTAATGAAAGATGATGTCTAGGCTCTTTTTTTGATCATGACTTTCATGTAGTCCCATAATTTTTAAATTGTCTCTCCTGGTTCTGCGTTCCAGGTCAGTTGTTTTTCCAGTGAGGTATTTCACATTATCTTCCATTGTTTCATTCTTTTGGTTTTGTTTTTTTTGATTTCTTGGTTTCTCATAAAGTCATTACCTTCCATCTGTTCTGTTCCAATTTTTAAAGACTATTTTCTTCAGTGAGCTTTTGAACCTCCTTTTCCATTTGAATAATTCTGCTTTTTAAAGCATTCTTCTCCTCACCAACTTTTTGGACCTCTTTTGCCAATTGAGGTAGCCTATTTTTCAAGGTGTTATTTTCTTCAGCATTTTTTGTGTCTCCTTTAGCAAGCTGTTGACTCACTTTTCATGATTTTCTTGCATCCCCCTCATTTCTTTTCCCAATTTATCCACCACCTGTCTTACTTGATTTTCAAAATCATTTTTGAGCTCTTCCATGGCCTGGGACCATTGCATATTTATTTTGGGAGCCTCTGGTGGTAAGCATTGTTCTTCCTCATCTGAAAGGATGGAAGAAAATACCTGTTCACCAAGAAAGTAACCTTCTATAGTCTTATTTTTTCCCCTTTCTTGGGCATGTTCCCAGCCAGTTACTTGACTTTTGAGTCCATTTTCAAGAGTGGGGTATACTCTGGAGACCTGTAAGTTCTCAGTTCCTTCAATGTGGCTCAATCAAGGGAGAGGAGTTTACTCCTCTCCTGGTTTGCTCTCTGGTCTGGAACCTACAAAAGTTTTTTGCTGCCCAGGATCTGCAAGTATAACTCCCTTTCCAGAGCCTCCACCAGCTCAACCATGCTAGCCAGGACTCTTCCTCATCCCTAGACTGCCACTCAGGACTGAGACCCAGATCAGCAGCTCAATTCCTCCAGGGACTTTCAGCTGAGAGATCCAAAAATGAATTGCTGCTACTGCTGATGCTGCCTCTGCTGCTGCTGCCACATGGGGCCCAGGGCTAAAGGAGGACTTTGTTCCCTTCTTATCCAGGAGAAAAAGCTTGATCACTGACCTTTGAAGTATTTTTGGCATTTGTGGGTAGAGGGATTTGAGAACTACCACTGTTGCTGAGGATATTGGCTCAGAGGTGTGTTCTAGTCCTGTCTCTGCTACTCGCCATGTCCAAGGCTGGATTGGGCTCAGTGGGCTGAGTTCCTCTCTCACTGTGTGTGATAGACCTTTCCTGTTGGCTTTTCAGGCTACTTTGGGATGGAAATCTTCTTCACTCTGTCATTTTGTGGCTTCTGTTGCTCTAGAATTTGTTTTAGTCATTTTTGTACAGTGATTTTATGGGCTGTGTGAGAAGAACTAGAATATGTGTGTCTTTCTACTCTGCCATCGTGGTTCCATCTCCCACGCTATGACTTCTAATGGCTTATGATGCATTATTGTAATTATGGATAAATCATGAAAGTAAGCTAAAAACAAACAAAACTTAAAATACTGCTAAATAAATTGAAAATTATCACTGAGATGTTCTTATAATTTATTTAGTGACAATGACAGCTATTATTTAGTAAGGTCAAGAAAAGATAAATATATAGCTGAATATGCTAATTGAATTTTTTTCTTCACGGTCAAAATATATGCAATATATTTTGCTTATGGTTTTAATCCATATTAAAGCTGGGTTTTTCATTGTGCACTGTTCTGGTACAAATCTTTCCTGTCCTTTTGAATTGTTATGTCACATTTTCCCCTGACACTCATACTACATGTGTAATCCTTTCCTGACTTCGATCTCTTTATCAAAAACTTTCCTTTCCTTTAAGAGTTGGTTCAGGTGACAACTCTATGCAAGGTACACTGATTGCTTCAGCTAAAAGTGAGCACTCCCTATTTAACATTTTCAGCATGCTACTTGAGCTCTTCTGTGCACTTAACAATATTCTAACTTTTGAAATAGCTATTTGTTTGCAAGTCTCTCTTCCTCTACCTGCTTATAAGCTCCCAAAGTCCAGACCTATTTTGTTTGTCTGGTGTGCCTAAGTTAGCAGCTTAACATATAGACTCCTAATTGTGCTTGTAGAATTGAACATTTTTGAAAATTCAAATCTTATTGGAAAAGGTACCTTTTCAAGTAATTATCAGGTTTTTTTTAATTCCTTGAGCAAATAAGTTTCACTGCCTTTCTCATATATAGATTTTGCTCATGAAGTGGCACTATGTCCTGTTACCAAAGAGAAGGACAGAGATAAGCACTGAGAACATTGGCTTGTACTTTTACAAATTTGTCTTTGCTTCATCCTAGTTTGAATGAAATGTCAGATTGTTATATTTCTAATTAGACTCGCCCTTAAGGATCTTTCATTTTGGCAATTCATTTCTCAAAGAGTCCTCTTGAGTAATGCTTCTGAGTTGGCTGGTGCTTCATTATTACATAATGAACTCAATGGTGCCAAGTTGAAGGAATACTATTTTAGGAGATACAGCCATAAACCTTTCCATGATTTAATAAACATTTGTTCATATGCCCTTCCATATTCCTAACTTTGATATACCTGGGAATTTAATTGATGGAGTTTTCAACAGAGGTTGTACCTGAAAAGGGAATTGAAAATGAAGATGGTAACAACCAAAAGTATCTTTAAGACAAAATTTTCCTTTGCAATGCAGCTGAGGAACATGGAAGCAAGAAAATTTTATTATGAGAAAAATAAACATATAAATGTTTGTTAAACACTTCACAACAGGCTTTACCCTTACAACATTCCAACCCATAAAATATTCATTCTTCTATTGCTTATGAAAATATAAATTCTACTTAAAATAACTGTAGGCAATATAAAGTATTTGGGAGTCTACCTGCCAAAACAAACCAAATAACTAGAGGAAAATAATTACAAAATACTTTTCACATAAATAAGGCATTTATTTTCACATAAATAACTGGAAAATATCAGTTACTCATTATTTGGCTGAGCTAATATAATAAAAATGACAATTCTACCTAAATTAATTTGTTTATTCAGTGCCATGCCAATTTAAACTACCGATTTTATAGAGCCAGAAAAAAATAATAAAATTTATCTGTAAGAATCAAAGGTCAAGGATATGTAGGGAATTAATGAAAAGAAACACAATGGAAGGTGACCTACCTGTACCAGATCTAAAACTATATTGTAAAGTACCAATGATCAAAACTGCTTGGTAGTGGCTAAGAAATAATAAATCCATAGACTCCAGCTTCTGGAATAATAATGTACTATTTCACAAAAACTATTGGAAAAACTGGAAAATAGTATGGCAGAAACTAGACACAGATCATTATCTTCAACCATATGGCAAGATAAGGTAAATAGGTGCAGATTTAGATGTTAAGGGAGATCCCATAAATAAATTAGGAAATAGTTTACCTGTCAGGTTTATGGAGAAGGGAAGAATTTATGACCAAACAAGAAACAGAGAACATTATAATATGCAAAACGGGTAATTTTGCTTTTTTAGATTTTAAAAAAATGCACAAATAAAGCCAATGCAAACAAAATTAGAAGGAAAGCAGAAAGCTTGGGAACAATATTTACTGCCAGTGGTTCTGATAAACGCCTCATTTAAAAAATAGAGAATTGAGTCCAATTTATAAGAATATACATTGTACCCCAATTGATAAATAGTCAAAGGGTATGAATAGGACCTTTTTAGATGAAGTCATATGTCACATGAAAAGTCATATGAAAAAATGCCCTAAGTAACCTTTTATTAAAATTAAAAAAAATAAATTCTGAAGTACCACTTCATACCTGTCCAATAGGCTAATATGAGAGAAAAGTAAAATGATAAATGTTGGAGAAGATGTGAGAAAATTAGAATACTAATGAATTTTTATTGGTGTTGCAAACTAATCCAAACATTCTGGACAATAATTTGCAACTATGGCTAAAGGGCAATCAAACTATGCATAGCCTTTAATCCAGAAAGGCCATTCAAAGGTCTACATCGAAAAGAGATCACAAAAACAAAACAAAACAAAACAAAAAAGCAAAAAAAAAAACACAAAAGGACTCACATGTTGTAAAGTATTTATAGAAGCTATTTTTATGGTGACAAAGAATTAGAAGTTGAGGAGATGACCATCAATGGGGGAGTGGTTGAACAAGCTGTGGTATATGGATGTATTGGAATACTATGGTGTTATAAGAAATGGTGAGCCAGTCGCTTTAAAAAAAAAATAACCTGGAAAAACTTACATGAACTGATGCCGATATGAGGAGAAATGAGTAGAAGCAGTTGAACCAGGTAAATATTGTATACAGTAATAGCAAGATTGTGGTATGACCAAGTTTGATAGATTTAGCCCTTCTCCACAATACAATGATCTTAGTTTCAAAAGACTCATGATGGAAAAGGGAAAGAGCTATGGAATCTGAATACATTTCAAAGCATAATAGTTTCTCTTTTTTTCTTTCTTTCTTGTGTTGTTTCTCTTTTGTTCTGATTCTTCTTTTGCAGTATGACTAATGTGGAAATATGTTCAATATAATTGTATATATATAGCCTATATCAAAATCTTGGGGAGGGAAGGAAGGGAAAAGAGAAAGGAAGAAAAAATAGAACTCAAAATCTTACAAAAGTGAATGTTGAAAGCTATCTTTACATGTAATTGGGGGGAAAAAAAGACTATTTAGAGCCAAAAAAAAAAATAAAAAAAAAAACCTTTAATGTCTGAGGCCAAATACTCCATAATAGACCCATTCTTTTATTTGTGATTTGAATCTTTGTGATAGGTTCCTCATATGATTTCATCAGGAGAAAATATTTGACATCTTTTTAATACTTACATTTCCAAAAAGTGACATGAAAAAATGTGCAAATATTAGATTCATTTAGCCACAGAATATAAAAAATGTTAAGAATATCAGCTTTCTATATAATTAGGAGCTCAATGAAAATGATGACATTTCAGGTTTTAACTTAATGTATTTTCAAGTGTGCCAAACAAAAAAAATCAGTTTGCATATGCAAACCTCCAGAGTAATTAATTCCCTGTGAACTGGAAATTTTCCTGAGAAGGAAGCATCCCACTGCACAGAAGCCTTACAGCTACCAAATCACAAAATAGATGTCTTTACAAAGTGAATAAGCATCAAAGATGAATAAAAACTTTTCAAAGCATAGTGACTGAAATGAGAAGACTGTCATGTAATATTTACTATTTTTTCTGTAGAGAAAAATAACATTATTTTTCAGTAAGCCTAGAAATTAATCATTTCAATCTGAGATGATATATTAAAATCATGTTACCCAAGAAAAATGGACAAGGTGTCATATCAGGGCAGATGATCAAATATAAGTAGCAGAATTTCTCCAACGGTGCATATGGGAGGCAGAGCAAACAATTTCATCATCATTATGTTGTTCAACAGAAACTAACATTTGACTTCAGAAAAGGTCTTTTTTTTTTTTAATAACTTTTAAAACCTGACAACCACACAACTACACTGCAACTTATGTGTAGTGTCCAAAGCAAATATTTTAATAGAGTTTCTTCTGTTCTTCCTCTACTCAGATTATATTTGCCCATCCCCTGTCCAAATAATATTGTTCACTCATTGAAACAACAGTAGTGGAAGCTTTCTCCTTGTTAAGGAAGACTAAATAAAAGAACGTGTGAAAGCTGACCAGAAAGCAGAATGCTTCATTTGAGGCAGAATTTCTGGGAACATTTGGAGAACCTCTGTTCTTTTCTGATTTTTTTTTGAGAGGTAGTAATTTTAAGTTTGTTTTTATCTCCACTTCTCTATTCCAGGCATTGGTTTTTGAATGCTTAATAGCAGAGGTGTTCATCAAGCAACACATCAGGAGGCAAGAAAAGCAATTTAGTACATTTCAGATTCTTAAAGAATTATCAGAAACCTCCCATGACCAAAGCCCTGGTAAACTGTGTATAATTTTATCCTATGGTGATTTTTAGAAGAAAAGAATTTAATATCTACACAGTTGTATGTGAAAAAAATATCTCTTATTTAAAGATTACTGTACAAAGATAATCTCATGCAGTTCTGTGTGGTAGCATAAGATGACTTTGGTTTGTGAACTTCATGCAATTAGGTAAGTATCCCTGAAACTAAATTTTATGCCCTATTTACCCTTGGTGGTGCTCAAAATTGTACAGGCATTATTCTCCAACTCTTTGTAAGGACTACGCTCACCACAAAAGAAGACATCTTGGAGTCTAGGAATAGTTGGAAGAAGAAAGCATAGTTGAAGGGACATAGACATCTAGAAATGAGGAGGCTGGGTGGCATTGTTTATGTCCCCATCATATTAATGGTTAAGGGGATCAAGCTTTCAAAATTTCTTAACAGATGATAAGATAACTTCACACTTAAGATGAGTAATTCCTTAGTTTCAACTTTCCTTTCTGTTATGGAAAACAAGCTGAAGTAACATGAAAATTGTACTGGGAGAGGTGTTAGCAGTGTGATCAAAATTATAAGTAATATGTAATCAAAAGCTGAACTTCTAGGAAGTCAGCAAAATCAGAAGCAAGAATCACATAGAAGATTGGCAATGGCCCACAGCTTCTTGAAGGGAAGATTTATTGACTCACCTTTAGTTTACAAGTAGCATTCAATTGTACGTGAGTATGTGGTCACGTTCTATTTCTTATCCTGCTTAACGTACCGGCTGACAACTTGTGCCCTTTCAGCACCATATTTGCTTTAAAGACCTGCTATCACTAATGTAGTTATTTCATCCAGTAATATAGGTCCCAATCATTTTATGCATTAGACTTGTGTGTTGGTTCATTGTTGTCCTTTATGCTTGAAGAGGACCCAAATGATATCATAATGTTAGAGTCAAGAACAGCATGACTGTTGTTTGATTAAAGCAACACAAGCTTAGAAGGCTCTACTTCATGTTGTGCACAAATAGTGCATATGAACGTTTGGAGTGGAGATGTCTCTAAACTTTTGCATCTCATATTTTTTTTTTGTGTTGAAACAATTTTGATTTGTTCATAGAGCACAGTGCCTTCTTTGATGTCAAGCATACCATACTGGGTGGTCCTGTGCCAGTGTCTCCCATGTCTCGCAATTGATTCCAAAGTTCCTCAGAGAGGCCTTGTCAATATACTTGCATCACTTCTTCTGACTTGTTTGTGAACATTTGATTTGTGTGAGTTCTCTGTAAAATACCCTTGTGCAAATGTACATTTGACATTTGAACAACATGACCAGCCCATCAAAATTACACTCTCTGCAGTAGAGTTCGAATGCTTGGCAATTCAATGCAAGAAAGGACATCAGTGTCCAGTAACTTATCTTGCAAGAAAAATCACAGAGCCAGGAGGAAGGGCTTGCCTCTGACAACTGTGTAGCTGTGTAGCCACAGACAAGTTAATGAACCCTAAATGCGCTTTCTAGGAAATGTTCTGAGACTATAAATTGCAGTGAAGGTACCAACTTGCATTGGTAGAGGGAGTTTCCTCACACAGGATTTCTTTATACCAGAAGAAGCTCAGTTCAAATCTCTGTCTCAGTCAATCTGGTTATGAATTGTCTAAACTTGGAAAACAGACATAATCTGTTCCCAAGTAATTCCTGAAACTTTACCACTTTGGTAGAAACTGCAAAACATGGTCATTGTTAGCTTAGTCTTCCAGAACAAACAATGCCATGATCAACTATTAGAACAGGATTTCAAAGGAGTTTTATCCTACATAATAACGGTTACTCTGAGGTAACAGGACCTAGATAGGTGATTTCAAAGTCTGGAAAATCTAGATTCTAGTTCTGTCTCTCACATATACTGACAATGTGACCCTGGGCAAGTAACTCATTCACTCAGTGAAACAGACAACACTCTAAAACTGTAAATTATAGAAGAGGAATCAACCTATTGGCTGAAAGAACTTCCTCATTAGGAGTATACTACATTAACATTGTAAAACTTAAGTTTAAATGGGGACCATTAATCCATACTTAAGAATACATGTAGAACATATAGTTTCATAGTTTTAAAATGTAATCCTATCTATATTTTATTAAATTTTCATTTATTTTACAAATATTTTCCAATTACAATTTAATCTGTTTTAAGCTGCACTCCAGAGTATTTTCGAGCTCCATTCTATCTGTAGGCCACATTTTTGACACCTCTACCTTATGACAATGACATCATATGTCTGGCTAAAAAGTAGAAAAAGGGGACCTGGGTTTCTAAGTCACTCAGAAGTCTGGGTCACTCTGGAGTTAACACTTATTAGGCCATTTTTCAATAAATAATGCACATTTAGGAAGTATTTCATATACTAAGCAATGTAGATACAAATATGAAAAAGAAAGATAATCATTGACCTTAAGGAGCATACATTCTAATGGGGAAGGCCATATACAAAGGGAAGCTGAAAAGAGTGTTTGGCATCTGGTGCTATCTGGCTCAAGTTGTGATATTCTGTGTAGGAGGATCCAACAGGGTTGCTTATGGAAAATGGAGAGTTATCTGGAAAATTCTGAAAGTTCAGCAAGAAAGGATTTAGGAGAATTTTATTGCATCAATTTCATAGACTTTCAATTAGAGGACTGAAATGCAGACAAGGGATTTAACAAGGTGTTATGCATCAATAACAGAATTGTGGTATCATTTCAGGTGATCAGCTTATCTAGGGGAGCCTTAATGTTCTTGAGATAGAAAACTGAGCAGAACTGCTAATGGAAAATAGAGTTATCTTGGATAATATAAGTAAATTGATGACCCAGAAATGTTCATGATTCATCTTGTCTGACGTGTCCTGACTTATCTACAACTACCAGCTGTCAAATTGATCTTTTAAAAGTACAGGTCTGAACAGATCACCACCACCCCTTCATTCAGTGAACTTTAGTGGCCCACTCTTGCTTTTAGGATCAAATCTAGAATCCTTCACTGACATTTAAGTCTCTTTACGACCTGTTCCCCTACTATCTTTCCAGTATTCTTATACTTTGCTCAATCCAAGATACTTTTTAATTCAGTGATATTAGCTTCCTTTCTATTCCTTTTATGAGGCATTTCATTTTCCAAATTCTAGATATTTCACTGGATGTCCCCATATGCCTAGAAGGCTATCCTTCTTCATCTCTGCCTCCTAGCTTCCTGGATTTCTTCAAATCCCAAATAAACTCCCACCTTCTACAAGAAGCTTTTCGAGATACCCCTTAATCCTACTGCACCAACCTTCTGTGGATTATCTCCAATTTTTCTTCTTAGAACAGTTATTTTCCCTTTGTCTTCTCAATTTGACTGTGATTTCCCTAAAAGTGAGGACTACCTTTTTGATTTTCTTTGTATCCCCAATACTTAGCTCAATATCTGACATATAATAGATACTTAATAAGTGATTGTCCACTGATTTGCTGTTTCTCACAGTTGACCAGTTGATACATGTTCCAACAAGCATACTCTCAGATATTTTGAATTATTTGATCCTCTGATGTATTAGTATAGTAATTCCATTTTTTTAAATGAAATTAATCTGTCACAACCCTGGTGATAACCTTCATCTCCTAAAGATTCTTTCCTTTCCTGCTTTTCATGACACTGATCATTCTTATGTCTCTCTTTCTATGTCTGAGCACTATTCATTCACCTTCACTAGGGCAGTATCAATGGTCTGATTGTAAGATTTTGTTTAGTATTAGAAACACCCCTGTATCTCTATTTTCTCTTTCTTGGTGAACCCATAAGCTCCCAGGAGTTCAGTTACCACATATATGCAAATGGTTGAAAGAGGTTTTGGATGTGCCCTCCCCTGATCCTACTAATTCTTATTTTGATTTGATCAAATGACTTTTTAATACTTCAATAAGACATGACAATACATATATACCTCTTTGTACTGTCTTAGCAAGGCAATATTTTTGTTCTATTACCCTTATTTTGTATAATTTTATGAACTGTCATATGTATGGACAGGGAGAAGTGGTAATGAAAGCTTAATTTAAAAATACAGCTCTAATTTCTCTGCTAAGTCCTTTCCTCTTCAGCCACTCTACATAGAACATTTACTAATGGGTGTCTTATACAAATTTGGAATTCAGTATGTTTAAGAGTACCTATTCTATTTTCCCCATGAAATCTATCTTTTTCCAAATAGCCTTATTTCTCTCGAAGGAACAACCATCTTTTTTTGTCACCAGTACTCAAATGCTTGCATATACCTGTAACATGTTTAGTTGTCAAGTCGCTTAAGTTTTTTCTCTGACATTTCTCAGAATACCCATTAATTTCTCTACTCACAAGCTGACCATATTAGTTTTTGTACTTTGGTCATAGGCTCTTACTGGCTGATTCCTAGGTCTGAATTTCTTTTGTCTTCAAAATTCTCCGCCTAGCTGCCAAAGTGAATTCCTAAACCATAGATCTGACTACAATCTTCCTCTGTCTAAAAACTCCATTGCCTCCCTTTTCTTCTGTAAAGGACAAATTCAAACTCAAATATTTGGCATTGAAAGACCTTCCTGATATGAACCTCCCTACCACTCTTTCATAGTTTAATATCTATCAATTCTCTTCTAGTTAAGAGAAACTGGTCTTCTTGCTGTCCATTGCACACATCTTTCCATTTTCTATATATTTGCCTTTGTATTGTATGTTCCTTATATCTTTAAGGTTCTCACTTCTTACCTCTGCTTCATAGGATAGTTTTCTACAAGGGTCACTTCAAATGTCACCTTCTAAAGAATCCTGACCCACTCAAATATCACGATAACCTTTTAAGTATTCTATGTGAACTTAAGTGTATACATGTTTTTCTCATGATATAACATAAGCATCATGAAGGTAAGATTTCTTTTTTTAAAATTTGTAGCTTTTAACCCAGTGACTGACATGATAGGTCATGTATCTATATATGTGTATATATATACACATGCATGTATAAATACATATATACAAACATATGTATGTAATTACATGTATATATGTATGTGTGTATATGTATAAAATTTCAAAATTAATCAATTGGTGGGCTCTCAAGGTGGCCCATTCCAATTATGGATAGCTCTAATTATTAGGAAAGTGTTTGTTTTCTGACATGGAATCAAAATTTTTCTCTTTGAATCTTTTATAGTTATATTGCTGATTTTACACTCCAGGGAAAAACAGAATGAGTCCCATGCATCTTTCTGGAGAGAATTTTCAAATACTTGAAGACAAATACACCTTCCTGCCCAACTCTTCTATTCTCTGACTAACAATGACCATTTCCCTCACTTACACTATATGACCATGTTCAAGACTTGCTTTGTTTTTCAGATTTACTAATTTATTTGTTTTCAGTTTTCAACATTCACTTCCACAAGTTTCAAATTATTTCCCCCTCCCTCACCCCTCCCTCCCAAAGAGGGTGTGAAATCTAATGTGGACTCTACACAATATTTCTATCCAATACATTTACACATCAGTCATGTGGCATAGAAGAATTATAACAAGTGGAAAAAACCATTAGAGAAAAAACAAAACAAAACACAATGAAACATCACAATAAAGAAAATAGTCTGCTTTAGTCTATGTTCCAGTTGCATAGTTCTTTCTCTGGGTGGATGGCATTTTGCATCATGAGTCTTTGCGAAATGTTTTAGGTCCTTGTATTGCTGATAATGGCCAAGTCTGTCAAACTGTGCCTGTTACTGTATAGTAATACAGTAATTACAGTGTACAATATCCTCTTGGTTCTGCTTACTTGACTCAGCATCAATTCATATAAGTCTTTCTAGGTTTTCCCAAAGTCTACATGCTCATCATTTTTTGTAGTTCAGTATTATTCCATTATAATAATATACTGCAACTTGTTCAGTCATTTCCCAATTGATGGGGATTCCCTCAATTTCCAGGTCTTGGCCACCACAAAAACAGCATATCTCTCTCTCTCTCTCTCTCTCTCTCTCTGTATATATATATATATATATATATATATATATATATATATATATATATATATATATATATATATATATATATATATATATATATATATATATATATATACATTTACACGTGGGTCCTTTTCCCTTCTTTATGATCTCTTTGTAATGCAGCCCTAGGAACAACATTGTTGGGTCAAAGAGTATGTACATTTTCATAGCCCTTTGGGCATAGATCCAAATTACTCCCTAGAAGTTTGGACCAGCTCACAGGTCCATTAAAAATAAATTAGTGTTCCAACTCTCAGACATCACCAACATTTTCCTTTTTTTAAATCATATTAGCCAATCTGACTGGTGTGATATGTCACCTCAGAATTGTTTTGAATTGCATCTCTCTAATCAATAGTGATTCACAACATTTTATATGACTTTAGATAGCTTTAATTTCTTCCTCTAAAAACCACCTGTTCATATCCTTTGATCATTTATCAACTGGGGACTACATGTGTTGTTGTCAATTTGAATTAATTCTTTATATTTCCTTTTTTTTTCGTTTGTTTTATAAATGAGGCCTCTGTCATGGACAGTAGTTGTGAAAATTCTTTCCCAGTTTTCTGCTTCCCTCCTAATCTTGGTTGCTTTGGCTTTGTTTGTACAAAACTTTTCAGTATAATATAATCAAAATTATTCATTTTGCATTTCATAATGTTCTCTATCTCTGGTTTGGTCACAAATTCCTCAATTATCCACAAATATGACAGGTTAACTATTCTTAGATCTCTAATATGTTTTTAATATCTGCATTTATATGTAGGTTGTGTGTCCATTTGTACTTTATACTGGTATATCAAATGTTGGTCTATGCCCAGTTTCTGTCACACTATTTTCCAGTTTTCCCAGCAGTTTTTGTCAAACACTGAGGACTTGTCCCAGAAGCTGGGGTTCTTGGGTTTACCAACCAGTAGATTGCTATAATCATTGAATACTGTGTCTTGTGTACCTAACCTATTCCACCGATCTACTGTTTTATTCCTTATCCAGTACCAAATGGTTTTTATGATAGTTGCTTTATAATACAATTTAAGATCTGGCGTGACTAGGCCACCTTCCCTAACATTTCTTTTCATTACTTCCCTTGATATTCTGGACCTTTTGTCCTTCCAGATGAATTTTGATATATTTTTCTAGCTCTATAAAATACTTTTTTGGTAGTTTGGTATGACAATGAATTAGTAAATTAATTTAGGTAGAATTGGCCTACCCATGAACAACTGATATTTTTCCAATTATTTAGATCTGATTCTATTTGTTTGAAAAGTATTTTTGTAATTGTGTTCATATAGTCCCTGTGTTTGTTTTGGAGATAGACTCCCAAATATTTTATAATGTCTACAGTAATTTTAAATGGAATTTCTCTTTCTATCTCTTGGTGATGAACTTTATTAGTAATATATAGAAATGCAGATGGTTTACATGGGTTTATTTTGTATCCTGCAACTTTGCTAAAATTATTTATTATTTCAAGTATTTTTTTTTTATTTGATGCTTTAGGATTCTCTAAGTATGACATCCTATAAATACCTAAAGAGTGATAACGTAGTTTCTTCCTTATCTATTCTAATTCCTTCAATTTCCTTTTTTCTTTTATTGCTAAAGCTAACATTTCTAGAACCAGACTGAATACAGGTGTTGATAATGGACACTCATGTATCACTTTCGATCTTTTTGGAAATTCATCTACCTTTTCCCCTTTACATATTATGCTTGGTTTTAGGTCAGATGCTTGTTATCATTTTAAGGAAAGCTCCATTTATTCGTATGCTACTCAGTGTTTTTAATAAAAATGAGTGTTTTATCTGGTCAAAAGGTTTTCTAGATTTATTGAGATATTCACATGGATTCTATTAGTTTTGTTGTTGATAGGATCAATTATTTTAATAGTTTTCCTAATATTACATCAGCCCTGCATTCCTGGTATAAATTTTACCTGATCAAAGTGTATTATTGTCATGATAAGTTCCTATAATCTTTTTGTTAATATCTTATTTATAATTTTTTAAAATTATTATCTAATTATTTAAAATTTTATTAAAATTTTGCTTAAATTTAACAAATTAAAATTTATCATATTTTTCAACATTAGGGAAGTTGGTCTATAATTTTCTTTCTTTGTTTTTGCTCTTCCAGGTTTAGTTTTCAGCACTATACTCGCATCATAAAAAGAATTTGATAATACACTACTTTGCCTATCTTTCCAAGTAGTTTATATAGAATTGAAATTAATTATTTTTTTAAATGTTTGATAGAATTCCCTTGTAAATCCTTCTAGACCTGGAGATTTCTTATTAGGCAGTTCATTTATGGTTTGTGCAATTTTTTTTCTGAGATAGTGTTATTTAGTATTTTACTTCCTCTTCTGTTAATCTGAGCAATTTATATATTTATAATTATTCATCTGTTTCACTAAGATTGTCAAACTTGTGGTCATAAAGCTGGGTAAAGTCATTTCTAGCTATTGTTTTAATTTCCACCTCATTGTAAAGAGTTCAACTTTTTTCACTTTTGATATTGATAATTTGGTTTTATTCTTGTTTTTAAATCAAATCAATCAAAGATGTATCAATTTTATTGATATTTTCATAAAACCACTCTCAATTTAATTTATTAGTTCAATAATTTTCTTAATTTCATTTTTATTAATCTCTCCATTGTTTTCATTATTTCTAATTTGGTATTTAATTGAGGATTTTCAATTTGTACTTTTTCTAGCTTTTTCAGCTGCCTGCCCAAATCGTTGACATCATCTTTCTCTATCTTACTCATGTAAGCATTCAGAGACCTAAAACATCCCCTGAAAACTGCTTTGACTGCCTCCTATGAGTTTTGATATGTTGTCTCATTATTGTCATTCTCTTGAATGAAGTTATTGTTTCTATGACTTGTTGTTTGACCCACTCCTTCTTTAAGATTAGATTATGAGGGTTCCAATTAATTTTTAGCCTATCTTTCCATGGCTCTTTATTACATATATTTTTCATTGCATCATTATCTGAAAAGTATGCTTTTAATATTTTTGCCTTTTTGCATTGTGCTGTGAGGTTTTTATGCCATGGAACACAGACAATTTTTGTGCATGTAACCTGTACCACTGGAAAAAAAGGTGTATTTCTTTCTATCCCCATTCATCTTTCTCCAGTGTCTATCATATGTACCTTGAGCAGAGTTTTATTCACCTCCTTAACTTCTTTCTTCTTTATTTTGAGGTTAAATTTATTACGTTCAGAGATCGGGAGGTTGAGGTGTCCCTCTTGTATAGTTTTGCTGTCTATTTTTTCCCATACCTCACTCAAATTCTCTTCTAAGAATTCGGATCTTGTACCACTTGGTGCATATATGTTTAGTAATGACATTGCTTTCCTGCCTATGGTGTCTTCTAGCAGGATATTATTTCCTTCCTTTCTTTTAATTAGATCTATTTTTGCTTTGGCTCTGTCTGAGACTGGGACTGCTACACCTGCTTTTTTTAAACTTTTGCTTCAGCTGAAGCACATATTCTACACCAACCTTTTATCTTTACCTTATGTGTATTTTTCTCTTTAAAATGTTTTTCTTTTAAACAAAATATTGTAGGATTATGGTTTATAATTCATTCTCTCATATGCCTCTGTTTTATAGGAGTGTTCATCCCATTCACATTCACAATTATGATTACTATCTATGTCTTTCTCTCTGTCCTATCCCCTTCATTCCCACCTAATTTACACTTTTATTTCACCCTTCTCCATTCACTTCCTCAAAAGGGGTTTGCTTTTGATGACCACCTCCCTTAATTTTCCCTTCCTTCAACAATTCCCCTTTTCTTTTCTTTCCCTTTTCCTTTAATGCTTCTTCCCTCCCTACTAATCACTCCCTCCCTTTCCTTTCCCTTTCTCCTCTTACTACCTGGAGAGAAAGTTGTATTTATATACTTCTTTGTGATTTTATTTTTCAATTTTAAAGTAGTCTATAACAGATAAAACAATTCAAACTTTTGGTCAGGTGATACTTCTTTTTTTTAATTTATTAATTTATTTAACTTTTAACATTCATTTTCACAAAATTTTGGGTTCCAAATTTTCTCCCCATTTCTCTCCTCCCCCCTCCCCAAAACGCTGAGCATTCTAATTGCCCCTATCACCAATCTGCCCTCACTTCTAACATCCCTCTCTTCCCTTGTCCCCAACTTCTCTTTTGTCCTGTAGGGCCAGATAATTTTCTATACCCCATTACCTGCATTCCTTATTTCCTAGTAGTAAGAAAAATACTCAACAGTTGTTCCTAAAACTTTGACTTCCAACTTCTCTTCATCCCTCCCTCCCCACCCATTCCCTTTGGGAAGCAAGTAATTCAATATTGGCCATATCTGTGTAGTTTTGCAAATGACTTCCATAATATTCATGTTGTGTAAGACTAACTATATTTCCCTCCATCCTATCCTGCCCCCCATTTCTTCTGTTCTCTCTTTGGATCCTGTTCCTCCCCAAGAGTGTTGACCTCAATTTGCTCCCTCCTCCCACTGCCTTCCTCTCCATCATCGCCCCCCCTACCAATGCTATCCCCTTCTCCCCCACTTTCCTGTATTGTAAGATAGGTTTTCATACCAAAATGAGTGTGCATTTTATTCCTTTCTTTAGTCGAATGTGATGATAGCAAGCTTCATGTTTTTCTCTCATCTCCCTTCTTTTTCCCTCCACTGAAAAGTCTTTTGCTTGCCTCTTTTATGAGAGATAATTTGCCCCATTCCATTTCTCCCTTTCACCTCCCAATATATTTCTCTCTCACTGCATAATTTCATTTTTTAAAGATATGATCCCATTATATTCAACTCACTCTTTGCTATGTGTGTGTGTGTGTGTGTGTGTGTGTGTGTGTGTGTGTGTGTGTAATCCCACCAACTACCCAGATACTGAGAAGTTTCAAGAGATACAAATATTACCTTTCCATGTAGGAATGTAAACAGTTCAACTTTGGTAAGTCCCTTATGACTTCTCTTAGCTGTTTACCTTTTCATGCTTCTCTTCATTCTTGTGTTTGAAGATCAAATTTTCATTTCAGCTCTGGTCTTTTCATCAAGAATGCTTGAAAGTCCTCTATTTCATTGAAAGACCATTTTTTCCCATGAAGTATTATACTCAGTTGTGCTGGGTAGGTGATTCTTGGTTTTAGTCCTAGTTCCTTTGACTTCTGGCATATCATATTCCATGCCCTTTGATCCCTTAATGTAGCAGCTGCTAAATCTTGTGTTATCCTGATTGTATTTCCATAATACTTGAATTGTTTCTTTCTAGCTTCTTGCAATATTTTCTCCTTGACCAGGGAACTCTGGAATTTGGCCACAATGTTCCTAGGAGTTTCTCTTTTTGGATATCTTTCTGGGGGTGGTCAGTGAATTCTCTCAATATTTATTTTGTCCACTGGTTCTAGAATCTCAGGACAGTTTTCCTTGATAATTTCATGAAAGATGATGTCTAGGCTCTTTTTTTGATCCTGGCTTTCAGGTAGTCCCATAATTTTTAAATTGTCTCTCCTGGATCTATTTTCCAGGTCAGTTGTTTTTCCAGTGTTTTTCACATTATCTTCCATCTTTTCATTCTTCTGGTTTTGTTTCGTGATTTCTTGGTTTCTCATAAAATCATTAGCCTCCATCTGTTCCATTCTAATTTTGAAAGAACTATTTTCTTCAGTAAGCTTTTGGACCTCCTTTTCCATTTGGCTAATTCTGCTTTTGAAAGCATTCTTCTCCTCATTGACTTTTTGAACCTCTTTTGCCAATTGAGTTAGCCTATTTTTCAAGGTGTTGTTTTCTTCAGCATTTTTTTGGGGCTGCTTTAGCAAGCTGTTGACCTGCTTTTCATGCTTTTCTTTCATCTCTTTCATTTCTCTTCCCAGTTTTTCCTCTACCTCTCTAACTTGTTTTTCAAAATCCTTTTTGAACTCTTCCATGGCCTGAGCCTACTGGATATTTATTTTGGGTTTGCGGGATAGAGAAGCCTTGACTTTTATGTCTTTCCCTGATGGTTAGCCTTGTCCTTCCTCATTTGAAAGGATGGGAGGAGATATCTTTTCACCAAGAAACTAATCTTGTATGGTCTTACTTTTTATCCCTTTTTTGGGCATTTTCCTAACCTGTTACTTAGCTTTTGGGTCCTTTGTCAAGAGTAGGGTATACTCTGGGAATCTGTGAGATCTCAGTTCCTCCAAGGTGGCACTGTCAAACGTGTACCAGTCTGGATTCTGAGAGGGATTTTTGTGCCCAGAATCTTAGCAGATACCTCTCCACAGCCACTTGCTCTCCAGTTCCAAAGTCAGTACAAGGGGCTGATTTTCAGATAAGGTGGATGGGAAGGGACACCATTCAATATGAGACAAAGACCAGCTCTCCCAGGGCCTCCACCCAGGGTGGAGGTAAGACTAAGCTTTCCAATGTCCCCAGGTGTTTTCCAACAATGGAGCCTCAGTAAGGGCTGCTGTGCAGGCTCTGTGGCCATTGGCTGCTGCCTGCTGCTGGAGCTGTGGGAAAGCCCTTCTCCCTTCCTGGCCTGCTGATTAAACCTGATCACTGACCTTTGGGGCCTGTGGGCCAAGGGATCTGAGGACCCGCTACTGGGACTGGAGATTCCACCCCAAGGTGTCCTCCTCCCAGAGTGTAGTCAAGCCACACCACTGCTTGGCCAAGGTTGGGCTGGGCTCCATGATCCGTGCAACCAACGTTTCAGCGGCCCTTTCAGGTCACTGTGGGTCGAAAATCTTCTCCACTCTGTTGTTCTCCACTTCTGCTGCTCCAAAATTTGTTGAGAGTCACTCTCTACAGGTATTTTATGGGCTGTGGGGAGGACCCTGTGTAAGCGTGTCTTTCTATTCGGCCATCTTCAATACTTCTTTTTAAAGCATTTACAATATGGACCACAGAAGAATTTTTTTTTAAACATTAACCAACTGAGAC
Organism: Notamacropus eugenii; assembly: GCF_028372415.1. Classification (NCBI taxonomy): domain Eukaryota; kingdom Metazoa; phylum Chordata; class Mammalia; order Diprotodontia; family Macropodidae; genus Notamacropus; species Notamacropus eugenii. The sequence continues at coordinate 238,857,602 of NC_092877.1, forward strand.
ACAGATAATATTTATGTTGCTAACTTCACAAGCTCTTGACCTAATTTTCTCCACAGTATTACTAAGAATTAAAGGACCCTAACTTAATGTTGTTGGTCTAAAGTCCTATGCTTAATAGCTAAATTTTAGGCAATCTCAGATGTTCCCCTACCCATAATCTATTGAATAGATCTGATATTAAGCTTACAAATCATTTGACCATAGGAAATTGCCACCAAGAGTAGGGACATTGCAGGGATACAATATCTCCCCAACTTCATGTCATTTCTAGACAGGATTAGAATGTCCATTTGCATTCAGTCAGGCTTAAATTCTGCCAAGGGTCAGTGGGGAAATTGAGTCAGGAGAATCCTACCTCAGCCCAGGCTGAACAGCCACTCTCCTGCCCTTCCAATGAGACCACCTTTTGCAGTTTGTACCAGCATTTCACCAGCTTATTGGCATTATGAATTGGAGGCTCAGATTGCCTTTCTTGCTCCCCATATCTGGAGTTAGAGTCAGAAGAACAGTCACTTAATAGTCCCATAGCTTCTAAAAATGGTAAGATCCAATAACCAGATTTCAAATATGATTATAATTTCACTTTGGCTAAGGAACATCTTTTGAGGCAAGTCTTAAGTGGCTTACATGCCTTTCTGTACATGTTCTAGTTCCTGATTAAGTAGCAATCATAAAATCAAATTTATCATGAAAACCTTAACTTTTCTATCAGTGCCAAAATTTACCCGAGGTTACCTTCCTCTAGGAAATTTAGATTGAAATTCTTTTTCCCAAACTAAAGATGTCATTGATTTATTCTCAGTAATTAATTCAATCAATTATTTTAATACTAATTGCTTTTACCTCACTTTGTAACATGTCCAATTTTTCTCCCCATCCTCCTCACCCTGCTTCCTAATACCTGGTATTCTGATTACTCTTTCCCTCAATGTACCCTCCCTTCTATCACACCCCACCCTTCCCTTATCCCCATCTTCTCTCTTTTCTTGTAGGGCAAGATAAATTTCTATACCCCATTCCCTGTAGTTCTTATTTCCTGATTATATACAATAAAACTTCTCAACATTCATTGCTAATACTGTGAATTCCAACTTCTTTCCCTCCCACCTCCTTCCCCAGCCGCATTGAGAAGGGAAGCAATTCAATACAGACTAAATATCTGTTCTTTTGCAAAAGACTTCCATAATAATCATGTTGTGTAATACTAATTATATTGCCCTCTGTCCTACTCTATCCCCCCTTATTTTTCCCCCCACAATTGACCTTGTCCCTTCTTGAAAGTATTTATTTGCAGTGACTCCCTTCTCCCATTTGCCCTCCCTTCTAACATTCCCTTCACCCCACTTGTCGCCTCCTCTCCTACTTTCTGGTAGTGTGACATAAATTTTCATATCAAATTTAATGAGCATGTTATTCCCTCCTTCAGCCACATGTGGAGAGAGTAGCTTCATTTTTCCCCTCTCTCTTTCTCTCTTTTCTCCTCCATTGAATAAGATTTTTCTTATCTCTTTTATGAGTTATAGACTGCCTCATTCCATTTCTCCCTTTCTCTTCCTGGTATTTTCCTCTTTCACCCCTTAATTTTTATTTTATTTTATTTTATTTTTTGTGTGGATATCATCTCTTCTGATATAACACACCTTGTACTCTCTATCTATATATGTGTATGTGTGTGTGTGTGTGTTTGTGCGTGTATGTACAATCTCTCCATCTACCAAAATACTGAGAAAAGTTTGAAGAGTTAAAAATATTTTCTTTCCATGTAGCAATGTAAACAGTTCACCTTTAGAGAGTCTTTTATGATTTTTATTTCCTGTTCACCTTTACATGCCTCTCTTAATTCTTGTCTTGGGAAGTCAAATTTTCTAAACAGATCTGGTCTTTTCCTCAATATGGATGATTAAAAGTCCTCTAGATCATTGAATGACCATTTATTCCCTTGAAGTATTTGCTGGGTAGGTGATTCTTGGTTTCTATCCCAGTTCCTTTGACCCATGAAATATCCCATTCCAAACCCTTTGATCCCTTAATGTTGAAGCTGTCAGATCCTGTGTTATCCTGATTGTATTTCCACAGTACTCAAATTGTTTCTTTCTAGCTACTTACAGTATTTTCTCCTTGATCTGGGAACTCTGAAATTTGGTCACAATATTCCTAGAAGTTTCTCTGTTCAGGTCTCTTTCAGGAGGTGAGCAGTGAATTCTTTCAATATTTATTTTCCCTCTGATTCTAGAACATCAAGTCAGTTTTCCTTGACAATTTCATGGAAGATAATGTCTAGGCCCTTTTTATGATCATGACTTTCAGGTGGTTCCAAAATTTTTAAATTATTTCTCCTGGATCTATTTTCCAGGTCAGGTGTTTTTTCAATGAGATGTTTCACATTATCTTCTATTTTTTCAAATTTTTTGTTTTATTTCCTAATTGCTTGGTTTAATTCAAAGTCATTCATTTCCCTGAACTCAATTTTCTCTTTCAACAAATTGTTTTGTTCAGTGAGCTTTTGAAACTTCTCCTCCATTTGGCTAATTCTGCTTTTTAAAACCTCCTTCTCCTCATTGGTTTTTGGGACCTCTTTTTCCAATCAAATTAGCCTCTTTTTAAAGTTGTTATTTTCCTCAGCATATTTTTGGTTCTCCTTTAGTAAGCTGCTAGTTTGTTTTTTTCATGTCTTCTATTGCCTGAGCCCAATTTAAGTTCCCTTTGGAGGCCCTGGAGGCAGAGACCTTGATTTCCTCTCTCAGTACGCCTTGTTCTTCTTCATCTGAAAGGATGGAGGGAGATACTTGTTCCCCAAGAAAGTAACCTTCTATGGTCTTCTTTTTTTCCCTTTTTTGGGCATTTTTCCAACTCATTACTTGACTTCTGAGTTTCCTTTCCACAACCACCTTGCCTCCAGTTGTGCCAAGCCAGCACTTGGGGTTGAGATTCAGATGAGCTGCTCTAAAGCCTCAGGTGATTTAGGCGGGGACAAGGCTGCTATTCAGTGTGAGATTAAGGTCAGTTGTTCAGTAGGGGGCAGGGCTGCCACATTAGGTTCAATTCCCTCAGGGTTTAAGATGAGACATTCAACAATGGATGCAGGATACTGCCTGCTTTGGGCATCCCACCAGAGTTATGGGGACACCCTCCTCCCTTCTTTGCCAGCCACAAAGACCCTCTCACTGACCTTGGCACCTGTGGGTTGAGGATTCTATGTTCCCTCTGGAGATTCTGTCCCTGAAGCCTGCTCGCATCTGCACCTCTTGGTGATGTGTGGCCAAGGCAGAGCTAAGCTCTGCTCTGCATCAGGTGTGTGACAGACCTTTCCCATCAGTCTTTCAGGTCTCTCTGGGATAGAAATCTCCTCCACTCCATTGTTCTGTGACTTCTGCTGCTCCAGAATTTGTTGAGAGATCTTTACAGGTATTTTATGGGCTGTGGGGTAAGAGCTATCATATATGTGTCTTTCTACTCTGCCGTCTTGGCTCCGCCCTCCACTGTATTTGTATACTTAACAGAGTAGTTATTCCTACCTTAGACCAAATCCAATGAGAGTAAAGTTCAAACAATTCTCAACTCCCTCACTTTTTTCCCTCATCTATAATATGTTTTTCTGCCTCTTCGTGTGATGTAATTTACCCTTCTCTGCCTTCTATTTTCCTCTTCTTAGTTAGTTTTTTTTATCATCACATCTTTTAATTTATACCTACATCATTTATCTAAGTATATGCATTTTAAATGTCATAATAAATATGCCATTCTCAAGTTTAACAAGTATCACCCTCCCACTTAAGGATGGAAACAGTTTGCCTTTCTTGAATAACAAGGTATTTCTTGGTTTTTTTTTCCTGTTTATCTTTTTATGCCTCTCTTGAGACTTGTATCTGAAGATCAAATTTTCCATTGAACTTGGGTCTTTTCATCAGGAAGGTCTGGAAGTCCCTTATTTCATTGAATATCTATCACCCTGCCTGAAAAATTATGCTTAGTTTTGATGGGTCATTGATCCTTGCTTATTGATCAATTTCTTTTGCCTTATGGAATATGATATTCCAGTCCTATCTGATCTTTTAATGTAGAAGCTACAAGTGGTTATGTGATTCTGACAGTAGTTCCTTAATATCTGAAATGTTCCTTTCTTTCTGATTGCAATATTTTTCCTTGACCTAATAATTCTGGTACTTGACTGCAATATTCCATGGAGTTTTCAATTTGCAATCTCTTTCAGGAGATGACTAAGCAATTCTTTCGATGGCTGTTTTGCCCTCTGGTTCTAGGATCTTGGGACATTTTTCCTTGATGATTTCTTGGAAGACATCATCCAGGATCTTTTTTGCTCATTTGTTTCTCGTGGCTTTTTGACAAACCAATAACCATTAGATTATCTCTCCTGGATCTGTTTTCAAGGTCAGTTGTTTATCCAGTGAGATATTTCACATTTTCTTCTGTTTTTTCATTCTTTATATTATGTCTGACTGATTCTTGATGCCTCACAGAATCAATAGATTCTGCCTATTCAATTCTATTTTTTATTTTTTAAAATTTTTTAGCTTTCAACATTCATTTCCACAAGATTTTGAGTTCCAAATTTCTCTGCATTTCTCCTTCACCCACCCCGAAACACAAAACATTCTGATTATGCTTTCCCTCATTCTGCTCTCCCTATTAACACCCCCTCCCTTCCCTTATCCCCATCTTTTCTCTTTTAGGGCAATATAGATTTCTACACCCCTATACCTATATTTCTTATTTCCCAGAAAAAAACAATTTTCAACATTCATTCCTTAAACTTTGAGTTCCAACTTCTATCTCTTCCTCCCTCTTCACCCATCCCCTATGAGAAAGCAAGTAATTTAATATAGGCTATATGTATGTAGTTTTGCCAAAGGCTTCCATAAAAATCATGTGACAAAAGACTAACTATATTTCCCTCCATCCCATCCTGCCCCCTATTTCTTCTATTCTCTCTTTAGACCTTTTCTATCTCCTAAAGTATTTACTTCTAATAATTCCCTTCTCCCATTTGCCTTCCCTTCCATCATCCCCCAACCCCATGTATCCCCTTCTCCCCTACTTTCGTGTAGCGTAAGAGAGATTTCCATACCAAATTCAGCATGCATGTTATTCCCTCCTTAAGCCAAATGTGATGAGAGCAAGCTTCACTTTTCCCCCCTCTAGCCACTCACCTCTCACTTCCCTCCTTTTTCCCTCCGTTGAAAAATATCAGTTCTATGAGAGATAATTTTCCTCATTCCATTTCTCCCTTTTTCCTCCCAATACATTCCTCTCTCTCCTTAATTTTATTTATAATGCTTATAGTTTTCCAAATATTGAACCAACTCTGCATTCTTGGTAAGAATTCTACCTGATCATAATGTATTATTCTCATGGTATATTTCTGTATTCTTTTTGCTGAAATCTTATTTAAAATTTTTACATCTATATTCAGTAGAGAAATTGGTCCATAATTTTCTTTCTCATTTTGTCTCTTCCTGGTTTAGGTATCAAAACCATATTTGTATAATAAAAAGAATTTGCTAGGACTCCTGCCCCATTTTTCCCATATGGCCTATATAGTATTGGAATTAACTCTTGCTTAAATGTTTGATAGAATTCACATGCAAATCCATCTGGCCATGGATATTTTTTCCTAGGCAGTTCATTTATGGCTTGTTCAATTTCACTTTCTGAGATGGGGTTATTTAAGTATTCAACTTCCTCTTCTGTTAATCTGGGCATTTTATGTTTTTCTTTTTTAAATGATGATTTATCTTATTCATATTGTCGAATTTATGGGCATACAGTTGGGCAAAGTAAACTCTCTCTTTTTAAAAATTAATTAATTAATTAATTTGTTTGTATTTTTAATGTTCTACAATCACTACCAAAAAACTTAGATTTTTATCCCCCCACCTACCTTCACCACCCCCCTCCCTCCCCAAGACGGCATGCAATTCTGTATAGGATCTACATATACTTTCCTGTTGAATACGTTTTCACTATAGTCATGCTGTGTAGACGAACTAAAATAAATGGAGAAATCATATAACAAATCAAAACATAGTACACACACACACACACACACACACACACACACATGATCTCCTACATTCTGTGAATGAATTTCATAGTTTTTTGACTGAGTGTGGAAGGGATTTTTGCCTTAGAAAACCATTGGAAATTATTTTTTTTAAGTTCTTGCCTTATTATGAAGTTCCAAGTCTACCAGAAAAACCTCTCACACACTGTGGTCATTGCTGTGCACAAAGTTCTCCCGGTTCTGCTCCTTTCACTCAGCATCAGATCATATAAGTCCTTCCAGGCCTCTCTGAAGTCTTCTTGTTCATCATTTCTTATGGCACAATAGTATTCCATTGCATTCATATACCACAACTTATTCAACCATTTCCCAATTGATGGGCATCCTCTTGATTTCCAGTTTTTGGCAACTACAAAGAGTGCTGCCGTAAACATTTTTGTACATGTTGGACCCTTTCCTATTTTTATGATCTCTTGGGGATACAGTCCTAATAGAGATATTGCTGGGTCAAAGGGTATGCACATTTTTGTAGTCCTATAGACATATTTCCAAACAGCTCTCCAGAATGGTTGCATGAGCTCACAGCTCCACCAACAATGTATTAGTGTTCCAACTCTCCCACATCCTCTCCAATATTTATCATTTTCCTGTTCTATCATGTTTGCCAATCTTATAGGTGTGATGTAGTACCTCAGAGTTGTTTTGATTTGCATCTCTCTAATCAAAAGTGATTTAGAGCATATTTTCATATGATTATAAATATCTTTAATTTCTTCCTCTGAAAATTGGCTATTCATATACTTTGACCATTTATCAACTGGGAAATGACTTGTATTGTTGTACATTCTCTATATATTCCAGAAATGAGGCCTTTATCCCAAAGATTAGCTGTAAAAATTCTTTTCCAATTTACTACATCCTTCTGAATTTTGGTTACATTGTTTTTGGTTGTACAAAGTCTTTTCTGTTTCATGTAATCAAAATTACCCATCTTGCATTTAATAATGCTTTTTTATCTCTTCTTTGGTAAAAAATTCTTCTCTTCTCCATAAACCTGATAAATACACTATTCTTTGATCCTCCAGTTTGTCCATGGTATCAATCTTTATACCCAGATTGGGTACCCATTTGGACTTTATTCTTATGTATGGTGTCAGGCATGGGTAATTACTAGCTATTGTTTTAATTCCCTCCTCATTAGAGGTGAGTTCACCCCTTTTCATTTTTGATATTGGTAATTTGGTTTTCTTCTTTCATTTTTTAAATCAGGTTGACCAAAGGTTTGTCAATTGTATTGGTTTTTTCATAAAACCAACTCTTAGTTTTATTTACTAGTTCAATAGTTTTCTTAATTTCAATTTTATTAATCTCTCCTTTAGTTTTCAGTACTTCTAATTTGGTATTGAGTTGAGGATTTTCAATTTGTTCTTTTTTTAAGTTTTTTCATCTGCATGCCCAATTTATTGATCTCCTCTTTACTTTTTTATTCACGTAGGCATTCCCAGATATAAAGCTTCCCCTAAGAATTGCTATTGCAATATCCCACAAGGTTTGATAGGTTGTCTCATTATTGTTATTCTCTTCAGTGACATTGTTGCTTGTTTCTATGATTTACTGTTTAACCCACTCCTTCTTTAGGATTAGATTATTTAGTTTCCAATTAGTTTTTGGTCTATCTTTCCAAGGCCTTTGTAACATATTTTTTTATTGCATAATAATCTGAGAAGGATGCATTGACTATCTCTTCCTTTCTGCATTGTATTGTGACATTTTTATGCCCTAGTACATGGTCAATTTTTGTATATGTGCATTTTCCACTGAGAAAAATGTACATTTCTTTCTATTCCCATTCAATTATCTCCAGAGATGACCAAATTTTGGAGGTGCAAAATCCAATAGGATACGTACTGTGGCAGATTCACAGAACAGGAGAGACTGGCAGGTCAAGCAGAAGGATCTTTTCATGGGGGTGAAGGAGCATACAGCACACAGTGTAGCACATCCCTGCCATGACAATGCTGACCAAGAAAGCCCGGGGCAGTCTGAAGCAGCAGCACAGCAGAATGGTAGCCTAGGGTGGGAATCCAGCAGAGCTCTGCACAAAAATTTGGTCATATTCTCTTTTTAGAGGTATCTGAAGGAGCTTGTCTAAGAGCTTAGGTGAGTAGCTTTTTTTGCTCTGCCATCTTGGCTCTGTCCCCCTCTCCATTCAAATTTTTATTTACTTTTTTAAAGTACTGTTTTTTCAGTGGGCTTTTGAACCTCCTTTTCATTTGAATAATTCTGCTTTTTAAAGCACTCTTTTCCTCATTTGCTTTATGAACCTCTTTTTCCATTTGAGTTAGCCTATTTTTAAAGGTATTATTTTCTTCAGCATGTCTTTTTTGGGTCTTGTTTAACAAGTTGTTTACTTGCTTTTCATGATTTTCTTCCATCATTGTCATTTCTCTTCTCAATTTTTTCTCCACCTCTCTTATTTGATTTTCCAAATCCTTTTTGAGCTCTTCCACAGCCTGAGACTATTGCATATTTCTTTTGGAGGCTTCTGATGGTCTGCACTGGCTTCTGATGATTTCTCAAGTTCTGCGCAGGGGTTATAGTGTTGGTGTTTGTGGGGTCTACTCTCTAACAGCTCAGAATCTCCTTCTGGTCTACTGAGGTAAGTCTTAGTGGGATGATTCTGGTTCTGCACTGGTCCTCTTTAGCCAGAGGAGGAGGGACTCTTCCTGGTAGTCTTTCTAGCCTCTCCATCTAGAAGACCTCTGTACCCCTTTTGCTGGCTCCACTATTCCAGGATTTTTCCTGGGGTAGTATTTTCTGAGTGTTTCTATGTCAAAAAGAGGTCTGACCACACTTATGGTTTGCTTCTTATCTTGACTCCCAGAAATTCGAGTAGGTGACTTTCAAACTTTCAATCTTTGGGCTGATAGCCCCAGGAGTAGCTGCTGTAGCTGCCACTGGTCCTGTCATTCAGCTCTGCCAGAATCCAGTACTGTGCTGAGAGGTTTGGGAGTCATCCCTGCATTGGTCATTCAGTCTCCCGGGCCTGGGTCCCTTTGTTCTGTGGTTGAGTGTAGACCTGTATGCTTTTGAGGTCTCCCAGCCCAGTGCCAAAGATCCTTCCCATTGATCTTTCAGATTGTTTTGGGCTCTAAATCTGCCACACTCTGTCTCCTAGTAGATGATGCTACTCTCAAATTTGTTTAGATTCACTTTTTAGAGATATCTGGAGAAATTTGTGAGAGAGCTCAAGTGAGTCTCTGCTTTTACTCTGCCATCATGGCTCTGACCTCCTAAAAGCTTTCTAACCATTCTGATTAGGTTTCTTTTAAACTTCTCCAGATGAACAATATATTTTCAAAGGGGTCAAAAACATAATTCCAGATGTGATTTGATGAAAGCAATGTATAGCAGAACTATAGCTATCATTGTGTATACTCTTAGCTTTCTTGGCACCATATCATAATGTAGCCTCATTTTGACTCAATAAGAATAATGTGCAATCATTTTGGAAGTACAATTGTGTTAATGTTTAAGAAAATACAGCCTTTTTTTAGTTGAGGGTGGTCTCAACTGAATAAGTTATATTTTTATAGCAAGCAGTTCAATATATATTTAAAATTGTTTTGGAAATATTAACAAAACTGGGTTTGGTGCTATTGTTATAAAAGATTTTGAAGAATTCTTTTGTTTGCATCAGACAATATCTTTTGTATTTCTCAGATGACATTGGAGTAGGGTCTTTTCTGCTTAATTAAAATGGAAAATATCACCAAAGGATATTGGTTCTGCTAATTAGGTCTTAAATAATATTTATTAAGCTTATAGCTAGCAACCAAAGAGTAGGTCTGTTACTATGGGATTCAGAATACCCATCCTAAAGGTGTGGAAAATACTAAGATTGTTATTTTTAGCTGAGAAAACAGAAATATGAGAGTCAGGAACTTGGTGTTCCCAGTTTGATTATATGCACAAAGGGAAAACCATTGCAAACAGCAAGAACTGTGAACAGATTATCTGAGTAATGCCTAAACCACAGCAAGAAAAAAATGTGATGGTATTACCATATTTCTCTTAACTCAGTTATACAGTAGGATACAAAGAAAAAAGGAGAAAAAATAAATCAGAAAACAAAGAAAATGGAAAAAAAAACCGAAACAAAGCAAGAATGCAAAATTATAATTAAGTTCATTTTGCAATAATGACATTATGTAACATATACGTCAAAGCAATTAACAAAAACAAACAAAACACTTTCCCTGTAATTTCACAGTTATCCCTGGGGGCAAGATCAGAGTATACTTACCCACAAATATTCTTAGTCAAGTGCTTTCTAAGCAAGAACAAGGTTAATCATAACACCTTTCAAAGTAGTAGAATTTGGATTTAGGAAACAATAAAGAAACACATCATTTTATACTAACATTCCTTGTAATGCTAGAGTTGTAAATTACCTCAGAGATCATATAGCCCTCCCCTCTTATTTTACATCTTGAAAAATTGAGGCTCAGAGAAGCGAAAGGATTTACCCTCTAATTAGCAGTTAATTAGTAGAGAATTTAAGATTCCAGCCTAACCTGTCCTATTCAAATACATCTCACCACCTGTGTTAACTTAATATCCTTATATGAAAAAGTGCCTGCACTCAGTATTCAAACACTATTCCAACAGTCAATCAATCAACAAGCATATGTTAAGCACCTACTCTAAGTCTGGTGTTAAATAAAACACAATTCAATAACTTAATCTAATTCAACAAACATTTGCAAGTACTGTGTACAAAGATTTGGTAGACAGAATTTAGATAACACATTGTCTTTATATAGTTAGTAAGAAGATATAAAATACAAAACTACAAAGTTAGAACATAACACATTAGTGAATTAAGGAAGTACAAAACAAAGTTCTATGTGAAGATAATTGAGGAAAAATAAAATATAAAGGAGATGGTGACTGAGGTGAGTTTTAACTTAAAAACTGAATTCAGCAGGTAAAAAAGCAAGTTAGGGAAACAATTCTAGACATAGAGAATGGTATGATCAAAAGCACGGAAACAGTAGAGTATTGAGTATGCTTTGGAGACAGCGAGTAGAGAATTGTGTGAGACAAAGTTAGGAAAGGAGAGAGAATATTAATTTTGGAGGGCATTAAACACAATAGTTTACCCTTTATGACTGACAACAAATACTTTGAAAGAAAGTAACGACAAAGAATTTTATGTGATAATGAAATCCACATTGGATTTGGAGTCAAAAAACTCAAGTCCTAATCCTCATTATACTTCTTGCTAAGTAATAAACAATGATCATAGCTATTTATATCATTATATTAACATATATTTTAATATAAATAACAATATATAATATTATTTATATTATTACACTATTATTTATATAGTGCCAGTTATGTGCCAGGCACTGTGCTAAGCGTTTTGCAAATATTATCACATTTGAGACTCATAACAACTCTGGTAGGTAGCTATTACTACCCAATTTTACGGTTCAGGAAATTGGGACAAATTCATTTTAAATGAGTTGTTGAGGATCACAAAACTTATAATGCAGAATTTGATGCAGAATTTGAAATTAAGTCTTCCTGATTCTAGGCCAGAACTCTATCCACTGCACCCCTAGCTGATTTAGTTTCATCATTTTTAAAATGATGGAATTTGAATTGGATTCCTTTAAAATATCTTCTGCCTCTAAATCCTTGATCCCATAGCTAGATCCAGGGATAAGGAAGTTAAGTGGGTTAGTGGTATAAGAAGTAATTAAAAGAAAAGGCACAAAAATCCATTAGAGAGTTAGTGCAACTGATTTTGCACAAATGAGAACTTTTGCTGGGGCAGATATATTTCAGGAGTGGTTCTAGAATTTTGAGAGTATGAGTGGCTCCCTTGCTCAGTAAATTCCAATGACTCATTTTTAGCTTGGAATCAAATTCAGGCTCTTCTATTTATCAGAATAGATAAATCACTATCTTTACTTCTCTTTACTTCTCTGTGGCCTGTAATACTACTGTCAATCACCCTTCTTATTTTTTTTTTCTTTCAAGGAAAGTTTATTTATAACACTTCTCTCTCAGTTTTCCTCCAACTTGTCTAATATTTTCTTCTCTGTAACTTTTGGTGACTCTCCATCCATATTTCACCTACGAACCATGGTTCTATCTTGGGTTTTCTTCTCTTCTCCCTCTATTATATTTCACATCATGATATCATCAGTTACCATGATTTCAAAATTAATCTCCCTTGAGATGACCTTTAGATCGACTTCTCTATCTCATTCTTGACCTCTCATTTCAAGATGTTTATTAGGTTTCTTGAACAAATCTCCAGAGATACAGTAAGCTAAACATTTCAAATTTGAACTCATTTTTTTCTCTCTGGAACACCTCTTTTGTTCCTAACATTGTTATTATTGTTGAGGGCAAGACCACCTTCTCAGTCACCAATGCTAAAAAAGTAATGTCGCACTCAACTTCTCTCTCTCTCTCAGCCACTGTATTCAATCACCTGCCAAAATTAAAATCTCTCTCTATTTCAGTGTGTCCTCTACTCTGCTAACAAGCTGATATTTCTAAAGCATAGGTCTAACTTTATCACCCCATTTAACTGCTTTCCATTAAATAAATTGCAATATTTCTCTGTTATCTCCGGGAATAAATATAAAATAATTTGTTTTTTACAATATCTCTTAACCTGACCCCTCCCTAGCATTTTAGTCTTTTTATGTCTTACGCTCCTCTACATATTTGTGATTCATTGACTCTGATATTTCTGCTGTTCCTCACATGTGATACCCAAATATTTTCTCAGGCTGTCCCACTACTGAAAATTCTCTCCCTCTTTATTTCAACCTATTATTTTTTCTGACCCCCTTCAATTCTCAGCTAAATTTCCACCTTCTCAAAGAGGCCTTTCCCAGTCCTCCTACGGGGGATACCTTAGTATCTTTCCTCAGAGACTACCTCAGTTTACTCATGTATATATTTTATTTGCACATAGTTATTTGTATTTTGTCTCTCTATTAGGTCATGTGCTCCTTTAGAGTAGGGCTTTTTTCCCCTATCTTCAGAACTTAGGACAGTGTTTGGTACATAGTTGGTATTGAATAAATGATTCTTGACTTATTGAAATGTCTTTACATTCTACCTTTAGTTTAACTTCTTGTATCAGCAAGGCTCCCAACATACCCAGGAGGGCCTGCTATACAGGTTCTTAGATCTGCTTTTCTAAAAGGAAAGCAAGTTTGGAAAGGTCAACAATTACTTTAATCAAGCACATATATTGTTCACTTAGTTCAGAAGAAAAAATCAATTTCAGAGAAAATAGAAACAGAGAAATGAAAATCAACAGAGAGGACTTCAAACTATTTGAGTGTAAGCAATGCATACATCACAGATCAACAGACAGATCCATCTGTCTGACCATTACCTATGTACTTAGTTACCAGAGAGAGAAGCATCAACATTGGAGTTTTCAAAGCAGGGGATGGGGTGACTCCTTAATGGCCACCCAAAATCTTGTCTGACCAAATAAACACTTCCAATGAGTAAGCCCCAAAGTAAAACCTCACCTCAGAGTATTTATATACTTTCTGAGCCAGAGGGCATCACAAACCTTAAGAACCAGTGCGCCATCAGAAAATGAACAAAAGGTGTGGGTCTCCCCTAATCAAGCTTCCTTTAATGGGCATGAACATTAATGGGTGGGAAAGATCTTGAACTCTCATAGTTACCATTATATTTGGCCCCAAGATCTTTCCCATCCATTATAGGGACAACTTATATCTGAATAGACACTAACATTTCTTAAGTAAATACAATATAATTCGCAGAAAATAAACACATCATGAACTTTACATTTGCAGAATGCATAACATAACATTACCATAGCATTATTCTTTGGGGGTAAATCTTTGGGGAGTGAGCAACCAGTGCCTCCTTTCTCAATCCAAAACAAAATGTCCAAATAAAGTCCTCTTGGAGATGTGCCCTTCTCCGAACACTGCCTTTGCAGGCACTCTCAGGTGCAGACTCTAGTGAGCCAAGTCCCATTCTTAACAGTGCTTTGGTCCCCACTTCCAAGTCCTGAGAGGTGAATGGACAACAAAACCATCAGGGTGGAGTTCTTCGAGGTACGTGGCACTTCCTCCCATGCACCGGAGGCAACTCCACCCCCTGGTTCCCAAACTGTCCCAGTAGAAGACTGCAAAATAACACACTCCGTGCCTTTCTGTGCAGTTCCCATCTTGCCCCAGTGCTGAACTCTGAGTTACTGGGTTCCTCTTCCTCCAGGAGGAGCCAGCCACTCCCAGCTCCTGTCTGAGTCTGCATGCAGGAAGCTCTTTGCTCCTGTTTCAAGGCTCATTTCTCCAAGGTTGGTACACTGACAGTTCTCTTATTCTGCTGGGTCATTGGGCAGGTAGTTTTCCACTCCTCTTCCATGGCTCTTCATACAATACACTATCAGGGCATTCACCCCTCCAGCATATTTCTGAGCTGGGATAATCTGCTCAAGTACTGACTCTGACCATCCCCACATCTTGGGTCTCCACAGAGCCATAGTCACTGCAAATGAGAAACAACAATTATCCCAGCCCCCATAACTTCCCCGTATTTTGCAGATCCTGCCAATGGTATCATAAATTTAACAAGGACCCTGGCATACACAGAAGGGTCTGCTGTACAGGTTTTTAGATCTGCTTCTGTAAAAAGAAAGCAACTTTTCAGGGGTCAACAATCACTTTAATCAAACACATATACCAACAGAGAAAATACAAGCAGACAAAAACCAACAGACAAGGCTTCTAACTGTTTGACCATCAGCAATACATACATCACAGATGAACAGACAGATCCAACTGTCTGACCATTACATACACGCACAGTTACCAGAGAGAGAAGCATCAACATTTGGATTTATACACATATGTACACAAAACATGTATGCATACATGTACACATATATGTATATGTGTATGTATATGTGTGTATTTCCCTTTCATATATGTCATAATTTAGGCATAATGGACATTTCCTATTCCTTACATGTGAAATTCCAAGTATTTCTTTTTAATGCCTTTTATCATATCCCTCCTAAACTGAAAGGCACTGCGATGTATATTCTCCTTCTTGGAATTCCTAGTTCCCTTCAAGAGACTCCCCTAAAATGTACCACCTACCTGATATCTTGTCTATTCACTCTAAGTAGGAGTTTCAAGGGTAAATATATTTGGTTTAACTTTTATATGTTTTATGCATACTTATATGTGTATTTGAAAAGTCTATATGCAATCCCCCAAACACTGAGATATGAAAACAACAACAAAAATGACAAAAACCACCGAGCTTGAAGGAAAAATGGAGTTAGGGCCCAGCACTCAAAACTTTGATAGAAACACATAAAAAAGAGATAGGAACCTAGTAAAAACTGTAATATAGTTTTAGATATTCTAAACGGGTAAGAAAACCATAACTAGATACTACAATAAACTGTGCCTTTATCCATGGTCTTGGGCTTCATGATAGGGGAGAGTGTTGCGTAGGTTATAACACAGGTCCTTAAGAGGAGGCCATGCAAGAAGGGAATGGTTTAGGAGTGGTTTAGGCAAGTGGTTTAGGCAAGCCCCTTTTAGCTTATATATCTTATCTTCCCAGATGATTTACAATAAGACATTTTTCCCTTCACAAAGTCCTAAAATTTGCTTAAGTGAGTGTAGAAGGGTTGTAGTTTGTGAGTTATTCTGAAGTGGTGTAGTTTTCTGGATTCTTTTTGAACAGAAGCAAGTAAAATTTGAGTTATGTTCAAAATGTTCACTAATATTTCAATTAAGTTGGACCAAATTCTCATTTTTAAAAAAATCGCTTATAGTAGAACTGACTGTACTTGGCCCCAGTAGTCAGAATGTTAGATCTCTGAGGACAAAACATTTCGTTTTTTTATTCATAATATAATTTTATATTATTAGTTTATATCCATTATATGAGGTATATATGCACTATATGAAGAATATCCTTTCTAGAATGCACAGTGTGGCATATTAAGCACATTGTAGCTTAACAAATTCTGTTCACTGACTAAAATTTGCTTATAGATTGCCTAATACAGATAATCTTTTCAGGAATTTTGGCACTGAATGGAAAGTAAAGGAAGACCTTATAGGTGAATTACAGGGGTCAACAGACAGTATGTGCTGTTTCTCCTTTAGGATACTGGTCATCTGTTCATGTTTAAAAACAAAGAGAAAAGAACAAAGGGACAGTAAGACATTAGAGCTGTAAGAAGAGTGTATGACACAGAAGGAATAAGTGCTTGAGTAAGCTCCTGAAAGAGGTGGGAGATGTTTGGGTATGGAGGTTGGCTGTAGTGAGTTGTGGTGATACTTCTTTTGTGCCTAAACAGAATAAGAAAGTTGTGATGATACTAAGAAGTTATAGCATCATTTGGGGAATAAGGAAACTTTCTTGAGATAGTCTTCATTGAGAAAAATAGGATAATTTATCTCCTATAAAATGTAGTAAAGAAAAAGGATTGTCACAGTTGGTTGGGGGACAAAGAGAGGGATGTGAAAATGGTAGATAGAAAGACTGTCGAGCAGAATTGAGTGACCATATGAGAGCACATATAGCTAGGTCTCAATTAGGGTGAATAACCACTGTGAAGTGGTCATATGTATTCAAATTTGCACTGTTTGAGGTCATGAATATATAAGATATGGTATTGCTTCCAGATGAATGAAAATATATACTGCAAGTTACAATGATGAGATAAAGGGATTCATTATTTACATTATTTAGGACAGAATATTTTGGAGTAAGTGAAAATTTGATTTATTTTTAATATTTTTTCAGTGATGCTCAGTTGTACAAGAGACAGACTGAGGATATTTGATTGTGGTTGATATCCAGTGATCAAGGTTGGCTGGCCAGCCATGTTGAAAAGTCAGGAAGGTGAAGAAATCTATGGCATTAATTAGGGAAACCATACGTTCAAGGTTTGGTATGGAGCAAAGTACAATTAGAATAAGAGAGAGTTCCTGAGGGGAAAAAGTCCTTCATAACCTAACGGTGTCCTGTCTGTTCAGGGCTTCTTATATGTTACTTCCTGCCATGTATTCTTTGATATAGTAAAACTGGATTTTTGGTTGATCCATGGACAAGACACACTCTCTCAGCTCTGCGAATTTTCTTTTGTTATCATCCATGATTGGATTGCTCTCCTTTATTATTTTTCCCTACTGGCATCTCTACTTTCTTTAAATCCCATCTAAAATGCTATCTTATTTATTGTGCATATAGTGTGTGTGTGTGTGTGTGTGTGTGTGTGTGTGTTTTCTTATTATCTACTCAATTTGACCTTAAGTTACTTCAGGTCAGGGACTGTATTTTGCATCTTTTGGTATCCCCATTACTTATCATAATGTCTAACAAATAGTAGGTGCTTACAAATGTTTATCAATGGACCAGAATTGGGGACAGTCCACAGGTCAAGGAGATATAATATGTCAAAGAGTAAGTTTAAAATAACAGGGAGAGAGGAAGAGAAGAATAGGAGACCGGTACTGCACAGAATAATTTGATATATCTTGGTATCTTGGAGGTAGTTAACCAAAAGAGGAAGCTAATTATTGACAATACATCGGTGCAATTGGAGGTAGAAAAGGTTGTTGGCATAGAAACCACGATTAGTGTATGATTGAGGTACATAGAGAAATATCAAAATCCATGTGGATTATGTTAGTGATTGGAGAAGGTAATGTTGATACTGGTACTAAGGACAATGAAAAAAGGTTGATGGAGTAACCTGGATGGTAGTAGATGACAACAATAAGGATGGGGGAAAATGGAATTAAAGAGTGGTATGGACTTCAAAATATTTTGAGAGATTCTTTGAGGAAGAGTCTAGATGATCAGTCACTACTCTTGACACGGGGATTTTGGAGCATCAAGTAAAACAATGTTCTCCAAAAGAGAGGGTTATGAACAATGTGTCAGAGGAGTGTGTAAATGACTTTTTAAAACAAATCTATTATTTACTCACTTTAACATAATTTTCTTTCTAAATTTTGAGTTCCAAATTCTCTGCCCTCTTTCTATCATTTTCCCAGCCATTGAGAAGGAAAGCAATATATCAAATGTACGTTTTAAATTTTGTAAAACATATTTTCATACTTGTTAAATGACAAGAAAAAGGCAGAACAAAAGAAAGTGAGAAAACTATACTTCAGTGTAAATTCAAAGTTCATCAGTTCTCTCTCTGAAGAGGGGTAGATTTTTTTTATCATAAGTGCTTTGGAAATGTCTTAGATCACTGTATTAATGAGAGTACACAAGTGAACTAGCAGTTTATTATTGTACCTATTTTCTCTGATACCCTCCAGTATTTATCATTTCTAATTGGGTGAGGTGATACCTCAGAATTATTTTAATTTCTGTTTCTCTAATTTTTACTGATTTATAGCATTTAACTATAAATAGTTTTTATTTCTCCTTCTGAAAGCTTCCTGTTCATATCCTTTGACCTTTTATCAATTTGGGAATGGCTTTTATTATAAATTTGACCCAGTTCTGTATATATTTGAGAAGAGGCAAATTTGCTGCAATTGATTTTTTTATATTACTTCACTGTGTATGGCAGTTTTTAGCAAAATGTAAATGCCTTGATTTTCTCTTTTAATTAGGTCTATTTCTGCTTTTGATTTTTCAGGGATCATTATTGTTACTGCCACCATTTTTACTTAACTAAATGAAGCAACTAAAGGAGTTTTCATTTTAATCCCATGTGTGTCTTTATGTTTCATGTATGTCTCTTTAAACCACATATTGTTGGATATTGTTGGATTCTGGTTTCTAATTGACTGTTCTGTACACTTCCATTTTATGGATGAGCTCATCCCCTTCACATTCACAGTTATGAATAATAACTGTGTATTTGCCTCCATATATTTTTCTTCTGTTTATGCTTATCTCTCTCTTTTTTATCCTGTCCCTTCTCAAAAGTCTATTTTGCTTCTACTATCTCCCTTAATTTTCTCCCCTTTTTATAGTCCCCTACCATTTCCCCTCATATCGTTTACCTCTTTCCTTCCTGTTTCTAAATTGTGGAAGATAGATTTTTATACTCAACTGATTATATATATATATATATGTATATATATATATATACATATATATATATATATACACACATATATATATATATATACATATGTGTGTGTGTACACATACAAATATTTTCCTTTTTTGAACCAATTCCAATTAGAGTGAGATTTGATTATTGCCCACCACTGCCTTATTTTTCTGTCCATTGTGAAAGCTATTCTTTGAGTGTTTCATTTATATTTTATAATTTTGCCCATTCTATCTTTGTTATCAGTACACCCCTTTTTTTTAATGGAGATTATTTCAACATAATTCTCAGTGCTATCAAAGAGCTCCATATAATCTCTTTCTGATCATTTCCCCACTCCCTCCACTTTCTGTGGACTGAGAGATCCCAAAACTCCCGCTGCTTTCAAAAATAACTCCAACACCTACCACTGGTGCTGCTGTAGTGCTCTGAGCTGGCTCCTCTCCCTGAGTCACAGAACTCTCCTACTGACCTCCTAAGTTGTATTAGGCTAGAAAAATGCCTCACTCTGACTTTTTGTTGACTGTATAGATCCAAAATTTGACTTAACATGTCATTTTAAAGTTGTTTAGAGGGTAGTGTTGAGAGAGTTCAGCTGGATTGCTGCCTGTACTTCACCATCTTGGCCCTTGTAAATGAATTTCTAATGGTTTGTGTTGGAGTGAGGAAGTGAATGGCATGTTGCAGTTAGCTAATCCAGATGAGTTTGTGGGTATTAAAGAGGGAATTCTGAAAAGCACAATGGAGTGAATGAAAGCACAAATGAATCTATTTAGAGCGGTCATGGGCAAGAATCAGTGTAATCTGAATACAGATGAGAATTCAGGAGAATGGCATAAAAATGTAGCTGTTATTTAAAGCATTGAGACAAAGACATTTAAGTCATGTTGGGTGAGGTGTATTAGAATCTATCACTCCCGTATTCATTAATCACATCTCTTTTTCATGTACTATCTGTATATCTTTTGACCATTATGAAATTTGGCTGCAGACCTATATGAACACTCAGAGAATGCCAGTGCCACAAAGTCCCTTACCATCTCTTCTACTGAGTTGGCAACTACATACTATAACACAAAACCACAGAAAAAATTTTGAAAGAGCTCCAGACAAGTGCAGTTGAGCCAATGTAACATATCTCCAAGTCTTGTCTGCTCATTCATTCTCATATTTTTCCATATTCTGCATGTTAAATATCAACAAAGGTCAAGCAGTCTGATGTTTGGGAAAAAGCTCTCTTTCCACTCTCTGACTCCCATGAGTAAGTGAAAGTCCTGACCAAAGTAATGATACGATAAGCCTTCAACTCAAAACAGCTGTTTTCTGAGTCTCTGGAATGTCTCTGGCATTTCTGCCATAGTCTACAGAGTCCCTCACCCTGTTTTCTATTCCTTTTCCATGACACTAAGGACCTTTTCTCTTAAGTTTTGCAGAATGTTAAAAATTTGCCTACATCTGGTGATTGCTATAGATGAGAAGAAAATAGCTTATTTTCTCACCAAGTCTTTTCTGAGCTACTATACTATTCTCTCCGCATAAATACCTAAGAATGACTTCTTAAATAAATTCTTTCCAAAAGAACTTGGGTTAGATTGTATCTTCCCCAAATGAGGGTGAATTTGAATCCCATCCTCTTAATTCCATAGATACTCACAGAAATGTAGAGATGTTCTCAAGATGTCTAGTCTGCTAGGATAGAAACAGAGCCATAGCAAACCCTTTCAAAGAAAGTATAGGACTAAAATTTGGAAGCAGGAAACCTTCATCTTTCCCTCAGTGCTACAGCAGTCCTATATGAGAATCTTGTTTCTACCTGCAATATTCTTGGGGTCTAGGAGCGTGATTACCCTAGGGAATCACTAAGTGAATTGAATGTGATTGGAGAGAAAATATTATAACTTCTAATTTATTTCTATTTATTTTTATCAAAAATAAAGCAGTCTTAATTAATATATAATTGTTTTACCCTGACACCATTATTGAGTTGGTATTTCAGACACATGCTATTACATAATTCAGTAAAGAATTTTGGTGAAAGAGTGCAGGTTCCACAATGTGGAAAGACTGATTACAATGGTGATTTCATTCACTCATTTAACTCTTTCTCTATTTATAGATTAAATTATGTAGTTTACCTAAAATAACTTTCTGTAACAGGAAGCACATTAGCACACACAGGGTGGCCTGCTAGCACAGGTTCTTGGATCTCCTTCACTAGGAAAGATAGCTGTTTAAGGGGTCAACAATCTTTTTTTCAATACATTCAGTTCAGGGAAAAAGTCAGAACCCTGAATTTCAGAGAAAATACAAACAGAGAAAATATAAGCCTAGAAATAAAACCCAACATACAGGGTTCTACTGCGTGAATCAAGCAATATTGCAATACACTTTATATACATCCGTGGATAGAGAGCCTTTACATCTGAGCAGTTGGGAAGCTCTGAACATATGGTCACTTAAGAGTCTTGACCAGGGAATCACAAGATCCTTCTCATAAGCAAGCCCCCAAAGTAAAATACCAATTTAGGGTATATATACGCTTCTCAGAGCCACAAGGAATCACAAGTCTTGTGACTCGGTGCCTAATTAGAAATTAGCAAAAGGTGTGAAAGCCTTCCTACAAGCAAACCTCCCCTAAGCAAGCTTTCATTAATGGGCTCCCCATAAGGCCTATTTAATGGGTTGGAAAGGGCTTAAATACCATTAACATTGCACCTTTGAAAAATAGATATGTTGTTAGAAGTGTTTTGTAAAGAAATGGTGAATTGAAGAGGATACAATAATATAAACACAAAGAAAAGAGAATGGAAATGCATATACTTCCCATAATCCTAACATGAGTAGCTAGGTGGTACAGTGGATAGAAAATTGGTTATAAAGTCAGGAGGATGTGAGTTCAAATATGACCTCAGATACTTACTAGTTGTGTGACCCTGGGCAAGTCACTTAACTCTCTTTGCCTCAGTCCTCAACTGTAAAAAGAGCTGAAGAAGGAAATGATAAGCCAATCTAGTATCTTTTCTAAGGAAACCGCAAATGGTGTCTCAAAGAATTAGAAACAATTCAAACGACACAACAACAATTCCAAATGTGAATTTTTCATCATTAGCCATGCTTTGAGTTAAGAAATAATCAATCAAAAATCAGCAACTATCTGTTGAGATCTCAAAAGTTAATGGCCGATATATAAAAATTACCAATATAACTTTAAATATAAGTTTATATCCATGCTCATCAGCAATGGAACTTTCCCTTATATAATTGAAATGTTAGTTCAAGAATGCAGGAATTAATCATGATTAACAAGTTATTTATAAATTAACCTTTTCTTCCTAAAAAACTATGTGTATATCACCTAATAAAATTTAAATTGTGAGCTTTTTGAGGTCAAGGACTGTGGTTTGTGTCTTTTTGTAACCTTTACACTGGAAACAGTTCTTGGTAAGTAGTAGTATGTATACTGTATATATGTATGCATGTATATGTATGTATGTGTATGTATACATATATATGTGTACGTATATACATGTATATGTATATACATATATATATATACATACATACTGAATACTATCTAATATGTGCTGACTCTGAGTCAATCAACTAACATTTATTAAGTGCCTGCTGTGCTTGGCATATAAAGATAAAGAAGTAAAAGATCCTACCCTCGGGTAGTTCCTCTTCCATTAGGGAAGACAATTTGTGTTTATGTAGGCAAACATAAAATACAAAGGTATTGGCAGGAGAAGATGGGGGGGCACTATCCAAATAAGAGAGTAGGTATGAAAGTTTTCCAGTGGAAGGAAGATTTAAGAAAAGCATGTGTTCCTGATCTGAGGGACTGTCTGTTCAAAGGGAAATAAATGATGAAGTTATGCTGTGTGTAGAGAATGCTAAAATGATGGACTGTAGAGTAGATGAAGAGGAATGATGTGAAATGAAGCAAGAAATGTAGGTTGGGGCCAGGTTGCACTGGATTTTCTAAGACAGATTGAGGAGTTTTCTATTTGCTCCTGTAGGTATTGGGGAGCCATAGGAGCTAATTGATAAAGGAGGTGACATTATCCCTTTAGAAAAATCATTTAGAGATATGATGACCTTCTGTTTGGATACATAGAAAGGGGAGATATTTGAGACAGGAGAACGATTAGGAGGCTATTATCACAGTCGGGATAGGTAATGATAAGGGCCTATAAAATGGTGGTGGAGTGAAGTGAAAAAAACTATTAAGAGGTTTTGTGGAAGGGTGACAAAATTTGGTAAGGTATTGGATAAGTGGAGTAGGTGAAAGTAAAGGTCAGGATAGAGAGATATGGGAAACTGAAAACAAGATGATAGGAAAAAAATATAGGAAACTGAAAAGAAGAGAAAGAGAGATAGTGTAAAGAAAGGGACCAGGAAAGAACCTTGGGATATACCCATTCTTAAAGCGTATGATATGAATAAATGATCCAGTAAAGGAGATTAAAAGGAAGCAATCAGAACTTTTATATTTGTATCTTTTTGAGAAGTACCTAGAGAAAACAGTGTACTAAAAACTTAGAAAATCACTGAACCACAGATTTGGAGGTAGAAGTGTTCTCAAAGGATGTCTAATCCAACTGCCTGAATTCATACATAAGGCTACTGGGGTTCATGGAGGTCAAATGACTTCTCCACCATCAAACAGCTAGCAAGTTTCTGAGGAGAAATTTCGATTATGGTTTCCTGACTCTGGATCCAGCATTCTATCCATGATGTTATACTGGAAACAGTGTCTACTCCTTAAAACATGAGACATGTATGATATTGCCAGCACTATCTAATATAAGGATAATGATGATGAAGATGATGTTGATGATGATAACTGACTTTTTGATAGCACTTAATACATTTCTTATCACTTCGTCCTCATAGCACTATAAATCTTATCATTTCTTTTTTTGAATAAAGAATAAAACTAAAGCTGAGAGATGTTAATGAATTTGACTGAGGCTGCACAGTTAATCAGTATCTAAGGCAGTGTTTGAATGAAAGTCTTTCTGGAGTCAAGTTCAACACCCTATACACTCATAACTGTCTTTTTTCTTTGTATCCCTACCATTTATAACAAATCCATATGTATACACACACACACATATATATATGTGTATATATATATAATGTATATATACACACACATGTATGCATGTGCGTGTGTTTGTTGAATGAATAACTCACCCCAAAACAAATTCCATTACATTAAATTAAGGCTCTTCACCATACTCTGGATAGTTCATATTCAGTCCTTACTCTTATCTTCTGTCATGATGCTTCAATATAGAATGCTACTTTGCCTTCTCCTCTATCTGAATTGAATCTAGTTTTCAAGATACAGCAATTAGACTGATAAGGAACACATCCTACTGAATTTTACTCAGTTTTGTATGTCACTCTTAAATGCAATGGACTGATAAAACAATCACAGCCTAACATTGAGTATGGAAATGCATCTTCTTATGAAGCAACTAATAAGACAAGTCCTGGTTTCTTATCAATCATGTTAAAAGATACAGAAAGTTTTACAAAGAAAATAAGACATTTCAATTTCTCTGAATAAATAAGCAAAGAGTAAAATAAAGCTCTTATTGTTGGATGAAGGAATGGAGTCCTTTGGAGGATGCTTTCATTCTTTTTCAAAGAGTGAGAAAATGATGTTCTTTCCCCCCTCATGTTAATATGACATCTTTATCTTTGAATTTTATCTATTAATTAAAAAATAATTTCATATGGAAACCCAGTGGCTACAAAATCAAATGATTTAAGGTAGACACAATGATTTGGGAATATTAATATATATTCTTTATTAATATTAATTTTCCATATTAATATATATTTCTTTTTCTAGTTTACAAAGAGTGTGGGTGGAAATGTAGCATTGTAAAATCTTCATTATAGTTGTTTTTTTTCTTGTGAGTTGAAATGAAAGATCTCGGTTGATGCCCACAAGATATGGCTGTAGTAATCTGTATCAATCACAAAGATTTCCAGTCATGAATTATGTGGACTGTGCTTATCACACCTCTTCCATTTTACCATGCAGGGGAAGACCCAGCTTCTTTGCCACAACATGATCAATCTTATTTTCAGGTGAAAATCTCATGAGTGTTTAGTCTTAATATTATTGGTTTTATTTCTGAGAACACATTTAATTACTTAGAAACCCCATGTCAATTTTCACCTGACAATTAATGATGCCATTATTTGTTATCTACAAGAGTCTTCTAGATTAGAGGAATAATAATTTCTTCTGCACAGATATCATAATGCGACTCTGGTTGTCTATCCCTTTTTAATTGTACCTATTGAAAAATAAATCTGTGAACTCACTTTCACAGAAATGGGATTGTTGAAACTGAAATAGGATTCTAAGGGAAACAGGAACTGAGAATTTGCATCCAAGAGTCTCTAAAATAGGAGTACCTAACTTTTGTGTGTTCATCAGTGATTTTTTGTTATCTAGTGAAGCCTATGGATACCTTCCCAGAAAAGAAAAAAACATGTTTTCAGTATTTGAAGGAATGCCTTGGGAAACCAAATGTTTTTCAAGGTAGAGACCACAACATTTCTTAGTCTTCTTTCTATACTAGTGTTCTAGATGTGTAGTAAGCAAGCCCTGAATTCAAATGCGATCAAAACACAGACTAACTATGTGACCCTGTAATAGTCATGACTTCTGTCTCCCTCACCTTGCTTTTCTATAAAATGTGAATAATAATAGTGCCTACCTCAAAGGCTGTTGGAAGGACAAAATTAAATTTTTCTTGCAAAGTACCTTGCAAAATTTTAACTGCTTTATAAATGCTAGATATTTTTCTTACACAAAGACATTATAGTAAGACTTCAGATTATAATCAGAAATGCCAAATTGTACATTTAATATTACTTGCACTTCTTTCTCTGCCATATCAACATTATTTTGCTTAGGAATGTAAGCTCATTCAATAATTTTATAGCTATATCTTTATGTTCATTGATGTTAAGTTGTAAACCCAAAGGGAGGTGAACAATTCAAATATTGGGCTCAGAAGATCAATTAGCCATGAACTATTTTTTGAAAAAAAATGATTTTTTAGTGATAATAGTACTAAAAAGTTACAGAATTCAATAAAGCATTAAACCTATCTTTTGTAGGAGATTTCTGGGGGGAAATAGCAAAATATTCAAAAGGTTATAAACACCACTGGTGGATAATTTTCCAATTTGATAAGATTCATAAAAGCATTGGTATTAATTAATGAACCTTTATATTTTATCTAACTGTGGGTTAAATCTTTACTATGTATTCCTAATTGTCTAATATTGTAAGATGAACTCTATGCACACTCATTAAATTCCCTGAGCACTCATTGAATTCCATTCTCCTTCCTTTTCTTTTTCCTTCTTCATTCTCCTCCATGACTCTATTTCTGCTTATAAGAATAATGCAAGAGCAGCAAAACTCCTGTAAGTTTAATTTCAAAAGAATATTAGTTTATTTTTAATTTTCATCATTCACTTCCACAAGATTTTGAGTTCCAAATTTTCTCCCCATCTCTCCCTCTACCCACCCCAAGAGATCATGCATTCTGATTACCCCTTTTCTCAATCTGCATTCCCTACTATCACATCCCTCCCTTCTCTTATCTCCATCCCCTTTATTGTCTTGTAGGGCAACATAAATTTCTATATCCTATTGCCTGTATATATGATTTCCTAGATGCATGTAAAAACAAACTTTTACATTCAATTTTGAAACTTTAATTTGTAACTTGTCCCTTCCTCCCTCCTCACCCATCGCCACTGAGAAGGCAAGCAATTTGATATAGGTTATATATGTGAAGTTATTTGAAACACTTTCATAGCAGTAATGCTATGAAAGACTAAATATATTTTCCCCCATGCTATCCTCCCCCAAATTTATTGTATTCTCTCTTTTGACCCTATAACTCCTCAAAAAGTGTTTACTTCTAATTGCCCCCTCTTCCCATTTTCCTTCCCTTCTATCATGTCCTCCACACCCTGCTTATTCCCTTCCCCACTACTTTACTGTAGTGTAAGATAGATTTTCATACCAAATTGACTATGCATGTTATTTCCTACTTAAGTCAAATGCAATGAGAGTAAGGTTCACTCTTTCCCTCTTATCTTCCCCATGTTCCCCTCCATTGAAAAAGCTTTTACTTGCCTCTTATGTGAGGGATAATTTGCCCCATTCTATTTCTCCCTTTCTTCTCTCAATATATTCCTTTCTTACCCCTTGATTATATATTTTTAGATATCATCCCTTCCTATTCAGCTCACTCTGTCCCCTCTCTCTCTATGTACAAAATCCCTCAACCTACTTTAATATTGAGAAAACTTCCAAGAATTACAAATATGTTCTGTCCATGTAGGGATGTAAACAACTCAACTTTAGTGAATCCTTTATGATTTCTCTTTCCTATTTACTTTTTCGTGCTTCTCTTGATTCTTGTGTTTGACAGTCAAATTTCCTATTCAACTCTGATCTTTTCATCAAGAATGCTTGAAAGTCTTCCAATTAATTGAATGATCATTTCTCCCCTGAAGTATTACACTCAGTTTTGCTGGGTAGTTGATTCTTGGCTTTAATTCTTGCTCCTTTGACTTTTGTAGTATCATATTCCAGGCCCTCCAATTCCTTAACGTAGAAGCTGATAGATCATGTGTTATCTTGATTGTTTTTCCACAATTCTGAAATTTTTTCTTTCTTGCTCTTTGCAATATTTTCTCCTTGACCTGGGAGCTCTGGGGAGCCAAGATGGCAGAGTGAGAGCAACTACTGACCTAAGTGCTTAGACAAACTCCTTCAGATACCTCTAAAAAAATCTGACTATATTTTGAAGGGGTAGAATACAATATAGGACAGACTATGGCAGATTCACAGCCCAGGAGAGACTGAAAGATCAATGGGAAAGATCTATTCCATGAGGCTGGATGAGCACATAGTACACAGTTCACAGGCTGTACCAGCATGTCCCTGCCACAGCAGAGCCAAGCAGGAAACCTCAGGAAGTCTAAGGCAGTAGCAGCACTGTGAAATCTTGGGCATATCAGCCTGGGATGGGAGAAGAGCATAATTGAGAGAGTGAGAGTTGCTGAGCCCCAGGTATTTGCAGCAGATGCTCCTGAGACTATCAGCTCACAGATTAAATGTCTGTAAGTCACCTACTTGAATTTCCAGGAGCCAAAATGGCCTAGTGATTGCTAAATGCTCTCTTCCCCTCCCCCTGTTGATCTTGAAAGGATCATAAAATATTTCCCCAGAAAAATCTTGGAACAGTAGGATCAGCAGAAGGGGCAAACAGTCTCTTAGCTAGTGAGGATAGGAAAATCACTAAGTAGGGTTACTATTGCTGTGACTGAAGGGGATCTGTGAAAGACAGGAGCTGTCCCAGACAGCCCCAAGTCAGCAAACTGGGAAGAGATCCAGAGCCCCAGGGGTGTGGAGCCCCGTAACCACCAAAACCAGGGGCCCAGGTGTGCCTCAGCACCCCAGGGGAACTTGGAGGACACTAGGGCAGCCAGGCTGACCAACCACTGAGCTTTCCTATTTCCTATGTTTTATTTCTGCAGAGGAGATCTCCTGCAGCCAGACCACCTCTCCCCCACACTTAGCAAGCTATCTCCAGGGTTAATCTAAGGAAACACAAAGAGACATCACCTGATCTCTGCTTTCTCACACGAGTTAGCTCAGTACCAAGTAAGTAACAATTCTTTAGCTTCTAGCTGAAAGAATCAGAGGCCACAACACACAAAGCCTCAAGTTCAAGGCAGAAGAACTGTGAGACACAGCCTTTTGTGCCCTAGAAGAAGAGATCTACTTTAAAAGCTAGGAAAAGGGTGATCATGATCATCATGAATAAGAAGCAAAGTAGGAAGGAAAAGACCATAGTATCTTTCTATGGGGACAAGGACCAAAACACGTGCACCAAAGAGGTCAACATTGAGACTATACTCCCATCTAAAATTTCAGAAGGGACCATGAGCTGGTTGAAAGCAGAAAGAGCACTCTTGGAAGAGCTGAAGAAGGATTTTAAGAGTCAAATTAGAGAAACAGAAGAAAAAACTGGCCAATGAATTTAAAAGCATGAAAAAAGAATACACTGAAGAGAACAGCTACTTAAAAAGGAAAATTGCAGAAATGGAAAAGGAAGCAAAAACCCTAACTGGGCAAATCAGATAAATGGAAAAGGAAGTACAAAAACTAATTGGAAAAAATAACTGCTTAAAAGAGAATAATAGGACAGATGGAATAGGAGATGCAAACATTAACGGGAAAAAAAAGCAATTTGATAGAAACTGGAATTGGGAAGTAGAACTTAATGACTCTACAAGAATCATGAATCAGTCAAACAAAATTTTAAAAATGAAAATATAGAAGAAAATGTAACATATCTAAATGGAGAAAACAACTCACCTGGAAAATAGATCCAGGAAAGAAAATCTAAGAAGTATTGTCCTACCAGAAAGCCATGATGAAAAAGAGAGCCTGGACAATATCTTCCAAGAAAACATCAAGGAAAACTGCCCATAAGTGCTAAATTTGGAATGAGAAATAGTCACTGAAAGAATTTATCCTTCACCTCTCGAAAGGTTTTCCAAACGAAAAACACCGAGGAATACTGCTGCCAAATTCCAGAACTATGCAGTGAAGTAGAAAATGGTACAGGTAGTCAGAAAGAAACTATTTAAATATTGAGGAGCTGCAGTCAGGATTGCACAGGACCTTGAAACATCTACATTAAAAGACTGAAGGAATTAGAATATGATATTCCATAAGGTAAAGGAGCTGGGACTACAACCAAGGATTAATTATCCAGCAAAGTTGAGCATAAAATTTCAGGGAAGGAAATGGACATTCAAGGAAATAAAGGATTTCCAGACCTTCCTGATGAAAAGTCCAGAATTCAATAGAAAATTTGATCTTCAAATGCAAGTCTCAGGAGAGGCATAAAAAGGCAAACAGGGAGAAAAAAGCAACTACTTGTTACTCAATGGGCAAACTACTTAAATCCCTATAAGGAAAGATTATAGTTGTTAATCTTGAGAATTGTTTATTCATTATGAAATACAAAAAGGATATACATAGATAGAGGGGAGGGAATGGGTATAAAGTAATTGATGTGATGATAAAAATGAGATTAAAGGGTATGAAGGGATTGTAACAGGAGATGTGAAAACTGCATCACAGGAAGAAGCATAAAACTATAGTACAGAAGAGTGAAACAGGGGAGGGAGATGAGCTTTGTTTGATATCTGCTCTCATCTGATTTGATTCAATGTGGGAACAATGAACTCAATTAAGAATATAAACCTAAATAGCTCTACAGACAGTAGGAGGGGAAGGGGGAAAGAAAAGGGAAGAGGGGACTAAAAGGGAGGGAAGAAGTGTAAAGGTAAAGGGGAGTAAAAGCGAGGGGGCTGAAACAAGGAAGGGAAGACTGTGAGAGGTGGTGGTCAAAAATTATAACTCTATTGTAGAGGGGAAGACAGAAGAGAGAACTAACAGACCAAACAGGGGGAAGGAGGATGGAGGGAAAGATACAAGTAGTAATCTTAACTGTGAATGTGAATGGTATAAACTCTTCCATAAAATGGAGATGCATAGTAGAATGGATTAAAAACCATTACCCAACAGTATGTTGTTTACAAGAAACACATTTGAAACAGGGGGATACACTCAGGGTAAAGGTAAAAGGTTGGACCAGAATATATTTTGCTTTCTCTGATGTAAAAAAGCAGAGGTAGCAATTCTAATGTCAGACAAAGCAAAAGCAGAAATAGATACAACCCAAAGAGATAAGGAAGGAAGCTATATCCTGCTAAAAGGCACCATAGGCAACGAACTAACTTCATTAGTAAACACATATGCTCCAAGTGGTAAAGCATCCAAACTCTTATAGAAGTTAAGGGAGTTACAGGAAGAAATAGACAACAAAACTATACAAGTGGGAGATCACAACCTCCCCCTCTCTGAACCTGATGAATCTAACCTCAAAATAAACAAGAATGAAGTTAAGGAAGTAAATAAAACTCTAGATAAGGTAGATAGGATAGATCTCTGGAGAAAATTAAATAGAGATAGAAAGGAATACACCTTTTTCTCAGTGGTACATGACACATATCCAGAAATTGATCATGTGCTAGGGCAAACCTTGCAATTCAGTGCAGAAAGACAGAAATAGTGAATGCATTCTTCTCAGGTCATAACGCAATAAATAATATCTGTAATAAAAGTTTATGGAAAGACAGACGAAAAATTAAGTGGAAATAAATAATCTAATCCTAAAGAATATGTGGCCTAAACAAGAAATCACAGAAACAATCAACAATTTCATTCAAGGAAACAACAATAATGAGACTACCTATCAAATCTTATGGGATACTACAAAAGCATTACTTAAGGGAAGTTTTATATCTTTGAATGTCTACATGAATAAAATGGAAAAGAGGAGATTGATGACTTGGACATGCAGCTGAAAAAGCTAGGAACAAAACAAATTGAAAATCCCCAAGTAAATACCAAATTAGAAATACTGAAAACCAAAGGAGATATTATTAACATTGAAATTAAGGATACTATTCAACTAATAATTAAAACTAAGAGTTGGTTTTATTTAAAAAACCAAAAAAATTGAAAAGCCTTTGGTCAATTTGATTAAAAAAAAGAAAGAAGAAAACCAAATTACTAATATCAAAAACTTAAAAGGTGAACTCACCTCCAATGAGAAGGCAATTAAAATAGTAATTAGAAATTATTTTGCCCAACTGTATGCCCATACATTTGAAAATCAAATGACATGGATGACTATTTTTTAAAAATATGAATTGCCCAAATTAACAGAAGAGGAAGTTGACTACTTAAATAACCTCATCTCAGAAAAAGAAATTGAAAAACCCATCAATGAACCTCTTAGGTAAAAATCTCCAGGGGTGGATAGGTTTCCATGTGAATTCTAACAAACATTTAAAGAACAGTTGATTACAATAATATAGACAATTTAGGAAAATTAGGGAAGAAGGAGGCCTACGAAATTCTTTTTATGTTACAAATATAGTCTTGATACCTAAATTAAGAAGAATCAAAACAGAGAAAAAAATTGTAGACCAATTCCTCTAATGAATATAGATGCAAAAATTTTAAATAAGATTTTTGCAAAAAGAATACAGCATTTTATCTCAAGAATTACATATTATGATCAGGTAGTATTCATACCAAGAATGCAGAGCTGGTTCAATATTAGAAAAACTATTAGCATTATTGATCATATCAACAACAAACCAAACAGAAACCACATGATTATGTCAATAGATGCAGAAAAAGCTTTTGACAAAATAAAACACCCACTCCTACTGAAAACACTGGAGAGGACAGGAATAAATGGAAGTTTTCATAAAATAATAAGCAGTATTGACCTGGGAACTCTGGAAAATGGCTGAAGTATTGCTAGGATTTGTCCTTTTGGGATCTCTTTCAGGAGGTGATTTGTGGATTCTTTCAATATCTATTTTACCCTCTGATTCTAGAATATCAGGGCAGTTTTCCTTGATAATTTTTTGAAAGATGATATCTAAGCCATTTTTTGATCATGGCTTTGAAGTACTGCAATAATTTTTAAATTATCTCTCCTCTATTTTCCAGGTCAGTTGTTTTTCCAATATGATATTTCACATTGTCTGCTATTTTTAAAATGTCTTTTGCTCTGTTTTATAATTTCTTGATTTTTCATAAAGTCATTAGCTTACTTCTGCTCCATGCTAATCTTTAAGGAATTATTTTCTTTAGTGAGCTTTAGGACCTCCTTTTCCATCAGCCAATTCTGCTTTTTAAGGCACTCTTTTTCTTATTGGCTTTTGGGGTCTCTTTTGTCATTTGCATTAGTCTCTATTTTAGAATCCTATTTTCTTCAGCATTTTTTGGCTCCCCTTTAGCAAATTGTTGGCTCATTTTTCATGATTTTCTTATATCACTCTTATTTGTCTTCTGAATTTTTCCTCTCCTTTTCTGACTTGATTTTCAAAATCCTTTTCTGAGCTTTTCCATGGTCTGAGACCAATTCATATTTTTCTTAGAGGCTTTGGATATGGGAACTTTGAGTTTGTTGTATTCTCTTTGTATATTTTGGTCTTCCTCGACACCAAAGTAAGATTCTATTACCTGATTCTTTTTCCACTTTTTGTTCATTTCCCCAGCCATTTACTTGACTTTTGAGCTCTTTGTCAAGGTAGTTCTCTGCTTGCAACGGGGGTGGATGGGAGTGTACGGTCAGCCTCTCAATCCTCACACAATCTATGGGCCAAAAGCTCCAGAAACAGCTGCTTCTGCTGCCCAGGATGATGCTGTAACTGTCACATTTTTCTACTGACCTTACAATTTGTCCTCTGTGTTTTGGTGTCATGAAATCTGGAAACTGCCATGGATGTCAGAGATTCAGTCACCTGAGGCCTGCTCAGGTTTGGTCTGTTCTGTTCTGGGCCACAATGGACTGAGACCTGCCCCAGTGCAGTATGACAGATGCTTCCTGTTGACGTTCCAGGCTGTCTTGCGCTGGAGATTTGCTTCACTCCAACATTCTGCAGCTCCTGTATT
Source organism: Notamacropus eugenii (assembly GCF_028372415.1). Taxonomy (NCBI): domain Eukaryota; kingdom Metazoa; phylum Chordata; class Mammalia; order Diprotodontia; family Macropodidae; genus Notamacropus; species Notamacropus eugenii. The sequence continues at coordinate 238,891,367 of NC_092877.1, forward strand.
TGTTGAGAGACATTTTTTTACAGGTAATTGGCTGAGCTATGGGAGAGACCTTTGGCAAGTACATGCTTTTACCCTGCTATCTTGGCTCTGCCCCCTCAGAAATTTAATATTGTCAAAGTAAAATTAAGGTGAAAACTAAAATTAGAAAGTATTTTGTTATGCTTATCTTTTCCTATCTTTTCCTTGAATTTTTATTAACTGATGAAATACAAAAAAACAAATTTGTCCAAGATCTCTTAACCCCATAAGTGCACTAAGGCAGAATGTCCTGTGTACCAACCAGTAATCACTCTTGATAGCAGAAAAGTAGTAATAGCCATACTTTAGAACTGTATATTGTTAAAATAAATTGATATATCCCTATGAGGAAGAGAAATGTAAACAATTTTTACAAGTGCTATCAGGATATACTTAGTTAGCAATCAAGCCAATGACTTTTCTTTTTAAGCATAAATTTAGTTTTGGCATTAGAAGAAAGTAGAACATATTCTTAAGTTAATTCAAGGGTTTTTTGTTTGTTTGCTTGCTTCACTATATTAATCTTTAGGGTCTTGAATCAGTAATTTGCCAAATAGTGTCCTGCAGTCTTGAACTATTTAAATGAAGCTTTACAAAAGTGCTTATTTGAAGCACTTGTAGATTCAGGTACATGTTTGCTAAGAATCAATTATGTAGCTATTAAGTAACTCTGTAACCTTGGGCAAGTCATTTAATCACTCTCAACTACAATTTCCGCTTTTTTAAAATGTGGGATGTGCACTAATCTTACTGCTTGGGGACAATAATGTATTGCTAACAGATGTTGGAGAGCATGAAGAACAACTCAAATGCTCTTTTCTTCCTATATTCTCTACTAAAGAGTTAAGTCTTTAGAATGGAAAAAGAAGGGGAGTTTCATAAACAAATAAAGTTTCTGTAAAAAAAGAGTATATATTTTGTTTAAATGAGTTCAAGTCTCCAGGTCCATCTCAGTTGTATATTAGAATACTGAAAGAATTTTCAGGAGTGACATCAAAGGCACCATTAATATTCCTTGAGAAATCATGGATAAGAGGAGAAATGAAAGCACACTAGATATAGCCAAAATTTGTCCCAGTTACCAAAGAAGGGGAAACAATGGATTACAAAAAAAACAAACTGGTAAATTTGATGTTAATCTCTGACTATTCATGAAGAATTTAATTAACTCCTGGTTTCTGAGTGTTTTATTGTGTTTGCTAGGACCATTGTAGGTTCAGTGAGAACTTCAAATTAATCTCATTCACTTAAGTGATAGAGATACCAGATTGGCTAATCGTAATGAAAGATCAACATTGCTTATGTTGATAATAGCAAAATATTTGGCACTATAACACTATAACTGTATAGGTAGAATGGAGACATGAGAGATTGTGCATTACTCTTAAAGAACATTTGGGATGATGAATTGAGGTTACTATAGATGTCCTTAAAGGGATTGAATAATTCAAAGAAGAAAGTGAAGGGTCCTGTTACAAGTTTCTTTCCTTTCTCCCGACTTGTCCTATGATAAATTATATTTGTGTTAGACTTTTAAATCTTACACTGCTTTATGCACATTTTGGTCCACATAATGACTGAATAGTACAAGTACTGTCCACATTTTTTTTTTTTTAACAGATGAAGAAATGTAGTCATGTGGAAATTAAATTAATTCATTAAAAAGGACATGCAGCTAGTAAGTTAGAGAAATAGAAATAGATCCCTTCTCTTCTTATTCCAAGTCAAATACCCTTGGGATATGCTGTAGAAAATAAGGTTACTAAATTAACTGATAAAAAAGAAAAAACAAGGAGGGACAGGTAATATGCAAGATGTCAGAATCAAATTTCAACATAGACTAGAATATTAGGCCCAAACTAATATGAAGAATTTTAATAATAACATTGATCACTACATTTAAGTTCAGAAAAGGAATTGCAGAAATAGAAGATGGGTAAGAACTGACATGATATCACTTATGAAGAGAATATCCAATATTGATGAATGAAGTATTTACTGTAGTACCTAAAATATCTAAACATCTAAGGAGGAGTGAGTTAACCATACAGCTCCATATCAATCAATTTACAAACATTCTTTCAAACCACTTTTTAAACCAGCAAGCATTGTGCTAAGCTATAGAAATATAAAAAACAGAAATGAGACACTCCTTTTCCTCAAATAGTTTGTGTCAACGAGATTGTCAAAATTGGTGGACAGATGAGGTACTGAACCTGAGCAAGGAACCTCTCTGGGACCATTAAAGAGATAATTGGAACAGTATAGTCTGTAGACTGAAACATTGATGGCAGACATCCTCATGATGCCACTGATGACATCAGTGGTGGTGCTGTGGAATAAACAGCAAGTTAAACGCTACAAAGGAGACTGTTGAATAAATTAGCATTTAACAACAACAACAAAAATGCAGTGCTTTGAAAACTCCTAACAGAGAGATAAATATACATGCCACATGTGAGTTCAACTAATTATTAATTAGTAATGATTATGATTTTAATTAGCCTTATATATCACATCTGAGATAAGCACAATTTAAAATGTTATCAAATGCTTCACTAGAAATGTATTCCTTTATAAAACCCTGATCATAGCTTACCACAGCTTATTGTTCATTCATGCACTTAGTTCATTCAACTATGCATTAAGAAACTTCAGTATTCCAGGGTACTATCACTACCAATATGTCCTGTATTCAATCCACTATCCATATCACTTTTGAAAAGAATCTCATAATATAAATCTGATGTGTGATGTATTCAAAATTCTCTAGTATCTTTTGCCAATAGAACAGACATTCTTTATGAGTTCCCTGAACTTACTTTTAATGAATATTTTAATAGCTATATTTCAATATGATTGTTTTACTTTGAATTTTATGTGATTGTCATAATTAAAATATTTTAAGAATGATCCATGGGTTCCACCAGTGACCTAAATGTTGTTTATGTAGTCCACTTTAGTCATTTTAATCTCTTCATAAAACCATGTGGGGTTTTCTTGGCAAAAAACTGGAGTGATTTGTCATTTTCTTCTCCAACTCATTTTGCAGATGGGAAAACTGGGGAAACGGGGTTAAATGACTTCCCCAGGAATACAAAACTGGTAAGTGTTATTAGTTGTCAAAGTAGACAATGATATCTCACAAAAAAAGTTTCTATGCCAAAATGTTAACTTCTGCGCCTGCAGTTTATCCATTTTTTGGCTTTATTTGACATTAATTTCCATTCATGTCTTCCATGTGTGATCTAAATTGAATTAATTCTTTTTTCAGCACTTGACTTTGTCTTTAAGACATTCGTGGCTTAAGTAAAACCATCCTCCATGCCATGAATACACTCTTTCCTTATACCAACCACTTGGAATCCTTTTTTATTTTCAAGGTTTCACCACTTTCTCCATGAAAACTGTCATTGGTTCTTCCTATTCTTGTGATTGCTACTTTCACCTTTCTCAAATAATTTTGTATTTACTTATCTCTATATGTATTTTACACCTCCTTCCTTCTCTCAGCAGGCTGCAAGCTTGAATCCCCAATGATTCATACTTTTTCTCCAACATTTATCACCTTAATAAATATTTGCTGGGATATGAAAAATATCTCAGCCCCATACAAATTTCTCATACTTTTGTAGTGACACTAGAAAACAGATCAGAAAAGGGAGCTTATGTTACCCTGAATCACTCAACTTTTAAAAACACCATTCAACGCCAAGATGGTAGAGTAGAAAGACACACATATGCTAGCTCCAAACCTACAGCCCATGGAATATCTGTGGAGAAAAGCTCCCAATATGTTCTGGAGCAGCAGAGGCCACAGGACAATGGAGAGGACAAGATTTCTGTTCCACAGAGACCCGAAGACCTGACACGAGGGGTCCATCATGCACCAGACCCGGAGCGGAGCCCAGTCCTGCTTTAGCCACTCAACATGGAGAGGAGCAGTTCTGAGCAGGCTTCGGGGATGGAATCTCCAGCTGCCGCGTGGGTCCCTCCACCCACAGGTGACAAGGGTGAGTAAGAGGGTCTCTTTGGCTGGTTGAGAGGGGAGTGGGGTGTCCCCCTTGGGAGGCAGCAGTGGGGGCTGCGGTGGACAGGGACTACCAAAGCAGGCAGGAGCCTAGATCCATTGTTGAAGGTCTCCACATAAACCCCCCAAAGGAACTGAGCCCTGTGAGGCAGCCCTCCCCCAACCTGAGCACCTGAACTTAATCTCACACTGAATACTAGCCCTGCCCCCACCCAAAGCCCTGAGGCTGGGAAGCAACATTTGAATCTCAGACCCGAAGCACTGGCTGGGCAGATCTGGAGGTGTGGTGGGTGTGGAAAGAAAACTAAGAAGTCAAGTCACTGGCTGGGAAAATGCCCAGAAAAGGGAAAAAAAAAATAAGACTATAGAAGGTTACTTTCTTGGTGAACAGATAATTCCTCCCTTCCTTTCAGGTGAGGAAGAACAATGCTTACCATCAGGGAAAGACACAGAAGTCATGGCTTCTGTATCCCACACATCCAAAATAAATATACCATGAGCTCAGGCCATGGAAGAGCTCAAAAAAGATTTTGAAAATCAAGTAAGAGAGGTGGAGGAAAAATTTGGAAGAGACATGAAAAAAAAGCATGAAAACAGGGTCAACACTTTGCTAAAGAAGACCCAAAAAAATGCTGAAGAAAATAACACCTTGAAAAATAGGCTAACTCAATTGGCAAAAGAGGTTCAAAAAGCCAACGAGGAGAAGAATGCTTTCAAAAGCAGAATTAGCCAAATGGAAAAGGAGGTTCAAAAGCTAACTGAGGAAAATAGTTCTTTCAAAATTAGGATGGAACAGATGGAGGTTAATGACTTTATGAGAAAACAAGAAATCACAAAACAAAACCAAAAGATCGAAGATAATGTGAAATATCTCATTGGATTAAAAAGTGACCTAGAAAATAGATCCAGGAGACACAATTTGAAAATTATGGGCCTACCTGAAAGCCATGATCAAAAAAAGAGACTAGACATCATCTTGCATGAAATTATCAAGGAAAACTGCCCTGAGATTCTAGAACCAGAGGGCAAAATAAGTATTCAAGGACTCCACAGATCACCTCCTGAAAGAGATCCAAAAAGAGAAACTCCTAGGAACATTGTGGCCAAATTCCAGAGTTCCCTGGTCAAGGAAAAAATATTGCAAGCAGCTAGAAAGAAGCAATTCAAGTATTTTGGAAATACAATCAGGATAACACAAGATCTAGCAGCTTCTACATTAAGAGATCGAAGGGTGTGGAATATAATATTCCAGAAGTCAAAGGAACTAGGACTAAAACCAAGAATCACCTACCCAGCAAAACTGAGTATAATACTTCAGGGGAAAAAATGGTCTTTCAATGAAATTGGGGACTTTCAAGCATTATTGATGAAAAGACCAGAGCTGAAAAGAAAATTGGACTTTCAAACACAAGAATGAAGAGAAACATTAAAAGGTAAACACCAAAGAGAAGTCATAAGGGACTTACTAAAGTTGAACTGTTTACATTCCTACATAGAAAGACGATATTTGTAACTCTTGAAACTTTTCACTATCTGGGTAATGGGTGGGATTACACACACACACACACATACACACACAGAGAGAGAGCACAGAGTGAATTGAATAGGATGGGATCATATCTTAAAAAAATGAAATTAAGCGATGAGAGAGAAATATCTTGGGAGGAGAAAGGAAGAAATGGAATGGGGCAAATTATCTCTCATAAAAGAGGCAAGCAAAAGACTTTTTAGTGGAGGGAAAAAAAAGGGAGGTGAGAGAAAAACATGAAGCTTACTCTTATCACATTCCACTAAAGGAAGGAATAAAATGCACACTCATTTTGGTATGAAAACCTATCTAACAATACAGGAAAGTGGGGGATAAGGGGATAAGCAAGGTGGGGGGGAGGATTGAAGGGAGGGCAATGGGAGGAGGGAGCAATTTGAAGTCAACACTCTTGGGGAGGGACAGGATCAAAAGAGAGAATAGAAGCAATGGGGGGTATGATAGGATGGAGGGAAATATAGTTAGTCTCACACAACATGACTATTATGGAAGTCATTTGCAAAACTACACAGATATGGCCTATACTGAATTGCTTGCCTTCCAAAGGGAATGGGTGGGGAGGGAGGGATGAAGAGAAGTTGGAACTCAAAGTTTTAGGAACAACTGTTGAGTATTATTCTTGCTACTAGGAAATAAGAAATACAGGTAAAGGGGTATAGAAAGTTATCTGGCCCTACAGAACAAAAGAGAAGTTGGGGACAAGGGAATGGAGGGATGATAGAAGAGAGAGCAGATTGGTGATAGGGGCAATTGCAATGCTTGGTGTTTTGGTGTGGGTGGAGGGGACAAATGAGGATAAAATTTGGAACCCAAAATTTTGTGAAAATGAATGTTAAAAGTTAAATAAATTAATTTACAAAAATACAAAAATTAAAAATTAAAAAAAAAAAGAATTTTTGGCATTCCAATACAATTTTAAAAAAAACACCATCAATGCAAGAGATTTTTTTTTTTTCCCAATGACCAACAAGTTGATATACTACAAAGAGAACTGAATCACATCATTGTGGAAATTGTCACTAAAAATTAAACCTGAAAGGACAAGAAAATAAGTCATTTAAAAACGACTCATGAGAAGGCAAAGGACCTGCTGACCTTGGTTTCACCCTTAGCCCATAGTAACTAAAACAGCACATTCATAAGAGTGAGTCATTTAACTGTAATTTTACACAATCCACACACTAAAAAAAGACACAAAGAGAAATCTGGAGCAAATTCTAGATGCTTTCGAGAATGAATCAGAAAAAAAACATAATGAATTTGACAAAACTAGTATGTATTTTGATCATTTGTAACTTTGTTCAAAATTAGGTGTAGGTGGGAATGGAGAAAAGGCAGGTATTCCCTGAACTCTCTGAAATTCCCCTCCAAACAATTTTCAAAAACTCCACAAAACAAATTCTGGGTCAGTAGAGTTGATTAAAGAATGGGATGAAACAATTTTCTGGCCCAAGACAAATTAGAAGGTCAACAGGAAAGGTCTTTCTCAGTAGAGTGAGAGTCGAACACAGTCCAGCACAGATTGTATCAGTGTATTCAGGGCCCCACCAAACCAGCCACAGGCCTTGGGGTTGACTGAATCAGCAGAGACAGCAGCAGGTTCTGAAGCTTTCAGCCCATAGATGGTAAGGGGTGAGACAACTGGTCAGAAGGAAATTACAGATGTCCTTTTTCTGGTTTTGGATGTAGGACCCTATTCCATTCCTGATATGTGGATCTGGGTTACATTCCCGGGGTAAGGAAGAGTAATAGCACATCAGAGCTTGAGATGTTAGTGGAGGGGCATCAGGATGAGACCTACAAAATTAGCTCTTAGAACAGCAGTAAGAAAGGCCTGAAGCTTGGGTGGTCTCTACACTCCAAGAGTAGGTCCTTATTATAACATCAAATTAAACTTATTAATTAAACTCAAGAAATAGACTGTGGAAATGAGCAAACAATAACAAAAGAATGCTAAAATAGAAAGTTACTATGGTGACAGAGAAGATGAAAACACAAACTCAGAAGAAGATAAGAAAGTCAAAACTGCTACATTCAAAGCCTCAAAGAAATGAGAATTGAAGTCTGGTCCCAAAAGAATTCTTGTAAATGATGAAAAAAATTAAAATAAAATAATAGAGGTGGAAGAAAAATGGGAAAGTAAATGAGAGTTACACAAGAAAATCATGAAAACAGCTGGGCAAAGCAGGCACAAAAAATACTAAAGAAAATAACACCTTAAAAACAAAATAGCTCAAATAGTTTAAAAAGAAAGGCACAAACATGACAAAAGAGGAAGATGATAAATTTTGGAGAAGATGTGGGAGAATTGGAACACTAATGCATTGTTGATGGAGCTGTGAGATGATCCATACATTCTGGAGACCAATTTGGAACTATGCTCAAAGGGCTACAAAAATATGCATACCCTTTTACCCAGCAATATCTCATCTATGATTGTATGCCAGGGAGTTCCTAAAAATGGGGAAGGGTTCCACATGTACAATAATATTTATAGCAGCTCTCTTTGTGGTGGCCAAAACAGGAAATCAAAGAGATGCCCATCAATTGGGAAATGACTGAACAAGTTGTTAGATATGAATGTAATGGAATACTATTGTGCTATAAGAAATGATGAAAAGAAAGACTTCAGAGAGGCCTGGAAGGAGTTATATGAACTAATGCTGAGTGAAAGGAACAGAACCAGGAGGACTTTGTACACAGCAACAACCACAGTGTGTGAGGAATTTTTCTGGAAGACTTACTCCTTCACAGCTATGCAAGGACCTAAAAAAAATTCCTAATGGAATGATGAGGCAAAATTCCTTCCACCTCCAGAGAAAGAACTATGGAATTGGGTTGCAGAATGAAGTGAACCATTTTATCTTGTGTTATGTTTTGTTTTATGGTTTCTTCCTTTCATTTTAATTCTTCTATGCAATGAGCAAGATGGAAATGCATTTTATGAGAATATATATGTAAAACCTATATGAGATTGCATGCTGTCACAGGGAGGGAGGAAGGATGAAGGGAAGAAAATGTAATATATTGGAAGTGATTGTAGAAAACTGCAAACAAACAAAATAGTTTAAAAGTAAAAGAAAGGCACAAAATTCACTGAGGAAAAGAATGCCTTACAAAACAGATTTCACCAAATGGGGAAAATCAGTATAAAAATTCAATGATGAAAATTCCCCCAAAAGTAAAAGTGGACAGTTCAAAATTAATGGATCTATGAGACATCAGGAACCACGAAACAAAATTAAAAAAAATGAAAATATTGAGGAAAATGTGAAATATCATATTGGAAAAAAAATCTATTGACCTGGAAAATAGACGCGGGAGATATGACAGAAGAATATCAGACTACCTGAAAGCCAAGAGCACACTTAAAAAAATAAAATAAAATAAACATTCGCCATCATCTTTCAAGAAATTATCCAGGAAAACTGCCTTGATATTCTAGAATCAGAATGTAAAATAAAAATTGAAACAATCCAGCAATCACTCAGTGAAAGATATTCTAAAAGGAAAAGTCTCAGGAATATTATAGCTGAATTCCAGAGCTCCTAGATCAAAGAGAAAATAGCATATGAATCTAGAAAGAAAAAATTCAAATATCACTAAAATGACAAAGGATATAGCACCTTCTGCTTTAAAGTATTGGAGAGCTGGGAAAAATTTATTCCAGAAGGCAAAGGAACTAGGATTATAGCAAAGCTTAGTATAATCCTTCAGGTGGAAAAATTGACATTTAATAAAATAGAGAGCATTCAAATATGACTGATGAGAAGACTAAATATGAATAGAAAAAATGACTTTCACATGCAGGACTGAAGAAAAGCATAAAAATGTGAATAGAAAAAATAAATATTAGGGCACTCCATGAGTTTAAAATATTTGTATTCTTATCTGGAAAGACGACACTTATAACTCCTACAGATTAATTATTAGGGCAATATGAGTAGAGAAAGGACACAGGTGTGATTTGTATATCATAGAATTATATCTAAAATAATCCAATTAAGGGGAGAGAAGAGCAATACCCTGAAAGATGGGGAAGGGAGAGGTAGCATTGTGTACATTATCCCATCTAAAAGAGGCACAAAGGACTTTTCACAATGGAGGGAACATGAGAGAAGTGGGCAGGGAATACTTAAGCCTTACTCTTATTGGACTTGACTCAAAGAGGGAATAACATAAACCCTCATCTGGGTATAGATATCTGTATTACTCTACAAAAAAAGGAGGGGCAGGGGATATGTGTGTTCATCCTTTGTTGTCAAAGACGACCATGCCACCAAAGAAATAATAACATGATTTGCACTTGACTTTGTTTTGAGTGAGGGAGAGCTGTGCAGGTTGCCAGCCTCACTTCTCCTCCAGAGCCATCTGAATCCAATGACCAGATATTCATCAGGATGACTGGAGATGATCCAGGATGAGGCAAGTGGGGTTAAGTGACTTGCCTAATGTCACACAGATAGTGAGTGTCAAGTGTCAGAGGTGAGATTTGAGCTCAGGTCCTCCTAATTCCTGCATTGGTGCTCTATCCACAGGGGATATGAGAAGGAAGATTGAGTGATAGCATGGAGGGCAAACTAGGTGAGACAATAGTCAGAACCAGAATTTAAGAATGTTTTGGATAAAAGCATCTTAAAAGGAAAGTCCAAAACTAAAATTCTATGATGTCATAATTTTATCAGTGTGTATGAAGCAAATGACTGAGAAGGGTCCCATGATGTAATCTCTCATCCAAATATAAATTTAGTTCAATACTAGACAGTCCTAAAACAGTCTATAAGAATAATTGGAGGATAAAAATAGTAATGGATTTAAGCTAATTAAGCTTCTAAACTCCCCCCTTTCACCTCAGTTTCCTGCTTCAGCACTAGAAATTTAAAAAAAAAAAAAAAAAACAAAAACCATGATCCGTCTCTTGTCAGTTCAAGTCTGTAGATTCTCTTTGGGCTTACTATTCTCCAAGTCCTCTCACGTATCATGGAAGAAAAGATGTTAGCTAGTGTTGACATCATTTTCCACCTTCACTACTTATAGAGAATTCAAGAATGAGTTGATTATAATACTGCATTTTCTGAAGATTCACTTATAGAAATGTAATATTTAAGAAAGAAAATATAGTAGGCATGACAGCTATTCTATTTTCCTATATCTTCCAAGTTGTAGCCTTATAGACTTTCAGGAAATGAAGCACTTGGATCTAATTATCTCTGTCCTCCATAGAAATATATTAAATGAGCTATCCGTGCCAACTGATAAGTTTTATGAAATTTTAGACAGTTTTTTTTGTATTTATTTTTTTGAAAATCTAATTGAACAGCATCCATGGTTTCACATATTGTCGTCTATGGAAGTATCCATCTGGCAAACTCTTTTTCATATTTTGTTACATTGGAAAAATAAAAGAAAATAGTTTTCTGTGCAGATGAATTTCTTTACCTAATTGCCCTTGTTTAAAATGAAAACTGTTGAGTTGGTTTAATTGACAGAAAACTGCCTGTGGCAGTTCTCACCACCTACACACAAAGTGAAAAGGTACCTTTATGTTAAAGACTCCAAACTCCCCTCACCCTTAGAAATTAACAATACTCATTGTTTTTTCTCATTTATTATAATTCCCTAATAATTCCAAATTTTCACTCTCTTAAAAAATCAAATCCTGCTTCCAAGGAAGAAGATTTGCCATTATTGAGAATATTCATTGGAATGATCCTTAGGTAAAGGTCAGATTCCAATGAAGAATTCCAAAAATATTTTTATTTTAATGCAAAAGCATTACATATTCAAATTCAGGCTCCCAAGTAACATTACAGTGACAGTTTTGAAGAAACTAAAATTTGTTACTTATAAATGGAGCAACTGATTTCAGATTTTGTTTCTGCATAAATTTATTTATCTGTGTTTATTATTTCTCCTAATAGGAAGAAATCTCTGTGAAATCAGGATAATTTTATTTTTATTTTTGTTTCATTAATGATTTTTCATATTCATTACAGGATAAATAATTTTACTTTTGAATATGCATAAATACAGACTTTTTAATTACTATTTCAAGAAAGACTGAAAAGAGGTAAAAGGGTTGAATAATTATAGTAGAAGCACAGATACATTCTGTATCTATGGAAAGTAAACCATATTTCAATTATACATTATATATGAAATATAAAAGTGAGTTTAATAATATGTAATAAAAATAATTGTGTACTTGCAATAATTAGACCTGAGTTTGAATCATTGCTATGACTTTCAATAGTTACAAATTTCTTAATTCTTCAGAGTCTCAATATCATTATCTGTAAAAGAGTTCAAATGGCAAATGCTTGCCATTGTTGTCCAGTCATTTTTCAGTCGTGTCCTACCCTTCTTCATGCCATTTGATGTTGTCTTTGCAAAGATACTGGAGGTCTTTGCCATTTCATTCTCTAGCTCATTTTATAACTGAGAAATCTGAGGCAAACTGGGCTAAGTGAACCGCCTAGGCTCACACAGTTAGTAAATTTCTGAGGTCAGTTTTGAACTCAACAAGATGAGCATTCCTGACTTGAGGCCTGGCAATCTATCCACTGAGCCACCTAGATGCCCAGTGTTTTCAATGTCTCATTTCTTTTTGTTGGTTTATGGAAATTGACTTTTAATTCCTAAAATTCCATAGAAACACAAGCTATAGGTAATTAAAAGGAATAATGACCTCATCATCATATACCATTTCTCTGATAGTGAGAACTATGACCCCTCCAGATACATGAAAACTCATGTCATACTTTATGATTCTTTTCCATGCCCACCAATAAATCTTCAATATTTTAAGATATTTGAAAGAAATTTGTTAACTATCCATTACCCCTCACGATTAATCCTTCTTTTTCCAATCATTCATATAATCACTTTTATAGCTCTTTCTGCCTGAATGTCTATGTTTTCAGTTTTTTTAACTTACTTATTATCCTCATCCATTGCTCCATTGCTCTTTGAGATATTCACACATGTCATTATTCAGACTGGTGTTGTAAGATTCATAGTCATTTAATACCATTGAAAGACTATCAGTGTTTAAAAGACATTTCCTGTAAGTAACAGTAGGTAGCTAAGGAACAGTAAATGTGATGCGTAATTTCCCAATTAAAATACATTCCTTTTCTTCCTTTTGTTCAAGTCCAAGTCATTGTGTACAGGGTGTTCCTATTCAAGTTAAATACAAAAATATTAAAGGAATGTCTATAAAATTGGATGGAATGAACTGAGCATTAGACATACTTTTTTTCTTTTTTTATTAAATTATATAATTTGTTTTCAGTGTTGGACAATAATTTCCGCATATCTTAGATTTTTTCCCCTCCCTCCCCCTGACTTGTCCCTTCCTCCCATTCCCCCTGAGATAACGTACAATCTTATATAAGTTCTACAAGTATTTTCCTATTAAATGCATGTTGCCCACAACAATTAAAATGAATGGGAGAAATCATAAAATAAAACAAACAAAAAAATCAATACAAAAGAAAATGGTCTCTTTCTATTATGAACCAATTTCGTAGTTTTTCTCTGAATGTGAAAGGCATTTTGCCTCGAGTCCATCAGAAATTTTTTAAGTCCATACATTTCAATGAAGTACTAAGTCTAAAAGAAAAATTCTTCACATCCTCTGGTTGTTGCTCTGTATGAAGTTCTCCTGGTTCTGCTCCTTTCACTCAGCATCAATCCAGGCCTCTCTGAAATTTTCCTGTTCATCATTTCTCGTAGTAAATTAGTATTCCATTACATTCATATACCACAACTTGTTCAGCCATTCCTCAATTGATGGGCATCCCCTTGATTTCCAGTTTCTGATCATGAAAAAGAGAGCTGCTATACATATTTTTGTATGTGTGGGACCTTTTCCCATTTCTTTGATCTCTTTGGGATAGAGTACCACAAGCGATATTATTGGGTAAAATGGTGTGCACATTTTTGTAGCCCTTTGCGCATAGTTCCAAATTGCTCTCCAGAAGAGTTGGGTCAAATCACAGCTCCACCAACAAAGAATTAGTGTTCCAACACTCCCATATCTTCTCCAACATGAATCATCTTCCTGTTTGATCATGTTAGCCAATCTGATAGTTGTGATGTGTATTTCAGAGTTGTTCTGATTTGCATCTCTTTAATCAATTGTGATTTAAAGCATTTTTAATATGATTATAGATAGCTTTAATTTCTTGTGAAAACTCTCTGTTCATATCCTTTGACCACTTATCAGTTGGGGAATGATTTGTGATCTTTTGCATTTGACTCAGCTCTCTATACAATTTAAAAATGAGTCCATTATTACAGACACTGGTTGCAAAAATTCTTTCACAGTTTGCTGCTTCGTGCCTAGTATTGGCTGCATTGGGTTTGTTTGTGCAAAATTTTTCAATTTAATATAGTCAAAATTATCCATTTTGCACTTCAAAATGTTCCCTATCTGTTATTTGGTCTTAAATTTCTCCATTCTCCTTAAATCTGACAAATGCACAATCCCATGCTCCACTAATTGGTTTATACTATCAATCTTTATTCCTAGATAATGTATCCATTTGTACTTTATTCTTCTGTATGGTGTCAGGCTTTGTTCTATGCCTAGTTTCTACCACACTGTTATCCAGTTTTCCCAGCATTTTTTGTCAAACAATGAGTTCTTATCCCAGAAACTGGAATGCTTGAATTTTGTCAAACAGTTGATTACTATATTTATTGACTACTGTGTTTTTAGTACTTGACCAGTTCCAGTAATCTACCCCTCTGTTTCTTATCCAGTACCTAGTAGTTTTGATGATTGCTGCTTTATCTTACAATTTGAGATCTGGTAGGGCTAGGTCACCCTTCCTAGTATTTTTTTCAATAATTCCTTTGATATTGTGGACCTTTTGTTCTTCCAAAGGAATTTTGATATTGCTTTTTCTCTACCTAGAAAATAATTATCTTCTAGTTTGATTGGAATAGCACAGAAAAGTCTACTAGATTAGGTAGAATTGTCATTTTTATTACATTAGCTCTGTATATCCATGAGCAACTGATGTTTTCCACTTACTCAGATCTGTTTGCTAATTGTGTTCATATAGTCCCTGGATTTGTTTTGGCACATAGACTCCTAGGTGTTTTATCATATCTACTGTAACTTTAAAAGAGATTTCTTATTCTATCTCTTGATGTTAGGCTTTCTTACTAATATATAGAAATGCTGATGATTTATCTGGATTCATTTTGCAACCTGCAACTTTGCAAAGTTGTTTATTATTTCAAGTAGTTTTTTACTTGATTCTCTGGAATTCTCTAAGTATATCATCATATCATCTGCAAAGAGAGATAACTTAGTTTCTTCTTTGTCTCTTCTAGTTCTTTCAATTTCTTTTTCTTCTCTTATTGCTACAGCTAGTATTTCTAACACCATTTTGAATAACAGTGGTGATAATAGGCATCTTTCTTTCACCCCTGACCTTATTAGAAATATGTCTATCTTGTCCCCATTGCATATAATGCTTACTGATAGTTTTAGGTATATACTGTTTATTATTTTATGGAGAGTTCCATTTATTCCTATGCTTTTCTATATTTTTATTATGAATGGGTGCTGTATTAATCAAAAGCTTTTTCAGCATCGATTGACAAAGTCATATGGTTTCTGTTAGTTTTATGATTGATATAATCAATAATGCTAATGGTTTTTTTTAATATGGAACCAACTCTGAGTTCCAGTATAAATCCTACCCAATCATAATGTATTATTCTCGTGATAAGTTGCTGTATTCTTTTTGCTAATATCTTATTTAAAATTTTTGCATCTATAATCATTAAAGAAATTGGTCTATAATTTTCTTTCTCTATTTTGGCTATTCCTGGTTTAAGTATCAGTACCATATTTTTATCATAGAAATTATTTGATAGAACTCCTTCTTTGGCAATTTTCCGAAATAGTCTATGTAGTTTTGGAATTAACTATTCTTTAAATGTTTGATAGAATTCTCTTGTAAATCCATTTGGCTCTACAGATTTTTCCTAGGGATGGGTTGCTCAATTTCTCTTTCTGTGATGGGGTTATTTAAGGATTTGTCTTCCTCTTCTGATAATCTGGGCAATTAATATGTTTTAAAATAATCATCCATCTCATTTAGATTGTCAAATTTATGGGCATACAGTTGAACAAAGTAATATCTGTTTACTCATTGGATATTAGTTCACCCTTTTCATTTTTAATACTGGTAATTTCGTTTTCTTCTATCTTTTTTAATCAAATTGACCAAAGGCTTATCAATTTTGTTGTTGTTTTTTTCTTTAAACCAACTCTTAGTATTATTCATTTATTCAATGGTTTTCTTAATTTCAAGTTTATTAATCCCTCCTTTGGATTTCAGTAATTTTAATTTGGTATTTGCTTGAGGATTTTCAGTTTTTTTTTTCGAGCTTTTTCAGTTGCATGCCCAATTAATTGATCTCCTCTTTCTCTATTTTATTCATGTAAACATTCAAAGATATAAAACTTCCACTAAGAACTGCTTTTATATTATCCCACAAAATTTGGTAGGCTGTCTTATTATTGTCATTCTGTTGAATGAAGTTGTTGATTGTTTCTATAATTCGTTCTTTAACCCACTCATTCCAATTAGTTTTTGCTTTACATTCTCATTATCTTTGTGTACACATAATTTTTATGGCATTATGATCTGAGAAGGATGCATTGACTATCTCTTTCTGCACTGAATTATGAGGGATTATGGCCTATTGCATGGCCAATTTTTGTATACGTGTCATTTATTGCTGAGAAAAAAACCATATTCCTTTACATCTCCATTCAGTTCTCTCCAGAGATCTATCATATCTACCTTATCCAGAGTTTTATTCACCATCTTTTCTTCTTTCTTGTTTACTTTGATGTAAGATTTATGAAGTTCAAAAGGGAGAAGGTTGAGGTCCTCACAAGTATAGTTTTGCTCTCTATTTCTTCCTGTTACTCCCTGAAATTCTCCTCTAAGAATTTGGATCCTATACCTCTTGAAGCATATATGTTTAATAAATAAATTACTTCATTGCCTATGGTATCTTTTAGCAGGATATAGTGTCCTTCCTTGTCTCTTTGGATTAGATCTATTTCTGCTTTTGATTGGTCTGAGATTAGTGTTGTTACCCCTGCTTTTTTACATCAGCTGAAGCACAGTATATTCTCATCCAACCTTTCACCTTTACCCTGAGTGTAATGATCTCATTTTAAATGTGTTTCCTGTAAGCGACATATTGTTGGATCATAGTTTTTAATCCATTCTTCTATCCCTTTCCATTTGATGAGAGAGTTTATGCCATTCACATTCACAATTATGATTCCTATCTATGTCTTTCCCTCTATCTACTTTCCTCTTGTTTATGCTTTTAGTTCTCCCCTTTTCCCTTCCCATCCACAATAGAATTTTAATTTTGAACCACTACTTCCCTCAGTCTTCCCTCCCTTCTTTTAGCCCCTCTCCCTTTTAATGACCTTTTCCCATACTTCTTCTTCCCTCCCTTTTAGCCTCCCCTCCCTTTTCTTTCCCTCTTCCCCTCCTACTACCTATAAAGCTAGTGGTACTTTTATATGTAACTGAGTTTGTTGTTCCTCCTTGAATCCAATTAGATGACAGTACCTTTCAAACAATGCTCATCTCCCTCCCCTCTTTCCCTCTACTCTAATATATTTTGTGCCTCTTCCTGTGATCTAATTTATTTTTTCTGCCTTCTCCTTTTCACATCTCCCATTACAATCCCCTCACAACCTTAAATCACAGTTGTTATCCTCACATCATTTAATTTATACTTTCTCCCTATATTTATATCCCGTTTATGTATCATAGTAAATATACAGTTCTCAAGAAATCAAGTATCATCTTCCATTAAGGGATGTAATCACTTTGCTCATAATGAGTAACATGTTCTTTTTTCCTGTTTACCTTAGTATGCCTCTCTTGAGATCTGTGTTTGAAGATGTAATTTTCTATTGCGATCTGGCCTTATCAAAAGGTCTGGAAACCCATTACTTCTTTGAATGTCCATCTCCTTGCCTGAAATATTATGCTCAAATTTGCTGGGTAATTAACCCTTGGTTGTAGCCCCAGTTTCTTTGCCTTATAGAATATCATATTCAAATTCATTCAGTCTTCTAATGTAGAAGCTGCAAGGTCCTGTGTCATCCTGATTGTAGCTCCTGAATATTTCAATGCTTTCTTTCAGGCTGTCTGCAGTATTTTCTTCTTCACTTGATAGTTCTGGATCCCTTTCAGGAGGTGAAAGTTGGATTCTTTCAATGACTATTTTGCTCTCTGGATCTAGATTTTTCTGGGCAATATTTCTTGATGATTTCTTGGATGATATTGTTCAGGTTCTTTTTTAAGCACTGCTTTCTAGTAGACCAATAATCCATAGATTCTATCTCCTGGATCTATTTTCTAATTCAGTTGTTTTTCCAGTTAGACATTTTGCCTTTTCTTCTATCTTTTCATTCTTTGGATTCTGCTTGACTGATTCCTGATGTCACATACATTTATTAGCTTCTACTTGCCCAATTCTAGTTTGTATCCAATGGTTTTCTTCAGTTTGCTTCTCCATCTCCTTTTCCTTCTGGCAAATTCTTCATTTAAGGAGTTATTTTCTCCAGTTAGGTTTTGTACTTCATTTTCCCTTTATCCATTTGTCCTTCTAAATTCTTCTGTGATTTCTTTTTTCATATTTTTAAAGTGATTGGTCAGTTTTTTCTTCCGTTCCTCTAATATGGCTTTTAAAATCCTTCTTGAGTTCTTCTAAGAAAGTTCTTTGTGTTTCAGACCAGTTCATAATCCCTTTTGAAGTTTCAGATAGCAGTCCATTCTCAATGCTGACCTCTTTGGTATTTGTGTTTTGATGTTTGTCCTCATAGAAAGATTCTGCTGTCTTTTCTTTTCTGCTTGGCATCTAACTCATGATAATCACCCTTTTTCTGGTTTTTAAAGTAGTTCTCTGCATCTGGGACATAGATGGCTCTGTCCCACAGTTCTTGTGTCTAAAACTTGAGATTTTTTGTGTTGTGCCCTCTGGTTCTTTTTGTTAGAGCCTAAAATGGTACAGCTTACCTGGTGCAGAGCTGGCTGCTGTTGGAATGCAGAGGGTAGGCGAGGTCTTTTTGGGTTTCCCTGAAGTTACTCTGGAGCTCGCTTGTTAAGTGTGGGGGAGGGGTGGTCTGTCCAGAAGAGGTCTCCTCTGCTGAACTAGAGCATAGGCAAGCTCAGTCATTCATGATCCCAAATGCACTAGTGTATTTCCCAATTCTCCTGGGGTACTGAGGCTCACCTGGGGTCCTGGTTTTGGCAGTTGCAGGATTCACCACCCTGGGGCTCAGGGTCTTCTGCAGTTTTGATGAGGTGGGGCTGTCTAGGATAGCTCTGGTCCTGCACTGGTCCCCTTCAGCCAAAGCAGGAGCAACCCTTCTTAGTGCTTTTCCTAGCCTAACAGGCTCAGAGACTGTTTACACCTTCTGCTGCTCCCAATGTTTCAGCGTTTTTCCCGTGGAGATATTCTCTTATCTCATTAAGGTCAACAAGGGGAAGGAGATAGCAATTACAAATCACCTCGGCATCGTGGCTCCCAGAATCCTAGACATTCTTTAATTTTCTTAATTTTCTGATGTGAATTACTAGATTTTTGAGTGGACTGAGATCTTATTGTTGAAATCCTAAAATGGTCAGGCACTTGGCCTAATGAGTAGTGAGTAATTTATGAAAATGAATATCTGGAAAACCTTACTCTCTATAGGAAGAGAATGTTGTTTTTTCTTTTACCAGAACATCTTAATCCTTTTTGAATTTGTGCCCTACTCTGTTTAACATGTGTTACCTAACTTTAATCATTAGAAGATCATTCAATGAACATTTCTTAAGTAAATAGTAAATGCAATGCACTGTGCTAAATGCTGGATCTGCAATGACATCTTCCCTCCTATCCTCAAGGTGCTCATATTCTAATGGAAAAATTCCTTAGATGGTAACATTTGTCAGGAAATCTTCTATGATCTTATGATGCACAACATACACCTTATTGTAGAGAAACCTTTAAACCTATGCTTTACATTATCATTTCAATTATTTTTGTAATTGAAAACCAACAAACATTCAGAAATACCCTTTCTATGCATTTCAGCCAGTTATAAGACAGGAAAATTTTGGTCTGTTGTAGACAGTTTTCTGTGAAAGCTTATTTTCGGGCCCAAATGCTTCAGTAGTTACATGGCGGCTCTTAGGATATGGAGACGGTGATCATACTAATAACTTCTTTCTTTTTTCTCTTCCTTCATTTCTCTCTCTTTATTTTTTCTCTCTTTCCTTCCTTCCTTCATTTTACAAGTCTCTGACCTTTGAAATAAATTTAAAATTGAACAATGAATGTCTCCAAGAATAGTTGACCTGAAATTTAGGTTTTATTTTCTGTGTACTTGGTTATATCCATTCACTTTTTCTTATTTTATCTTTAATGCCATTTCTGTCTCTACTTATAGCATATTGCCTACTGAATAGTTAGCACTCACACAAGTTTTGGTTACATTTTCAGGGAACACAATATTAGCCCTTCATTGGAATTCTAACATACCCATTCCAGTTTGTATCTTTTAAAAATACTTCTTCCAATAGCATGTGAACATACTTTGGGACCAATTAAGGTAAGTTGAGTCTTGTGTCAAACTTTTTTCTGACTTATTTTTTCCTTTAATTAATTTTTGCTCTTGTGTAAACCAATATTTTCTTCCACCTTTGTTTTCTACAATATGTTGCAAATAATTTTGTATCTTAAGACGGAATTTTTTTATGGTTGCTTCTTTAAACTTACTATTTTATGTCACATGAACTTTGCTAAAAATGTTATTATCAGAATTAATATTTTTCCTTTTATCCATCTCTCATTTTTTTCAGAACTGCAATCATTGCTAACAGTGTTTTCTCCTCATCTCTAGTATTTTCTCAACTTTTTATTTTCTATTTCATCTAAATAGTAATGTACATGTATAACTGATTTAAAATTACTTACTCAGCAGTAGCAATAGTTTATAGTGCTAATGCATAGTTAATTTCATTTTATGATGTCATTCAGTGTTTACTATGGCTAATACATTTTTTTGTCTTCATAAAGAAAATATAATATATAGACAAGAAATTTTTGAATAGTCTACAAGTCTTTGGTCCTTTTCATTTCTTTAACCATTATACTTTCCACAATGTCATTTTTGTCCTTTCCTGTGCCATCTTTCTTTACAAATATCTCTGAAATTTAGGATATGCAAACTCTCTGAACTCCAGTTTACTCATTTATAAATTGAAAGGATTTGACTAGATATCTTCAAATGTCAGTGCTACCTCTCTATGAGCTTAGTTTTAAACTGTGTGAGTATGGTGTCTTTTGGTGCCAACAGCAGCCCATCTGCACATTGTCATTCTGTGTGAAACCAGGGATATCAAAGCTTTAAGGGGATTTATTCCATGAAGTTTGGATTCAGTCTTAGGGCTGCACTTGAGCACCTGGAGGGTCACATGTGACCTCAAGGCTGCATGTCACCATTCCTGTTATACATTGACAGAAAAATAGTGTTATGTAAGAACGTGATCTTTCCTGACTAGTTTTGTACATTACGAAATGAAGAAACTTAATCTTGTTCCAAAGTCTTTAGATACTAAATTTATGCTTCCAAGAAGGAGATTTAAGTCCACAGTCACTGGATAGCATTCTGAGGGAAGCTACCTTTTCTGTGAATAAGGTACTAGATGCAGGCAGAACTCTGGAGTCTCAGTACTTGGTATAAAAAAGAAATATTGGGAGGTTCTCACTTTTTCAATTCACCTTTAGCTGTTTTTCTCCCTTAGCTCTCCTTGTTGTGACTAAATGTTTTAGGAGACCATGTAAATAAATAAATGTATTTTTAGGAGACCATGCTAGAGAGAAGCTGTTTTTCAATACTGAAAACAATCAAAACAATTCTTCTCCACTGACCTTGCCATCTATCTTCATGTTTTGGAATGATTCTGGTACAAGTGGGCTCTGTAGAGCAGGTCTCATACAGTTCTATAGGACATTCCAGATGGGGGTCAACTTGATAATCCCAACCACAGCTGTGGCTAAACAGTCCATGACACTCTCTGTTGACAAATGCCTTCCCTTATGGATTTCATGGCAATTTGATGACATAGAATAGAACAGCTGTTCATTGGCTCAATAATCTGCACATTCACAAAAGACAGATGAATCAAATATTGATATCATGAAGTTGTTTATTCCCCATACTCTGAGTCCTAACTTGAGACCCCATTATAATGATATTAGCATTACCTCCTATATCTCTGTATTCTTAAACATAAACATAATATCAACAATTAAACATTGAAAAAAATCCCTAGAGGTCATCTAGTCTAACTTCCTCATTGTGCAAGTGTGGAAACTGAAGTACAGAGAGATTAAGTAATTTTTCTTAGGTCACACTAGTAATAAATGTTAGAGGTTGAATTCAAACTCAGGGATTCTGATTACCATTTCAGAAATGTTTCTATCTTACTGTGCTATATACGCTTCTCATTATTTTTATAGTTTGAAGTTTTTTATGGCACAGTGGATAGAAAAATAATTTTGAAGCAAGAAAGATATCGGTTCAGTTTCTGACTTTAACACATAACTGACTCTGTGACCATTTTGATTCCCTGGGCAACTCTGTAAGAAAAGGTCTATAGAAGATGTTGACACATATTGTACCAGTGAGTTTCCACACATGCCAGTGCCCAATGCTAGTAAAATCACAGAACTAGTATCTATTCTTATCTATAATATGCACAAATATATATCAATATCTAATCAATATCTAAACTTTGTCATCACTACCTTCCTTTTAAACCAGTTCTCCTTTAGTTATTTCAAACTCCTCATATCCAAAACAGAACTTAACCCCTTTATCTACAAATCTTTAATTTTTCTTTTCCAGTTTCTCCATCACTATCAAGGACATTATACATTTCATAGTTACCTAAGATCCCAATCATATTGTTATCTTCAAGTCTTCATCCTCACTTTTCCTACTTAGTCAAACCATTGCCTAATCTTCAATTTTCTTTTTTGCATCTTTCCAGAATATCCCTTTCCATTCACATAACAAGACTCTAGTTCAAACTCTAATCATCTCTGACATAGATGATTTGAAACATTCTTCTAATTGATCTCTCTGCTTAAATTCTCCACAATTCAACTGATCCCTTACTAGGCTGCAAAAGCAATTTTTCTCAGGTCCAGATCTATGTATGTCACTCTCCTATTAAATAAACTCCAGTGGCTCTCTCCAAGATTAAATTTAAAGTTTTATGTTTAGTACTTAAAATTTTTCGTTATGTGACCCCTTCCTAGCTCACATGTACCACTGAGAAAAAGGTGTATTCCTTTCTATCTCCATTCAGTTTTCTCCAGAGATCTATCATATCTACCTTATCCATAGTTTTATTTACTTGCTTAGCTTCTTACTTGTTCATTTTAACGTTAGATTTATCTAGCTCACAGAGCGGTAGGTAGAAGTCCCCCACTAGTATAGTTTTGCTGTCTATTACTTCCTATAACTCCCTCAACTTTTCCTCTAAGAATTTGGATGCTATACCACTTGGAGCATTGTTTTGTGATGTTATTGCTTCGTTGTCTATAGTACGTTTTAGCAGCATATAGCTTTCTTCCTTATCTCTTTAGATGAGATCTATTTCTGTTTTTTCTTTGTATCAGATTAGAATCACTACCCCTGCTTTTCTTACATAGCTGAAACACAATATATTCTGCTCCAACCTTTTAACTTCATACTGTGTGTACCCCAGTGTTTCAGATACGTTTCTTGTAAACAATACATTGTTGGATTATGTCTTTTAATCTACTCTGCTATTCCTCACTGTTTTATAGGAGAATCCATCCCATTCACATCCACAGTTATGATTATTATCTGTGTCTTTCCCTCTGTCCTCTTTCCCACTATTTGTGCTTTCAGTTCTCCCTTCACCTCCACAATAATGTTTTAATTTTTATCCACCACCTCCTGACATCTTCCCTTCCTTCTTTCAATCCCCCTCCTTTTTACTCCCCTTTACCCTTACTACTTCCTCCATCCCTTTTGGCCTCCCCTCCCCTTCCTTTTCCCCTATCTCTCGCACTGCCTATAAAGTCACTTAGATTTGTATACTTAATTAAGTTTGTTGTTCTCTCCTTGAACCAAATCAAACAATGCTCATCTCCTTCTCCTCTTTCCCTCTACTGTAATATAATTTTGTACTTCTTCCTGTGATGTAATTCACCATTTTCTGCTTCCTCCTTTTCACAACTCCCATTATAATTCCTTCACATGCTTAAATCACATTTTTATTATCACATCATTTACTTTATATCCGCTCCCGCTATTTATGTATATTCTTTTTACATTTCATAATAGATATACAATTGTAGAGATTAACAAGTATCATCTTCCCTTATAGGGAGCTGAAGAGTTTACCCAAATTGATGAAACAGTTTTTCTTTTCCCCTGCTTACCTTTTTATGCCTCTCTTGGGAACTGCATTTGAAGATCAAATTTTCTATTGAATTTTGGCCTTGTTTATCAGGAAGGTCTGGAAATCCCTTCTTTCATTGAATGTCCGTCTCCTTGCCTGTCATGTTTTGCTGAATTTTTCTGGGTAATTGACCCTTGATTGTAATCCCAGCTCCTTTGCCTTATGAAATATTATATTTCCATTCCTTCCATCTTTTAGTGTTGAAGCTGCAGGGTCCTGTGTTATACTGAGTGTAGCTTCTCAATATTTGAATAGTTTCTTTATGGCTGCCTGTAGTATTATCTCCTTCACATGACAGTTCTGGAATGTGGCAACAGTATTTCTTGGTGTTTTAAGTTCTGGATCTCTTTTGGAAGGCAAACAGTGGGTGCTGTGTGCTGCTCTGCCACCACGCAATTGATCCTTCCCATTGACCTTCCAGTCTGTCCTCATCTGTGAATCTGCCATAGTCTTTCTCCTATTGGATTCTGTACCTCCAAAATTTGGTCAGATTCTCTTTCTAGAGGTATCTGAAGGAGTTTGTCTAAGAGCTCAGGTGAGTAGTTGCTCTAATTCTGCCATCTTTGCTCACTAGTCTTTTGACTTACTGCCATCCATGAACTCTATATGATTGAGCTACTAGTCCACTTACTGTTCCTCACACAATATACTTCATTTATCTTTGTGTCTTTATGCTGGCCATCTCTCAGACCTGGAATGTTGTGCCTTCTCATGTCTTCCTTTAGTTTTCCTTCTCTCTTTCCTTTCAACTTCTCTTTGCACCCTACTTTATTCAGGAGGCCTTTTCCAGTTTCTTCAAATTCTAGTAGCTTCCCCCATGAGATTTTTCATATCTACTTCATATATATTTGTATGTCCCCAATTATCTACACTGTCTTCTCAATTAGAATATGAATTCAAGGGGCATTTTGGTGGCACAGTGAATAGAGCACTGACCTTAAAGTCAAGACGACCTGAATTCAGATCTGGCCTCAAACGCTTGACACTATTTCTGTGACTATGGACAAGTCATTTAACCCCAATTGCCTTCCCTTCTGCCCTCCAAAAAAACCCAAAAACCAGAATATGAGTTCCTTGAGGGCAGGAACTATTCTTTGATTTCACTTGTATGCCTAAAATTCCTGTCACACAGTAAGTGCATCGTGAATGTTTTTTTTTTTTGACTGATTAAAGATGGGCGTAAAATATTTTTTTCATTTATGACATACCACTCAAGATGTTAGAAGCTATAACACTTCCTTATTTGAAACATATAGATATGCATAAATTATCCTCAGGAATATAAAAAAAATGGTTTTCGTTTCACTACCTTAGACATCATTCAACAAGTACTGATTGCTTGCTTGATCTGCAATATAATGCACCTGTGAGAGATCTAAAATATAAGATGTGAAACAGCCAAAGTGGTAAAAGAAGGATCAGGAAATTCCAGTTTCATGAAGTCAAGACTAGAGAAATTATGAAGACAGGCATGAGTGGCTAGTATTGTAAAATATAGCAGAGAACTCAAGGAGTCTGAGGTCTGAGAGAAAGTTAGTGTATTTTGGCAAAGAAGGTATTGATAGGCTAAGAGAAAAAAATTGCAAAGTGATAAAGCAAGAAGGCTTATGGGGGAAAAGTGAATATTTAAAGATATAGGTGAAAGGAACCAACAGAAGAAGATTAAAGATCCTTTTGTGGGACAAGAGAAAGGTCATAAAAGTTTAGTATTGAGAAAGGATGAGAATAAAATGAACAGGCAGGAGTTTGGAAAACTCAATGACACTTTTTTTCATGCAATGAAAGATCTGTGAATATGAAAAGAAAAAAAGAAGGAAAATGATTTTTGGTGATGTTCTAATGAGAAAGTCTCTTCACAGAAATATATTACTAGCCTGTTGTACAATTGGTATTACAAACAATAATTATGCCTTGGATATTATAAATTTATTTTCTCCTTCCCCTCACTGAACTTTAGAAAAGTATGTGTGAGATTTATGTACCTAAAGATTTAAAACTTATATACTAAAAACAAATATTAAACAATTGTTAACTGGGGAAATTCTGTTCAGTATATCAGTATTGTTTTGCAAGGACAATCTCTATGGTGAGAAGAAAAAGGAGAAGAAGGAGAAGAAGAAGAAGAAGAAGAAGAAGAAGAAGAAGAAGAAGAAGAAGAAGAAGAAGAGGAGGAGGAGGAGGAAGAAGAAGAAGAAGAAGAAGAAGAAGAAGAAGAAGAGGAGGAAGAAGAAGAAGAAGAAGAGGAAGAAGAAGAGGAGGAAGAAGAAGAAGAAGAAGAAGAAGAAGAGGAAGAAGAAGGGGAAGGGGAAGGAGGAGGAAGGGGAAGAGAAGCAAAGTATAATGTGAAAAAAATAAACTCTACATAATGCCTTTTTTTACATGTGGATTTATAATCACATATTTTTAAAGCACTTTAAAAATATTAATCTTCCTTAAGCTACCAAAAACTGAAGGTAATTGTCATTAAAATCGGTAATCTTGGAAGGAGTCACAAAATAACTAGACACGATGAAGGGAATTCATTTGAAAACCACCTTATTTAATAAAATACAGGCTTTGATCAAGGGAGAAGATTTCTTAGACCCTTTTTCTGTGCACTCAATACTGCTTGATATATACTTCTATTTGTTTCTGGATGACATATCTATTTCTCTTCTTGCAGTGGCTGCTCTAATAATTTTTTATTGCTCAACCATTAGCTAAAATTCCATGTACTTTTAACATTTTCTCCCCTTCTCTTTTTCTGTCGCTGGAGAAAAATTATACTTCCTTCTTTCCAAGGATAATTCCTTCATCTGTGTACTTGAGACCATCTAGCATTCTTTCCTCCACCAGGACTTTGTTCCATCAATTTTCATAGGCACTTTGTGAATCATGCCTTCCCCTCTCCATCAACTTGTCTTCCTTGGATGACAAATATACTCAAGTTTCTCCTAATGTAACAAAATTTCATTACAAAATCATTGAACCCTCATCCTATTTCAGGTTTGCTTTTCACCACCAAAGTTTTCTTTTGCTCTTTTTGTATTTTTCAGGTTTTTATTTTTTTAATTTATAAGTTATTTATTTTTCAGTTTTCAGCATTCACTTTCACAAGAACTTGAATTCAAAACTTTCTCCCTATCTCTCCCTACTCCTCAACCCAGAACAGCATACATCCCATCCACCTCAGACTGTCTTCACTTCTATTACCCACCATTTTTCCATTCTGTTTCCCCTTAATTTTTCTGTAGGACAAAATACATTTTTATACTCTATTGCCTGTATATCTTAATTTCCAGTTGCATGCTAAAACAATTTTTAACTTTAATTATTAAGGCTTTGAGTTCCATATTCTAACTCTCCTTCCTCACCCACTCTCATTGAGAAAACAGGTAATTCAATATAGGTCATATATGTGTAACAATGCAAAACACTTCCATAACTGTTATGTTGTAAAAGACTAATCACATTTCCCTCTGTTCTATCCTGCCCTCAATTTATTTCACTCTCTGCCTTAAGTTGTCCTTCCACAATAGTGTTTGCTTCTGGTCTCCCCTTTCCCCAGTTTTCTGTACTTTCTAATATCTTCCTTCTCCTGTCCCTTTCCCCCTTGCCTTCCTGCAGGGTAAAATATGTTCCATATTCAACTGAGAGTGGGTTATTACTCCTTAAGCCAAATCCCATGAAGAGTAAGGCTCATTTACTTCCTTTCATCTCCCCCACATCTCCTCCATTTTAAATGTTCTTTCTCCCCTCCTTTATGTTGGATGGTTTGCTACATTCTATCTCTCCCTTTCTCTTGCACCTACTGCATTTCATGCAATAGCAAATTTTATATTTTTAAGTACTTTCTGTTCATATTCAGCTCACCTGGCACCCTCTATTTGTGTGTGTCTACATATACATAAATATGTATGTATATATACATAAACACGCACACACAGACATACATATACATACATATACATTCATATGCATATATATGTACATGCATATCCACATACACACCGCAAACACATACACGTATATTCCCTCTAACTACCCTAATACTGAAAAAAAATTCTCATTCATTTCACATAAGATCTTTCCATTTAGGAATGCAAACAGTTCAAATTTAGTGAAGTTCTTAAGGCTTCTCTTTTCTATTTACCTTTTAATGTTTCTCTTGATTCTTGTATTTGAAAGTCAGATTTCTATTTAACTGTGGCCTTTTCAACAAGAATGCTTGGAAGTCCTCTGTTTCATTGAAATTCCATTTTTTCCCTGAAGTATTGTACTTAGTTTTCCTTGGCAGGCGTTTCTTGGCTT
Source organism: Notamacropus eugenii (assembly GCF_028372415.1). Classification (NCBI taxonomy): domain Eukaryota; kingdom Metazoa; phylum Chordata; class Mammalia; order Diprotodontia; family Macropodidae; genus Notamacropus; species Notamacropus eugenii. The sequence goes on from NC_092877.1 coordinate 238,919,805, forward strand.
TAATCCTACCTCCTTTGACTTCTGGAATTTCATATTCCAAGTACTTCAATCTGTTAGTGTAGAAGCTGCTATATCCTGTGTTATCCTGATTGTGTTCCCACAATACTGGAATTTTTCCTTCTGGTTGCTTGTAATATTTTCTCCTTGACCTAGGAACTCTGGAATGTGGCTAAAATATTCCTAGAAGTTTTTCTTTTTGTATCTCTTTCAGGAAGTGATCAGTGAATTGTTTTCATTTCTATTTTACCCTCTGGTTCAAGAATATCAGGGCAGTTATCCTTGTTAATTTCTTAGAAGGTAATATCTGGGTTCTCTTTCTGATCATGGCTTTCATTGGTAGACCAATAATTTTAAAATTATCTTTCCTGGATCTATTTTCCAGGTAAGTTGTTTTACCAGTGAGATATTTCACATTGTCATATTTTTTTCATTCTTTTTGTTTTGTTTTGCAATTTTTTGGTTTCTCATAAAATCATTAGCTTTCATCTGCTGCATTCTTATTTTTAAAGAATTATTTTCTTCAGTGAGCTTTAGGACGTCCTTTTCCATTTGGTCAATTTTTCTTTTTAAAGCATTTTTCTCCTTATGAGCTTTGTGAAACTCTTTTGCCATTTTGCTTAGTCTATTTTTAAAAGTGTTATTTTCTTCAGCATTTTTGGGGACTCCTCTAGAAAGCTGTTGACTTGCTTTTCATGATTTTCTTGCATTGCTCTCCTTTCTCTTCTCAATTTTTCCTCCAGCTCTCCTACTTGATTTTCAAAATCTTTTTTGAACTCTTCCATGGCCTGAGACCATTGCATATTTTTTTTGGAGACTTTGTATATAGAAGCCTTGACTTTGATTTCTTCCTCTGATAGCATGCTGTGTTTTTCCTCATCCAAAATGATAGAAAAACTACCTTTTCACCCAGAAAGTAACCATCTAATGGTCTTATTTTTTGCCTTTTATTGGTGTTTTCCCAGCCAGTTACTTAACTTTTGATTCCTTTGTCAAGTGTATGGTGCACTCTAGGGACTTGTAAGTTCTTAGTTCCTCCAAGGTGGCACAATGAACACAGAGGAGTTTACTCCTCTCCTGGCTTGCACCCTGTTCAATGAGCAACCACAAGCATTCTTTCTCTCCTGGAACTGTGAGTAGGATTCCTTCTCCACAACCACAACTAACTACACTCTGTAGTGCTCTTCTTCAACCCAGGACTTCCATTCAGGACTGAGACACAGATCAGTTCCTCAATTCCCTCAGGGTCTTTATGCCAGAACTGCAAAAGTGGACACTGCTGCTGCCCTGGGACTGGGACTGGGGCCAGACCAAGCTCCCCTGTTGCCCAAGTGAAAGAACTTTCTTACTCACCTTTGAAGCTGTCTTTTACATTTGTAGGTTGAGAAATCTGTGAACCCCAGCTGCTATCCATGAATCTTCTCCCTGAAGCCTGCTCCAGTCCTGTCCTTGCTGTATGGTCTAGGCTGGTCTGAGTTTTGCTCTGAGCCCAGTGCAATAGACCTTTCCTGTCAGTCTTTCAGGCTGGAAATTTCTTTCACTCTTGTCATTTTGTGGTATCTGCTGCTCTAGAATTTGTTTAGTGTCTTTTTTGCAGGCATTTCATAGGTTTTGTGGGGAGAGCTAGAACAAGTCATTCCTTCTACTCCACCATCTTGACTTCTTCCCCAAAGTTTTGAAAATACTAATCCAAACTCAATTGAGTCTAGGTTATCAGTTCCTATTCTGCATTTAATAACTTTTATTTTCCTTCTCCAATTTCCATTTTACTAAAATATCACCTTTAAAGACGACCAGTGCTTTTGACAAGTCACTAAATTATTTTATCATTCTTTATTCTTTTCAATTTTTGATAACATTTGACACTGCTGACAAGTGTTTCCATAAAAATATCATTTCTTATATCTTTTATAACACTGATCTTTCATGGTTCTTTTCTTACATCCTTGATTGTTCCTATTTTATTAATTATTATTTTTCTTCCCATTACCACCATTTAAAAATCTGTCCTCTGCATTTTGTATATTTTCAAAGACTTCACAAGTTTCCATTACAACTCCACTGTAGATGTCTCTGACCCAAATCTGAACTCATTGCTCTCAACATGTATCTTCAAATTTCAATTCATCTTTGTTAACTAGATTTACACTCATCTTGAAAAATCAACTTAGTCAAAAACAGACTCAGTTCATTTTAAAATAGTATTTTATTTTTCCCCAACTCCATGTAAACATAATGTTTGGCATTGATTTTTATAAGATTTTGAGTTCCAAAGGTTTCTCCTTCCTCTCCTCTTCCCTGTTCTTAAAATGGTAGGCAGTTTAATATAGTTTATACATGTGGTATAATGTACAAATATTTCCCTGCAAGTCATAGTTGTAAAAAAAGAAAAAACTACAAAAGGAAAAAAATAAAAAAAAGAATAAAGTAAGTGAAAAAATATTCTTTCATCTGCATTCAGAGTGCATCTGTTCTTCATCTGGATATGTATAGAATTTCCCTTAATAAATCCTTTGTACTTGTCTTGGATTATTGTGTTCTTGGCAAGCACTAAGATATTTATTGTTGATTATTATACAGTATTGCTGATAGGGTGTACAAAATTTTCCTGGTTCTGCTCATTTCACTTTGTATCAGTTCATACAAGTCTTTCTTTGTTTTTATGAAATCTTCTCATTCATTTTTTATTGCACAATGGTATAATAGTTCATTTGTATATGAGAGCATGTTCAGCTATGCCTTAATTAATATGAATTCCATCAATTTCCATTATTTTGCTACCTTGAAAGAACTGTTAAAAATATTTCTTTGCATGAATGCCCTTCTCCCTTTTTTATGATCTCTTTGATAGTGGTATTCGTATATCAAAGGGTGTGGCCAGTTTGTTTGATCTTTGAGCATAGTTCCAAATTATTCTCCAGTATGGCTGGATAGATTCCCAGCTGAACCTATTCTCCAGCATTTGTCATTTTCAGTTTATATTACATTATCGAATCTAATAGTTGTGAGGTGGTACTTCAGAGTTGTTTTAATTTGCATTTCTCTAATCAAAAGTGATTTAGAACACTTCTTCATATGCTTGCACATATTTCTCATTTTTTGTCTGAAAACTGCCTGTTCACATCCTTTGAGCCTTTATAAATTGGAAATGATCTGTTTTCTTGTAAATTTGACTCAGTTCTCTATATATTTGAGAAAGGAGGCTTTTATGAGAGACACTTGTTGCAAAGACTGTTCTTCACCTTTCTGCTTTCCTTCTAATCTTGGTTGCATTGTTTTTTCTTCTACCATCTCCCCTGATCTGCTCTCACTTCTGTCAGTCCCCACCTACCCATTATCTGATCTCCTCACCTCCTACATCCCTTTTAGTTAAGATAGATTTCTATATTCAATTGATTGTGTGTATCATTACCTGTTTGAGCCAATACTGATGAGAGTAAAGTTGAAGTGATGCCCATTGCTCATGCTCAGATCTTCCCTTCCTTTGTAATAGGTCTTCTGTGCCTATTTACATGCAATAATTTGCCCCATTTTTACCTCTTTTTCCTTTGCACCCATTGTTCTCCTCTTTTTCATCCCTTATTTTTATATCATTCCCTTAATTTACCTTGTACCCTCTGTGTATGCATACACACATATATGGATGTGTGTATGTCTATACATACACATATTTTTATGTGTGTATATGCATGTGTGTGTGTATATTCATTCCTTCTAGCTGTACTGTCAGTGATACAGTTTTAAAGACTAATAAGAATCATCTTCCCATGTAGAGATAGATGTAAATAGTTTTGCACTGTTAAATCTCTTGTGTTTCCTTTTCTTTTTTTGCCTGTTTATGTTTCTCTGTGTCATGATATTGGAGGTCAAATTTTTAATTTAGTTCTGGTCTTCTCCTTATGAAAGCTTGAACTCCTATTTCAATGAATGCCCATTTTTGCTCTTCTTATGTATTAGGTTTAATTTTGCTGGGTAGGTGAATCTTGGTTTTGGTCATAGTTTCTTTGTCCTCTGGATTATCATGTCCCATGATTTGCAAACGTTTAATGTTATAGCTGCCATGTCCTCTGTAATCCTGATTGTGACTTTCTGATATTTGATTTCTTTCTTTCTGGCTACTTGTAGCATGTTTTTCCTTGACGTGAGAGTTCTGAAATTTGGCTATAAAGTTCCCTGGGATTTTTGTTTTGTTATCTCTTTCCTCAGGTAAGTGATGGATTCTTTTAATGTCTACATTTTCCTCTATTTCCAGAGTATCATGGTTCTTTTCCTTCATGATTTCTTGGAAGTCTCTGTCCCAGTCTTCCTTTTGATTATGACTGTCAGGTAGTCCAGTGATTCTGGTATTATCTCTGCTGGATCTATTTTCCAGGTCAATTGTTTTTCCCACGAAGCATTTGACATTTACTTCCATTATTTTCATTTTCTTTTAATTTATTTAATTCATTTTCGATGTTTCATAGAGACATTAGGTTCTACTTCATCAATTTTCACTTTTAAAGTATTGTTATGTTCCTCAATTAGCTTTTGTACTTTTTTATTCCAATTTGTCCAGTTGTACCCTTAAAGGACTTGTTTTATTACTTTTTTTCTATTTTTTTAAAGTTTTTTAACAATCTCTTTTTTAAGATTTAGAGTTCATATTTTTGTTCCTTCTCAGCCACCCCAGTACCCAAGATGGCATATACTCTTATATAGGTTATGTATGTGCAATCATATTAAAACATATTCCTAATTAATTATGTTATGAAAGAAAAATCAGATCAAATGGTAAAAAGCCACAAGAAATAAAAAAAAGAGAAAATATCATGCTTCAGCCTGTATAATTCTTTCCCTGGATGTGTATAGTATGTTCCATCTTTTGCTTTTTGGGGGGCATTGCCTTAAGTCATTGTATTGCTGAGAAAAGTTGAGTCTATCAGAGTTGGTCATTGCACACTGTTGCTGTACAATATTCTCCTGGTTCTTTTCACTTCACTCAACTTCAATATGTATTTCCAGGTTTTTCTGATATATGTCTGCTGATCATTTCTTACAGAAAAATAATGATTCATTGCATGTATATACCAGAACTTGTTCAACCATTACTTAGTTGATGAGCATCACTTCAATTTCCATTTCTTTGTCACCACAAAAGAGAAGTTGTTTTCTTTATTGTATTTTTGTATCTCCTTTTCCATTGAACCAATTCTAGTTGGTAAGCAATTTTCCCGCCTGGTGATTCATTTATCTTAATTCACTTGCATCACTCTCATTTCTTTTTCCGTCTTTTCATCTACCTCTCTTATATGATTTTTTGGCTCCTTTGTGAACTCCTTCAAGAGTTGTTTCTGGATATTCCTGGGGGAGATAAGACGGCAGAGTGAGAGGAACTACTCACATAAGCTCTTAGACAAACTCCTTCAGATACCTGTATAAAGAGAATCTGAACAGATTTTGGAGTGGCAGAATCCAATAGGAGAAAGACTGTGACAGATTGAAAGCCCAGGAGAGATTGGACAGTTGAGTGGGAAGGATCCATTGTGCAAGGCTGGAGAAGCACACAGTGCACAGGCCATAAAAGCACTGTGACAGGGATGAGCAGGAGATCCCAGGCGATCTGAAGCAACGAATGCACTGTAGAATCTCAGGCATATCAGCCCAGGACAGGAGTCCAGCAGAACTGAGCAAGTGAGAGCCCAGAGCCCCACTTTTCTGAAGCTGGTGCTCCTGAGACTATCAGCCCACAGATTAAATGTCTGTAAGTCATCTACTTGAACTTCCAGGATAAAAGATGGCTGAGTGATTGGTAAATGCTCTCCCACTCACCTTGTTGACCTTGAAAAACTCATAAAATATTTCCCCAGAAAAATTCTTGAGCAGTGGAATCAGGTGCAAAACAGTCTCTTAGCAAGTGAGGCTAAGAAAATAGTTAAGGAGGGTCACTCTTGCTGTGGTTGAAGGGGACCAGTGTGGGGCCAGAGCTGTCCTAGACAGCCCCATCTCAGCAAACTTGGAGGAGATCCTGAGCCCCAAAGGCGTGAAGCCCACAACTGATATGGAAAATAGATTCAGGGGAGAAAAAAATCTAAGAATTATGGGTCTACCAGAAAGCCATGATGAAAAAATAGCCTGGATAGTACCTTGCAACAAATCATCAAGGAAAACTGCCCAGAGCTCTTATATCCAGAGGACAAATTAGCCTTTGAAAGAATACACCATTCACTTTCCAAAAGGGACCCCAAACTAAAACACCAAGAAACACTGTTGCCAAATTCCAGAACTATCAAGTGAATGAGAAAATACTACAGGGAGTCAGAAAGAAACCGTTCAAATATCGAGGATCTACAGTCAGGATCACACAGGAACTTACAGCTGTTACATTGAAACATCGAAGGAATTGGAATATGATATTCCATAAGACAAAGGAGCTAAGACTACAACCAAGGATCAATTACCCAGCAAAATTGAGCAAAATATTTCAGGCAAGGCAATGGACATTCGACGAAACAAGAAATTTCCAGACCTTTCTGACAAAAAGGCCAGAATTCAATAGAAAATTCATTCTTCAAATGCAGGTCTCAAGAGAGACATAAAAAGGTAAACAGGGGAAAAAAGAAACTTGTTACTCAATTTGGGCAAACTGTTTACCTCCCTATAAGGGAAGATGATACTTGTTAATCTTGAGAATTGCATATCTATTATAAAATACAAAAGGGATATACATAGATAGAGGGAATGGGTATAAAGTAAATGATGCGATGATAAAAATGATTTAAGTATGTGAAGAGAATGTAACAGGAGATGCGAAAAAGCAGCAGAAAATAGCAAATAACATCACAGGAAGATATAAAAAAATAAAAACACCAAGGAATATTGTTGCTTGTTACAGAATATAGTTGAAGAAAATACTACAGGCAGCCAGAAGAAAGACATTCAAACACCAAGGAGCTACAGTCAGGATCACACAGGACCTAGCAACTTCTACATAAAAAGATTGAAAGAATTGAAACATGATATTCTGTGGGACAAAGGAGCTGGGACTACAACCATGGATCAATTACCCAGCAAAGTTGAGAATAATATTTCTGGCAAGGAGATGAACATTCAACGAAATAAGAGATTTCCAAACCTTCCTGATGAAAAGGTGAGAGCTTAAGAGAAAACTCAATTGTCAAACACAAATCTAAATAGAGGCACAAAAAGGAAAATGGGCGGGGGGAACTTGTTAGTCAATATGGGCCTAATGTTCACAATCCTATAAGGGAAGATGGTATTTGGTAATCTTGAGAATTGTATATTTATCAAGATATATAAAAGGGATATAGATAAGTAGAGGGAGCAAGTACAAGGTAAATGATACGATGATAAAAATATGATTTAATGGTGGGAAGGGATAGGGACAGGAGATGAGAAAAGGAGGAAGCAGAAAATCATAAATTACATCACAGGAAAAGGCATAAAATTATATTAGAATAGAGGGAAAGAGGGGAGGGAGATGAGCATTGTTGACATTTACTCTCATCTGATTTGTTTCAAGGAGGGAACAATAAACTCAGTTAAATATAGAGATCTAACTAGCTCTATATTGAGTAGGAGGGGAACGGGGAAAGAAAAGGGAGGGGAGGTTAAACGGGAGAGAAGAAGTAGTAAGTGTAAAGGGGAATAAAAGGGAGGGGGGCTGAAACTCTATAGTGGAGGGGTGGGGATAAGGAAATTAAAAACAAAAACGGGGAGAAAGTGGTTTGAGGTAAAGACACAGAAAGCAGTCATAACTGTGAATGCGAATGGGATAATCTCTCCCATAAAAGAGTGATGGATAGCAGAATGGATTAAAAGCCATAATCTAACAATATGTTGTTTACAGGGAACACATTTGAAACAGGGGAACACATAGGGTGAAGGTCAAAGTTTGGAGCAGAATATATTGTGCTTCATCTGATGTAAAAAAAAAAAAAGCAGGGGCAGCAATTCTAATATCAGACAAAGAAAAAGCAGAAATAGATCTAATCAAAAGATATAAGGAAGGAAACTATATTCTGCTAAAAGGCACCATAGACAATGAAACAATATCATTACTAAACAAAATGCTCCAACTAGTATAGCATCCAAATTCTTATAGGAGAAGTTAAGGGAGTTAGAGGAAGAAATAGACAGGAAAACTATACTACTGTGGGACCTCAACCTCCCCCTCTCTGAACTTGATAAAACTAACCTCAAAATAAACAGGAAAGAAATTAGGGAGGTGAATAAAACTCAGGATAAGGGAGATGTGATAGAGCTCTAGAGAAAATCAAATGAGAACAGAAAGGAATATACCTTCTTCTCATGGGGACATGGTACATAAACAAAACTTGAAAATGTACTGGAACATAAAAGCCTCACAATCCAGTATAGAAAGGCAGAGATAAGCAATGCATCCTTTTCAGATCATAATGCAATAAAAATTATATATAATCAAAGGGCATGGAAATATAAACCAAAAAATAATTGGAAACTAAACAATATAATCTTAAAGAATGAGTGGGTTAAAAAATAAATTCTAGAAACAATCAACAACTTCATTAAAGAGAATGACAATGATGATACAACTTAACAAATTTTATGGAGTGCTGCAAAAGAAATTCTTAGGGGAAGTTTTATATCTTTGAATGCCTACATGAATTAAAGAGAAAAAGAGGAGATCAATGAATAGGGCATACAGTTGAAAAAGCTAGGAAAAGAACAAATTGAAAATGCCAAAGTTATTATCAAATTAGAAATACTGAAAAAAGGAGAGATTAATAAAATTGAAATTAAGAAAGCTATTTAGCTAATAAATAAAACCAAAAGTTGGTTTTCTGAAAAAAAGCAATAAAATTGATAAACCTTTTGTCAATTTGATTTAAAAAAAAAGAAAGAAAAAACCCAAATTACCAATGTCAACAATGAAAAGGGTCAACTCAACTTCAATCAGGAGGAAATTAAAGCAATAATTAGGAATAATTTGCCCAACTATAGGCCCATAAATTTGATAAGCCACATGAAACGAATGATTATTTTAAAATTATAAATTGCTCATATTAACAGAAGAGGAAGTTAAATGTTTAATAACCTCATCTCAGAAAAAGAAATTGAACATGTCATCAATGAAATACCTAGGAAAAAATTTCCAGAGTCAGATGGATTTACAAATGAACTCTATCAAACATTTAAAGAACACTTAATTCCAGTACTATATATTCTATTTGGGCAAATTGGGGAAGAAGGCGTCCTCCCAAATTCTTTTTGTGATATAAATGTGTTTCTCATACCTAAATCAGGGAGAGACAATACAGAGAAAGAAAAGCATAGACCAATTTCTCTAATGATTATAGATGCAAAAATTTTAAATAAGATTTTAGCAGAAAGAATACAGTCACTTATCACAAGAACAATACATTATGATCAGGAAAAATTCATACCAGAAATGCAAGGCTGGTTCACTATTAGGAAAACTATTAGCATTATTGATGATATCAAAAACAAACTTAACAGAATCCACATGATTATCTCAATAGCTGCAGAAAAAGCTATTGACAAAATGCAACACCCATTTCTATTGAAAACACCTGACATCATAGGAATAAATGAAGCTTTCCATAAAATAATAGCCATCAGCTACCTAAAACCTTCAGCAAGCATTATATGCAATGGGGAAAAGCTAGAAGGATTTCCAATAAGATCAGGGTTGAATCAAGGATATCCATTATCACCACTATTATTCAATATAGTACTAGAAATGTTAGCTGTAGCAGTAAAAGGAGGAAAAGAAATTGAAGGAATTAGAGTAAGCGAAGAAGAAACTAAGTTATGATTCTTTGCAGATGATATGATGATATACTTAGAGAATCGCAGAGAACCAATTAAAAAACTACTTGAAATAATAAACAATTTTGACAAAGTTACAGGTTACAAAATAAACTTACAGAAATCACCTGTATTTCTATATATTATTAACAAAGTCCAACAGGAAGAAGTAGAGAGAGAAATCCTATTTAAAGGTAAGGTAGACACTACAAAATATATGTCAGCCTGACAAAACACACACAGAGACTATATGGACACAATTACAAAACACTTTTTGCACAAATAAAGCAATATCTAAGTAAGTCAAAAAACATTGGTTGCTTGTGGGCATGCCAAGCCAGTATAATAAAAATGACAATTTTAGCTACATTAATTTACTTCTTTTGTGCCATACCATTCAAACTGTCAGATAATTATTTTCTAGATTTAGAAAAAAAATGATATCAAAACTGATCAGGAAGAACAAAAGGTCCAGAATATCAAGGGAAATAAAGAAAAGAAATGGTAGGGAAAGTGGCATAGTCCTACCAGATCTCAAATTGTATTATAAAGCAGTAATTATCAAAGCACTTGGTACTGGCTACTAAAAAGAGGGATAGACTAGGGGAATAGGTTAGGCACTGAAGAAACAGTAGTCAATGAATACAGCAATCAACAAGTTGCTGAACCTAAGGACCTCAGCTTCTGGAATAAGAACTCACTGTTCAACAAATATTGCTGGGAAAACTGAATAACAATATGGTGGAAATTGGGCATAAACTAATGCCTGGCACTGTACACAAAAATAAATTTCAAATGGATATATGATCTAGGCGTAAAGGTTGATAATATAAACAAATTAGTGCAGTAAGGAATAGTGTATTTATCAGATTTATGAAGAATGGAGAAGTCTTTGAGTAAATAAGAGATAGAAAGCATCATGAAGGGCAAAACAGACTACTTTGATTACATTAAATTGAAAAAGTTTTGCAGAAACAAACCCAATGCAACCAAGATTATGAGGGAAACAGCAAACTGCAAAAGAATTTTTGTAACCAGTGTCTGTGATAGAGGACTCATTTCTAAAGTATATAGAGAACTGAGTCAAATGTACAAGAATACAAGCCATTCCCCAATTGACAAATGGTCAAAGAATATGAACAGGCAGTTTTCAGAGGAAGGAATTAAAGCTATCTATAATCATATAAAAATGCTTTAAATTACTACTGATTAGAGATGTGCAAATCAAAACAACTCTGAGATACCACATCACATCTATCAGATTGGGTAATATGACAAAACAGGAAGATGATAAATGTTGGAGAAGATATGGGAGAGTTGGAACACTAATCCAGTATTTGTGGAGTTGTGGGCAGATCCAACCATTCTGGAGAGCAATTTGGAACCATTCCCAAAGGGCTACAAAAATGTGCAAACCTTTTAACCCAGCAATACCGCTTGTAGGACTATATCCCCAAGAGATCATAAAAATGGGAAATGGTCCCACATGTATAAAAGTATTTATGACAGTTCTCCTTGTGGTGGCCAAAAACTGGAAATCAAGGGGATGCCCATCAATTAGGGAATGGCTGAATAAATTGTGGTATATGAATGTAACAAAATACTTTTATCCTATACGAAGTGATGAAAGTAAGACTTCAGAGAGGCCTGGAAAGGTTTATATGAACTGATGCTGTGTGAAAGGGGCAGAACCAGGAGAATGCTGTACACAGCAACAACCACATTGTGTGAGGAATGTTGCTGGTACACGGTACTTGATTGTAATTCAAGGACCTAAAAAATTTCCAATGGACTCTTGAGGCAACATGACTTCTACATCCAGAGAAAGAACTATAAAATTTGATTACTGAATGAAGTAGGTCATTTTCTTTAGTATTATGTTTTGTTTTGTTCCGTTTTATGATTTCTCCCATTAATTTTAATTCTTCTATGCAACAAGACTAAAGTGAAAATGTATCTAATAGGACTGTATGTGAAGAACCTATATAAAATTGTTTACCTCTAAGGGAGGGAGTGGAAATGGAGGTGGGAAGGAGGGGGAGGGAAAGGAAAAACTCTAAGATACATGGAAGTGATTGTAGAACACTGAAAACAAATAAAATAATTTAGTAAAGAAAAGTTCTTTCTGGTCTTGATACCACTTCCAATTTTTTGTCTGGGGCTTTTCTCATAGGTGTTTAGGTATTTTGATGTTGTTTTCTTTTCCTGAGTCTGTGATTTGGTCTTCCCTTTCCCCATAATAAGTTTTTATGGTCAGATTTTTTAAAATTGCTTTTTGATCATTTTTTGTCCTTTTTCCCCCTTTCTTTTAAATTTGATCTCTATCCCCAGGGTTGAAAGGACTTTATCTCAGATTTTTTCCTGTTGTTGCGCTGATGTTGCTGGCTTTTTATCTAGTGTTGCACTGATGTTGTCCTGAGGCTCCCAAGGGAGTCTCATGTCTGGTGGTACGCTGAAGGGGTGGAGTGGAGGTGGCTGGTGCTGTTCATGGTTGTAGGGGTCTGGCAGCTTCCCTAGTACTAAGCTGAGTTTCTGGTGGTGGTTTCTGGCATATGCTGAGGCCTGGTGGGGCATTTCCCTGGGGCTGCACTGAAGCAAATTACTGTCTTGCCACTGGAGGATGCCTGCACCGAAGCAGGTGGAGGTCTGGCTGCTGCTGAATAGCTTTTTGTCCAGGGCTATGCTGAAGCACATGGTAGTTCTCAGAGATGGATTTTGCTACTTCCCCTGGTTATGCTAAGTTATAAGGGTTCCTGGTGTTGGCATTTGCTGCCTCACCACACTTGGGCTCAGAATTTCCTGCTGGTTTGCTGAGGTGGGTCTTGTTATTGTTTTGTTGGAACAGTTCCTGTCTTTCGCCTTTCACCCAAATGAGATAGACCTTTATTGCCAATCTTCCAAGTTTTTTCAGCTGTAAGATTTTTTCACCACAACTTTGTTCGCTGTACTGTTTCAGTATTTGTTTGGGGACTGTATTTTATGGTTGTTTGGGGTAAATATGGGAGATTTACATCAGTTAATTGCTTAGTTGACCATCTTAATTTATGGAAGTGTAAGCATTGTAAGTCAGTTCTGACTGCTTTTAATAGTGGGATTTACTGTGAAGATTTTTTTTTTAGTTTCAGCTCGTAAGTTTCAAGATATTTCTTTACATCTACTGGTCCACAAGATCTTGACAATTAATCTGCAGCTGTATATTCATAATTTGTTAGTATCATATAACTAGATTTATATATGACTGTTTAAGCTATCAAGATTTATCTTCTTATTTTTAAGTAGGGAAGATGAGGCATCAAGAGGCTAAATTACTTTTCTAGTGTCAAACAGTATCTGTGGCTGGATTTGGACTAAGGTCTTCCTGACTTTTAAGTCATTGTCCATCAATGATATGTTGTCCCTCTCTCTTAGAATGTAAATTCTTTGAGTGCAATAATTGTTTGACTTTTTCTACTTGTATCCCTAGTCCTTGGCAGAGCATATGTCATATAGCATGCACTCAGTAAATGCTCTTTTGTTCATTTTTCGTATTTACTCTGTTTTTGCAATAGTATCATCATGTATTCAGTCATTTTGAACTTTGTGCTCTTTTCAGCTCCTCTCTCTTCTTTTTCCTGAACATCTAATTAGTCAGCATGCCATATCAATTTTTCCTTCTTAGTGTTTCTCACCACCACTCTTTCACACCTATTTCCCTTGACATGTCCCTAATTCAAGGTCTTCATACTTATATCTGCAAATACTGTTTTAGTTAGCTTTCTGGCCTCTATTACCTCACTACCCACATAATCTTCCTAATGTTTGGCTCTGATGATATTCTTTTTTTTTTTATTTAAACACTTCAAGGTCACTCTATTAACTCATATACCAATGAGGTAATGAGGTCTTCAGACAGACTAGCACCTCTGGTGCTAGCAGCTCTTTTCAGTTGCTCCTCATCCATTTTTGGTGTACACTTATCATCTGTCACCCAACCCTTATCTGTAACTCCAAGAAGCTGTAGCATTCACAGCAGCCACACTGTAGTAAACCATTGTAGCAGATGGGCTAAACAAAGTTGAATGTAACCAACAGCCCTCAGTCCTGGCAGTGAGTTAGTGGATTGTTTACCCAAGTGTGTGAATACTATCCCCAACAGATTGGGTGGATGAGGGACATTTGTTCTAACAGCCATGAAGAAGGCTGAAGCAAGCATTTTGTAACACTTAGAGTTTGGCCAGGCATTGAAATACACAAGTCATCCACTGCATCCTCGATCATCACATGGTGTCTTGATTTTTCTCCTGTCCCTGGACTGTGATGAATCAGGAAGAGGCAAGGTATTGATTTCATGTGACTCTGTCTCACTTAAATTACATGCGCAGGTCAAGGTGTCACTGGTGAAGTCATTGATCATCTTTGAAAAGTAAGGACAACAACAAAAACAACCCCGTATTATTATGTAGGTACACAGCAAAATGTTGTTTCTCTCTGTGTCTTCCTTCACTCTCCATCCACCACATGGAATTCACCAATGCTTTACTTTATCTTCATCTACTGCCTGAACTTAGCAGCCTGTCCAGATGGCAGTCCTATGGCTTCTCTCTCTCTCTCTCTCTCTCTCTCTGTCTCTGTCTCTCTCTGTCTCTCTCTGTCTCTCTGTCTCTCTCTGTCTCTCTCTCTCTCTCTCTCTCTCTCTCTCTCTCTCTGTCTCTCTTCTCTCTCTCTCTCTGTCTCTCTCTCTCTCTCTCTCTCTCTCTGTCTCTCTTTCTCTCTCTCTCTCTCTCTCTCTCTCTCTCTCTCTCTCTCTCTCTCTCTCTCTCTCTCTCTCTCTCTCTCTCTCTCTCTCTCTCTCTCTCTCTCTCTCTCTCTCTCTCTTAAACATTACAACCTATAATTGGCTCCAAAACAAAACAAACAAAAAATCTGAGCACATCCACAATTTAATAAATTAAATGAAAACTGTGGAAAATCATTGAATTGATAAAAAAATATGAAAGGGAGGACTAGTATTAAATTAAATTGGTGGTTACACTTAAAAAGAAATCCACGGGCTATAGTCAATATTTTTATGGGAATTTTTTGACTAGATTTTATTTGAAACATTTAATACAAATTCTAGACCAATGCAATTTATACCCATTTCCCATGAGCAAAAACTTCGGTTTTTCAGTCTTTACTTTTATGAAAGTACATTTTCACATTTAGAAAGCCATGGAGGGAAAACAGGCATTTCACAGAAGAAAACAACCTTGAACAACACTACTTCTTATCTCAAGAGGGCAGACTACATACTAGATTTTGTTTTCTTCTTTTAAAAGGCAGAACTAAGTAGTATAAAAAAACAGTATAAGCCATCTATTGAATGAATCTTTCAAGGAAGAAATGGAAGAAACTGAACTCATATGAGTGAAAACTATATATTTATTGAAGATGTTTGTAAAACTGTCAAAAGACATGGCATTTTTCTTGAAACAGAATAATCACGTAATATCACTAAAATTTACCATTCCCACAAGTGATAATTTTCAAAGTCAACTGCATCTAACTTTTTAAATCTGTAAACCTGTAAGTGCTAGATTGACAGTTTAAAAAAAAATGTCATTCTGCATTTAATGAAGATTATCTGTGCTTTATTCATCTGCCTTGGTACTCTAAGAAACCCTAAGACTGTGGGCTTGTACCAGATCCCAGGTTGCTATAGATCAGAGTTCTAAATCAAGCCTTTTCCTCCAAAGTGTGGAACATGGAGTCTGCTGCCTTGCTTACAAAGCAATCAGACTAATACTGATTAAGCAATAATAAAGACAATGAAGACAGGAGAATTTAATGATAAAAAGAGAGAAGAAAAAGATAATTTAAAGATTAATTAGAAGATCCAATTAGACTTCCTTTGCTGTGCTAAAACGACTACCTATTTTTGAGTCTACTTCTACTGCTGGAGATAATACTGCATAACATTTATCACTCTATATCAGTCATGCGTCTTTCGCTCATTGACTGTGTAACCTTGAGCAAATAATTTAACTTGGAATAGAACCTCAGTTTCCTCAAACATAAAAATGAACTAATGATATTTGCACCACCTCCCTTTAAGGGCTATTTGGAGGGACGTTATGTATATAATGTATTTATGTATACAATGTATATATGTGCATATATGTATGTATGCATGTGTATATATATTCAGCAATCACAAAGTGTTATATATTACAAACATACACACATGTGTGTATGATATTATTTTTCATTCCTTGTTCTTAGGAAAAATAGTAATTTGATTATTATTTACTTAAACCGTATTTGCATAATTACTATTAAAATTATAACTGCTTACAACTTTGCTCTTCTGTAGATAATAGCATAAATTTCTATAGGAGATGTATCTGAATGTATCATTTTTTTGTTCTTTTAAAGAAGTAGTAATTTCCTCACCATAGAGAAATTTATTGACATTGGCACCTACACAAGACGCTGCCATTATCAAGATTGTTTAGATTGAGATTGACTGATAATCATTTAATGATTTTTGCAGTGGGGAGGGTAATACTGTTTCCTTTCATTTCTAAGAGTCTGCAAAAGCTACAGAAAGAGCACATACGAATAAAGATTCAATAATTATCTGATTTAATTGAAAGAAAAAATGGAGTAATTGATCACAGGGAGAAAAATAAATAAATTAAACAGGTTGTCTACAGCTGCTTAACTTTTTTACTTAATGACTTTCCAATTTATCTTAGGCAGTAATAAGCAAGGACAAAAATTATGAAACATGGAAAGTGTTTTCTTCAGTGTTTAAGACCTTCACTTTCTATGACCTTTCTTTTTGCTAATGCTACAACCCCTTTCTCCATCTTTCCATCCCAGATTTCAATGCCCTGTCTTTCCAGCTTTTCACTCTTCTCTGAATAGGAGAATAAATTAGTGTTTATTTCTAAATGTTCAAATGGTTTTATCCCCCTTTGCTAGGAAGTGCTGAGACTACAAACAGAAACAAAAGTCTGTCTCTGTCCTCAAAGGATTTATATTATAATAAGGAAAAACAACATATAAAAGGAAACTAGAAGTGTAGGAAGGTGGGGAAACTGTAGCCAGGTAGAGGTGGGAAGCATGGTGGAGATATCTAAAGTGAAGTCTGGTAAGAAATGAAGAGACTACTGCCTTAGACATACTCCTTCAATGGAGTTTCTAAGAAGTGCCATGCAATCAGAATGAGGGCCTGCAGTGGTTGAGGGTACTGTTAAGGCATAAATTCAAGGACTGAAATGATCTTTTAACATCATGCTGTGAGTGGAGCATGATGGAGAAATCTGGTGTGCAGGCTAGTGAGAAATGGAGGGAGAAATGGAGATGTCCTATAAACAAAGAAAATGTGAAATGTTTGAAATTAGTACTCAAATTTCATCTCTGCTACTTACTATAATCATGGGCAAGTTACTTAAATAGTCTAGGAACGACTTGCATAGTGGAGGGAGGAAGGCAGAGTCAATCTTACTTCTTTGGTCCCTTCTATTTCTAAATCTATGATACTACTATCAAGTCAAGTCACAGCAGCAAGTATTTCTTAAATTATTATGTGCAGATGCTAAGAAGCTATTTCTAAAGGGGGGGAAATACAAACAACCATGCAAATATTTATGGAAAATTGGATGTAATTGGATTTCAATCCCAGAAGAAACTTATGTAAACACAAATTAATACAAGCTTTTTTTTTTAAATGGACATTTAATGAAGTATAGGATTTTTAAGCATTCTTAATGAAAAGATCAGATGTGAAGAGGATATTTGACTCTCAAATCCAAGACAAAAGAGAATATAAAAAGATAATCAGGAACAATAAATCATAAGGGATTTAGTAAGTTTAAATTTTTTACATTCCATGAATAAGTAGATTTTTGACGAAGTAAAAACTGTATATGGTCCCATGAAAAATGCTCTAAATCATTATTGATTAGGGAAATGCAATTTAAAACAACTTTGAGATATCTCATCACACCTATGAGATTGACTAAATTGCTAGAAGAGAAAAATGACAAATGTTTGAAGGGATGCAGAAAAAATTTGGAAATTAATACACTGTTGGTGTAACTGTGAACTGATAAAACCATTTCAGAAAACAATCTAATCTAGAATTATTTCCAGAGAGTGATAACACTTTGTATACCCTTTGTCGCAGCAATGGCACTTTAAGTCTGTTCCCCAAGGTGATCAGGGAAAAATGAAAAGAACATGTTCTAAAATATTTACATCTGCTCTTTCTGTGTTGACAATAATGGAGGGAATGCCTATGTCCAGAGAAAGAACTGATGGAATCTGAATACAAATTGACACATACTTATTAAATTTTCTTCCTTTTTCATTTTTCTTTATTTTCTCTTGCAACATGACAAATATAGAGATATGTTTTCTGTGAATATATATGTATAACTTATACCAAATTTCTTGCCTTCTCAATGAGGGGTATGAGAAGGAGGGAGGAAGAGCATTTGGAACTAAACATTTCTAAATCAAATGTTAAAAATAGTTTTTGCACACTATTTGAAACTCTTAAATGAAAAAAATCATGATTTCTAGAGAAGTTATGCTAAAAAAATGTAATAGTATGATAGCAGGATAAAAG
Organism: Notamacropus eugenii; assembly: GCF_028372415.1. Taxonomy (NCBI): domain Eukaryota; kingdom Metazoa; phylum Chordata; class Mammalia; order Diprotodontia; family Macropodidae; genus Notamacropus; species Notamacropus eugenii. The sequence goes on from NC_092877.1 coordinate 238,938,205, forward strand.
ATTACAGTAGTAGGCTAATTGAAAGGAGGCCTCAAACCAGTTTGATTTCAGTGGGATAGGAAAGAAAGCACTCAGTGCAAAGGAAAGTATGGCTTCCACAGAAACAAAAGAACTGATAATTTACTGAAAATGTGGGGTGAAATTCATTATTTCTTCTTTAAAGATGTAGAAACAACTCTGGAGAAATGAAGTAATTTGCATATACAAATTGTAAATGGCAGAGCTGGTCTCTAATCCTACTTCATCCATTACCTAGCAGTATGATTATGAGCAAGTGTTAAACCTGAATGGACCTCAGATTACTTGCAAAATAGGCAATTAGAGTTGATGACTTTTCTGACCCCTTCCAATCTATGACACCATAATCCTGCTAGAAACAGAAGTTTGATTCTGAATTCTGTACTTTTTCCCCCATGGCACTCTGATGACTTGAGCACAGAGTTCATGTAAGATGGCCTCAATCTTCTCAGTAAAGTAGTGAGTGAAATCACTTGCTGAGAATGAAAGGGAGGAAAATCAGTGAATTTATGGACTTGAGGCAGTAAGAGAAAGTTCAGAAGATCTATTGTTGAGATTTCACAGAAAGGCAATATTAGAGGACTAATAGCATGGTCATGTAACATTGAAGACATACTTGAAGTCAAAGAAGATAACTATATTATGGTCCAAGTCAGTTCTATAGTTGTTTGGTTAATGGAAGTTGTAAAAGCAGATGGTGTGTTTTCTAGGGAACTGAGTTAGCAGTGACATAATGGTGGTAGCCAAATGAAGAAAGGAATTTAGAACAACAGTGAAGTGAATAACCATTGGGTCAAGAATTATTATGGAGGAAAGTGAGAGACAAGTGGGAAAAAGACTAATGGGCTAAGAATAGAGAGAAGAATTGGAAACCAAAGAATATGTCTGGGAATAATAAAATGTATTTTGCATTTATTTTTGTGTATGTTTTATTTTTTGTATGTTGCACCCCTGATAGAACATAAGCTTTTTAGTAATGGTAATTAAAAGTGAGAAGATTCTTCTCATTCATTAATATAATGAATGACCTGCATGGGTCACATGGAACCCTGAGTCACATAAGTCTGAGTCACACGGAGACTGTAGTGGGAGGGCTTGGCTGAATAGGTGGAACAGGAAGAGGCAGAGCTAGAGCAGAGTTGAGAGAAAATTTGGAAAAAGCAGTCAGAGCTAGGAAGGATGCAGACAAGCAGGCAGCTGACTAGTGGAAGTGAAAGGACTTGTTTGTGATTTTATTTAATGGGACCTGCTTGTGACTGGTTTGTGGGAAACCTAGCAGGGGAAGCCTTGGGGATGGTGTTGTCCACTGAATTTTTACTGTTCATAGATTTTTGTTCCCATAATGGATTTGTCTTTCTGGTGTCTGAATAAATGTTTTGGTTTTGTCTTCCATCTGGAGAGTGTGTTGTATTCACGATTCAGAATTGCACTGCAATGTTCATGGCTACTGTAAGTGCTACATTCTTTATATTTAGGATTGCTTTCATTATGATTATTTTGTAGCAAAATAATGAGCAAATGACAGTTTGTTGGTAGACTGAAATAAATTCATGGGAATAAGAAATTATGGTCAAAGTGGAACATTTCAGTTTGGTATATTGAGACCAGGAAATCAATAGCTGACAATGAAAATAACAGTTTAGTAGTTTCACCAACAGGATATCAGAGTGTTTTTCTTTGCTTTCGCCTTCCAGAATTAACTTCTCATTTTTACCTTCTTATGATGGGCTACAATGGTACAGTTTGCTTTATGACTTTGGAAATTGTAATTAATTTTTGACATTTACTATTACTAATTTGGGACATGTCCTTATAAGGTTATTTATAGTATGCAAGTGTGGCAAAATTTTTCTAATCCCCCTGATACCCCACCTTCTGTTAAGCAGAGCAACTTTATAAGTATTTAATTTAAAGGGGAAATATCAGGGAATACGTATGCAAAGGGGAACAAACTATCCAAAAAAGTTGGAGGAGCACAATTTTTAAATTGTATCATATATAAATGAAAATCCACAACCTGGTAATATGTGCTGAACATCAGAAGATATCAATGTGCTGCTGACAGGTCATTCTGATCCTATGATATGTAAATCTCTGACAAGTTCCAGAACTCCACAGTTCCAGACCAGCAGAACTTAAAAAGATGCTAATTTTGAGGTGATGGATTTTTTCCAGATAACTTTAAGATGATTTGAATATCTTAACGAACTAACCCCAAGGTGGCACAGAAAAGAATTCTTCTGTTTCCTCCTCAAAAAATAAAAAAAAAAAAAGCCCCAAGCATAAAATAAGAACTCAGACACCTGCTCCACGAAGCACTCTTCCACCTGTATCAGTTCTGTACTATTTACTGCTCTCAAGTCTCATCCATAGTTACGTGAATAATATGCTATCTTTCTCTTCCTCTCCTTTCTCATCAGTGGGGTTTCAGTCTCTTTTCACCATCCCATACCCCTGTTGTGGCTAAACTTTTTTTTGCCTCTGTCCATCTCTCACCACTCTCTATGTACCCTATGTGCTTTATTAAAATGCAGTTGCAGACATATTTTCCACTGCTATTAAGGATTTTCTTGGAAATACTCTAACAGTTGAGCATGTCTACCACAATTTCAAAAATTGATTATCCATTCAGCAAGTCATTTTTGAAAAACATTTGTTCCTCTTGTTTGACAGTTATTATTAGGAACTAGTTTTTGGTTATCAATATGTGTGTCAACTCTTCATAAATTTTGAGTAAAAGCCTTTTCTCAGTGATATTTAGGGGAGATAATTTTCCTCTTTACTATTTCTCTTCTAATTCAATTGGATCTCATGTGAATTTTTTAAAATTTATTTATTTGACATTCATTTTAACAAAATTTTGGGTTCCAAACTTTCTCCCCTTTTGTCCCCTCCCCCCTTAAACACCAAGCATTCTAATTACCCCTATCACCAATCTGCTCTCTCTTCTATCATCCCTCTCTGCCCTTGTCTCCATCTTCTCTTTTGTCCTGTAGGGCCAGATAACTTTCTATACCCCTTTACCTGTATTTCTTATTTCCTAGTGGCAAGAACAATACTCGACAGTTGTTCCTAACACTTTGAGTTCCAACTTCTTTACCTCCCTCCCTCCCCACCCCTTCCCTTTGGAAGGCAAGCAATTCAATATAGGTCAAATCTGTGTAGTTTTGCAAATGACTTCCATAATAGTTGTGTTGTATAAGACTAACTATATTTCCATCCATCCTATCCTGTCCCCCATTACTTCTATTCTCTTTTGATCCTGTCCCTCCCCATGAGTGTCGACCTCAAATTGCTCCCTCCTCCCCATGACATCCGTTCCATCATCCCCCCCACCCTGCTTATCCCCTTATCCCCCACTTTCCTGTATTGTAAGATAGGTTTTCCTACCAAAATGAGTGTGCATTTTATTCTTTCCTTTAGTGGAATGTGATGAGAGTAGACTTCATGTTTTTCTCTCACCTCCCCTCTTTATCCCTCCACTAATAAGTCTTTTGCTTGCCTCTTTTATGAGAGATAATGTGCCCCATTCCATTTCTCCCTTTCTCCTCCCAATATATTTCTCTCTCACTGCTTGATTTCATTTTTTTAAGATATGATCCCATCCTCTTCAATTCACTCTGTGCACTCTGTCTCTGTGTGTGTGTATATGTGTGTGTGTGTGCATGTGTGCGTGTGTAATCCCACCCAGTACCCAGATACTGAATAGTTTCAAGAGTTACAAATATTGTCTTTCCATGTAGGAATGTAAGCAGTTCAACTTTAGTAAGTCCTTTATGACTTCTCTTTGCTGTTCACCTTTTCATGCTTCTCTTCATTCTTGTGTTTGAAAGTCAAATTTTCTTTTCAGCTCTGGTCTTTTCATGAAGAATGTTTGAAAGTCCTCAATTTCATTGAAAGACCATTTTTTCCCCTGAAGTACTATACTCAGTTTTGCTGGGTAGGTGATTCTTGGTTTTAGTCCTAGTTCCTTTGACTTCTGGAATATCCTATTCCATGCCCTTTGAACCCTTAATGTAGAAGCTGCTAGATCTTGTATTATCTTGATTGTATTTCCACAGTACTTGAATTGTTTCTTTCTAGCTGCTTGCAACATTTTCTCCTTGACCTGGGAACTCTGGAATTTGGCCACAATGTTCCTAGGCGTTTCTGTTTTTGGATCTCTTTCAGGTGGTGTTCTGTGGGTTCCTTGAATGTTTATTTTGCCCTCTGGTTCTAGAATCTCAGGGCAGTTTTCCTTGATAATTTCATGAAAGGTGATGTCTAGGCTGTTTTTTTGATCCTGGCCTTCAGGTAGTCCCATAATTTTTAAATTGTCTCTCCTGGATCTATTTTTCAGGTCAGTTGTTTTTCCAATGAGATATTTCACATTATCTTCCATTTTTTCATTCTTTTGGTTTTGTTTTGTGATTTCTAGCTTTCTCATAAAGTCATTAGCCTCCATCTGTTCCATTCTAATTTTGAAAGAACTATTTTCTTCAGTGAGCTTTTGAATCAACTTTTCCATTTGGCTAATTCTGCTTTTGAAAGCATTCTTCTCCTCATTGGGTTTTTGAACCTCTTTTGCCAATTGACTTAGCCTGTTTTTCAAGGTGTTATTTTCTTTCTTTTTTTTTTTAATTTTAATTATTTTTTAATGTTTAATGATCACTGCCATACAATTGAGATTTTATTCCCCCGACACATACCCTCCACTACCCCCCTCCCTCCCTACGACTGCATACAGTTCTGTATAGGTTCTACATATACTTTTCTATTGAGTACATTTTCACTATAGTCATGCTATGTAGCTGGACTAAAATAAATGGAAGAAATCATATAACAAATCAAAACATGATACAGTAAAACATATACATACACAAACATGATCTGCCACATTCTGCGAATGACTTCCATATTTCTTTCTCTGAATGTGGAAGGCATTTTGCCTTAGATAACCACCATTGGGATTTTATTATATTTTTTTAACAAATTCTTGCGTTATTACAAAATTCCAATTCTACCAGAAAAAACTCTCGCACACTGTGGTCATTGCTGTGCACAAAGTTTTCCTGGTTCTGCTCCTTTCACTCAGCATCAGGTCATATAAGTCCTTCCAGGCCTTCCTCAAGTCATCTTGTTCATCATTTCTTATGGCACAATAGTACTCCATTACATTCATATACCATAATTTATTCAGCCATTCACCAATTGACGGACATCCCCTTGACTTCCAGTTTTTGGCAACTACAAAGAGTGCTGCTTTAAACATTTTTGTACATGTGGGACCCTTTCCAATTTTTATGATCTCTTGGGGATACAGTCCTAGTAGCGATATTGCTGGGTCAAAGGGTATGCACATTTTTGTAGCCCTTTGGGCATAGTTCCAAATTGCTCTCCAGAATGGTTGGATGCGCTTGCAGCTCCACCAACAATGAATTAGTGTTCCAACTCTCCCACATCCTCTCCAGCATTTATAATTTTCTTCTTCTGTTATGTTTGCCAATCTTATAGGTGTGATATGGTACCTCAGAGTTGTTTTGATTTGCATGTCTCTAATCAACAGTGATTTAGAGCATTTTTTCATATGATTATAGATACCATTAATTTCTTCTTCCGAAAATTGCCTGTTCATATCCTTTGACCATTTATCAATTGGGGAATGACTTGTATGATTATACATTTGAGTCAGTTCTCTATATATTCTAGACATGAGGCCTTTATCCCTGAGCTTAGCTGTAAAAATTCTTTCCCAATTTACTACATCCCTTCCGGATTTTGGTTGCATTGGGTTTGGTTGTGCAAAAACTTCTCAGTTTTATGTAATCGAAATTATCCATTTTGCATTTCATAATGCTTTCTATCTCTTCTTTAGTAAAAAATTCTTGCCTTCTCCATAAATCTGATAAATACACTATTCCTTGCTTCTCCAGTTTATTCATGGTATCAATCTTTATACCTAAATCATGTACCCATTTGGACTTTATTCTTCTGTGTGGGGACAGGTATGGATCTATGCCTAATTTCTGACACACTGTTATCCAGTTTTCCCAGCAATTTTTGTCAAACAGTGAGTTCTTATCCCAGAAGGTGGGGTCCTTGGGTATATCAAACAGAAGGTTGCTATATTCCTTGCCTACTGCGTCTTGAGTGCCAAGTCTATTCCACTTGTCTACCTCTCTGTTTCTTAGCCAATACCAAGTGGTTTTGATAATTGCTGCTTTATAGTACAATTTGAGGTCTGGTAGTTCTAGGCCACCTTCCCAAGCATTTCTTTTCGTTAGTCCCTTTGATATTCTGGTCCTTTTGTTTTTCCAAATAAATTTTGATATTATTTTATCCAGCTCTAGAAAATAATTGTCTGATAGTTTAATTGGTATGGCACTAAATAAGTAAATTAATTTAGGTAGAAGTGTCATTTTTATTATCTTAGCATTGCCTACCCATGAGCAACTAATGTTTTTCCACTTACTTAAATCTGACTTTATTTGTGCAAAAAGTGTCTTGTAATTGTGTTCATATAATCCCTGGGTTTGTTTTGGCAGGTAAACTCCTAAATATTTTATACTGTCTACCCTAGCTTTAAATGGGATTTCTCTTTCTATCTCTTGCTGTTGGACTTTGTTGCTAATATATAGGAATGCAGAAGATTTCTGTGGGTTTATTTTGTAACCTGCAACTTTGCCAAAGTTGTTTATTATTTCAAGTAATTTTTTACTTAAATCTCTGGGATTCTCTAAGTAAATCATCTTATCACCTGCAAAGAGTGATAACTTAGTTTCTTCTTTGGCTATTCTTATTCCTTCAATATATTTATCTTGTCTAATTGCTGCAGCTAACATTTCTAGTACCACATTGAATAATAGTGGTGATAATGGACATCCTTGTTTCACCCCTGTTCTTATTGGGAATGCATCTAGCTTATCCCCATTGCATATAATGCTTGCTGAAGGTTTTAGATAGATAGTGCTTATTATTTTACAGAAAGTTCCCTTTATTCCTATGTTTTCCAATGTTTTTAGTAGGAATGGGTGTTGTATTTTGTCAAAAGCGTTTTCTGCATCTATTGAGAAAATCATGTGGTTTTTGTTAGCTTTGTTGTTGATGTAATCGATAATGCTAATAGTTTTCCTAATATTGAAACAGCCCTGTAATCCTGGTATGAATCCTACCTGGTCATAATGTATTAATCTCGTGATAAGATGTTGTATTCGTTTTGCTAAAATCTTATTTAAAATTTTTGCATCTATATTCATTAGGGAAATTGGTCTATAATTTTCTTTCTCTGTTTTGTCTCTTCCCCAATTTTCAAAAATAGTCTATATAGTATTGAAATTAACTGTTCTTTAAATGTTTGATAGAATTCACTTGTGAATCCATCTGTTCCTGGAGATTTTTTGCTAGGGAGTTCATTGATGGCTTGTTCAATTTCTTTTTCTGAGATGGGGTTGTTTAGGTATTCAACTTCCTCTTCTGTTAATCTGGGCAATTTGTATTTTTTAAAATATTCGTCCATCTCTTTTAGATTATCGAATTTGTGGGCATAAAGTTGGGCAAAGTAGTTTCTAATTATTGTTTTATTTTCCTCCTCATTGGAGGTGAGTTCACCCCTTTCATTTTTAATATTAGTAATCTGATTTTCTTCTTTCTTTTTTTTAATCATGTTGACCAAAGGTTTATCAATTTTAGTACTTTTTTCATAAAACCAACTATTGGTTTTATTTATCAATTCAATAGTTTTCTTAATTTGAATTTTATTAATCTCTCCTTTGGTTTTCAGTATTTCTAATTTGGTATTTACTTGGGGATTTTCAATTTGTTCTTTTTCTAGCTTTTTCAACTGCAAGCCCAAGTCATTGATCTCCTCTTTCTCCATTTTATTTATGTAAGCATTCAAAGATATAAAACTTCCCCTAATAACTGCTTTTGCAGTATCCCATAAGATTTGGTATGTTGTCTCACTGTTGTCATTCTCTTGAATGAAATTGTTGATTGTTTCTATGATTTCTTCTTTAACCCAACCCTTTTTTAGGATTAGATTATTTAGTTTCCAATTGATTTTTGGTTTCTCTTTCCATGGCCTTTTATTACATGTAATTTTCAATGCATTATGATCTGAGAAGGATTCATTGATTATCTCTACCTTTCTGCACTGGATTGTGAGATTTTTATGTCCTAGTACATGGTCAATTTTTGTTAATGTTCCATGTACCGCTGAGAAAAACGTATATTCCTTTCTATTCCCATTCAATTTTCTCCAAAGATTTATCGTATCTACCTTATGCAGAGTTTTATTTACCTCCTTAACCTCTTTCTTGTTTATTTTGAGGTTAGATTTATCAAGTTCAGAGAGGGGGAGGTTGAGGTCCCCCACTAGTATAGTCTTGCTGTCAATTTCTTCCTTCAACTCCCCCAACCTCTCCTCTAAGAATCTGGATGCTATCCCACTTGGAGCATACATATTTAGTAATGATATTCCTTCATTGTCTATGGTGCCTTTTAGCAGGATAGTTTCCACCCTTATCCATTTTGATTAGATCTATTTCTGCTTTTGCTTTGTCTGAGATTAGGATTGCTACTCCTGCCTTTCTTACATGAGATGAAGCACAATATATTCTGCTCCATCCTTTGACCTTTACCCTATGTGTGTCCCCCTGTTTCAAATGTGTTTCTTGTAAGCAGCATATTGTTGGATTATGGCTTTTAATCCATTCTGCTATCCGTCTCCGTTTTATGGGAGAGTTCATTCCATTCACATTCACAGTTATGATTACAGTCTGTGTATTTCCCTCCATCCTCTTTCCCACCATTTGTGCTTTTACCTCTCCTGTCTCCCTTCCCCTCCTCAATAGTATTCACTTTTCATTCCCTCCTCCTGCAGCCTTCCTCTCTTTCTTTTAGCCCCCCTCCCTTTTACTCCCCTTTACTCTTATTGCTTCTTCCCTCCCTTTTAGCCTCTGTCCCCTTTCTTCCCCCTTCCCCTCTTACTACCTATAGAGCTAGTTAGGATTATCTACTTAAGATTATTGTTCCTCCCTTTAAACAAATCAGATGAGAGTACCTCTCAAACTATGCTCATCTCCCTCCCCTCCTTCCCTCTACTATAGTTTTGTACTTCTTCCTATGATGTAATTTGCCATTTTCTGCTTCCTCATTTTCACACCTCCTATAACAATCCCTTCTCATACTTAAATCATATTTTTGACATGACATCATTGACTTTATATCCGTTCCCTCTATGTAGATCCCTTTTATCATAATAACTGCACAGTTCTCAAGATTAACAGGTATCATCTTCCCTTGTAGGGAGGCAAACAGTTTGCCCTAATTGAGTAACAAGTTTTGTTTTTGTTTTTTCCCCCCTGTTTACCTTTTTATGATTCTCTTGAGACCTGCATTTGAAGATCAGATTGTATATTGAGTTCTGGCGTTTTGGTCAGAAAGCTCTGGAAATTCCTTATTTCATTGAATGACTTTCTCCTTGCCTGAAATGTTATGCTGAACTTTGCTGGGTAGTTGATCCTTGGTTGAAGTCCCAACTTCTTTGCCTTATGGAATATTGGGTTCCAATTCCTTCGATCTTTTAATGTAGAAGCTGCAAGGTCCTGTGTGATCCTGACTGTATGTCCTTGATATTTGAATTGTTTCTTTCTGGCTGCTTGTAGTATTTTCTCCTTCACTTGATAGCTCTGGAATTTGGCAACGATATTTCTTGGGGTTTTGAGTTTGGGATCCCTTTTGGGAGGGGAACGGTGTATTCTTTCGATGACTATTTTGCCCCCTGAGTCTAGTACTTCTGGGCAGTTTTCCTTAATGATTTCCTAGAAGATATTGTCCAGACTCTTTTCTTCATCATGGGTTTCTGGCAGGCCAATAATCTTAAATTTTCTCTCCTGGATCTATTTTCCAGGTCAGTTGTTTTTCCAATTAAATATTTTATATTTTCTTCTATCTTTTCATTCTTTAGATTTTGTTTGACTGATTCTTGCTGCCTCATTTAGTCATTAGTTTCTACTTGCCCAATTCTAACCTTCATCTTGTAAGGTGTTATTTTCTTCAGCATTTTTTTTGTCTCCTTTAGCAGGGTGCTGACCTGCTGTTCATGCTTTGACTGCATATCTCTCATTTCTCTTCCCAGCTTTTCCTCCACCTCTCTAAGTTGATTTTCAAAATCCTTTTTGAGCTCTTCCATGGCCTGAGCCCACAGAATATTTAGTCTTGATGTTTGGGATACAGAGGCCTTGACTTCTATGTCTTTGCCTGATGGTAAGCATTGTTCTTCTTCGTCAGAAGGGAAGGGAGGAGATGCCTGTTCACCAAGAAAGTAACCTTCTATAGTCTTATTTCTTTTCCCTTTTCTGGGCATTTTCCCAGACAGTGACTTGACCTCTGAATATTCTCCTCACACCCACCTTGCCTCCTGATCCTCCCAGCCAGCACATGGGGTCTGAGATTCAAATGCTGCTCCCCAGCCTCGGGGCTTCGGCAGGGGCAGGGTTGCTATTCAGTATGAGATTGTGTTCAGGTGCTGAGGTCGGGGCAGGGCCGCCTCTCAGGCTCAGTTCCCTCAGGGGGTTTATGCACAGACCTTCAACAATGAATCCAGGCTCCTGCCTGCTTGTGGATCCCTGGTCTGCCGCTGCATCAGCTACTGCCTCCCGAGGGAGCCTGAGTTATGGGGGCACCCCACTGCCCTCTCGACCTGCCAAGAAGACCCTCTCACTGACCCCCATCACCTGTGGGTGGAGGGACCTGCATGGCTGCTGGAGATCCCGTCCCTGAATTCTCCTCAGATCAGCTCCTCTCCATGCTGCGGCCGCAGCAGGGCTGGGATGGGCTCCGCATACGCAGCACGAAGGACCTTTTGCAAGAGGTTTGCAGGTCCCTCTGGAACAGAAATCTCCTTTGCTCCACTGTGCTGTGGCCTCTACTACTCCAGAATTCGCCATGAGTTCCTTTTTACCAGTGTTCTATGGGTTGTGGGTTTGGAGCTATGTGTATATGCATCTTTCTACTCCGCCATCTTGGCTCCACCCCTTTCATGTGAATATTTTCGTACAAAATTTTAGCAAAAACTATGTAGTCAAATTCTGTATTTTATCTTTTATGATCTATTTACCCCTTGTTTGATTGAGAATTCACCTCCAGGTAAAATTATGAAAAGTATATGATCTCAATTTTTGTTAATTTTAATATGATATGACTATTTATATTAAAGTCGCATTCAATTTGAAATTATTATGGTATATGTTATAAGATTTGGTTTAAATAGAATTTCTAAGAAACTACTTTTGAATTCTCCTGAAGGGTTTCAATAGAAAGGGAATCTTTTCCACAATAAATTATTGCTAGATTTCATCAAACATTCAAGATAGTGGAGTAGAAGTGGGGGCATGCTGCAACTCTCCCCCCTAATCCGCTTAACAACCTGTAAAAATGAAGAAACAATTTTAGAGCAGCAGAAGCCACAAAATGACCAAGTGAAATAAATTTCCAGCCAAAAATTACTTGCAAAATTGACAGGAAGTGTCTATTGCACCAGTCTGGAAACAGCACACAATTTGGCGTGGGGCATGCCAGAGTAGATGCAGCTGGAGCAGGCCTTAGATAATTGAATCTCTGATGGTGGCTGCAGGTTCCAGACTTCTGAAACTACAAATGTCAGACAGCTTCCAAGGTCAGTGGGAAGTATTTCTCGCATTCTGAGAGGAGAGTGTGATCCAATCTCAACTCCAGCCCCAATGCCAGCCCCAGTGTCAGTCCCAGCAATAGCCACTGCTGAATTAGAGGCTGCTTATGGAGCTTTTGACTTAACAAAGAATAAGAAAGCCAAGTACTTGACTGGAAAAATGAGCCAAGAGGGGAAAACAAACAAGACTATAAACTCTCAGTTTCTTGGTTCAGAAGTATTTTCTTACATAATTGGTGATTAGGAAGATTAAAACTTGCAACCAGAAGAAGGCAAGAAAGTCATAACTCCTGCACCCAAAGCCTCCAAGAAAAACATGGATTGGTCCCAGAATATGGAAGAGCTCAGAAAAGATGTTGAAAATCAAATAAGAGAAGTATAGAAGAAATTTGGAAGAGAAATGAGAGTGATGCAAGAAAATCATAAAAAAAATGAATGAACAGCTTGCTAAAGGACCCCGACTCCCCAAAGCTGAAGATTTATCAAATACTATTTTTATATATTTTTTTGGCAAATATGAAGATAAACACGAACTGTTCAGTTTCATTGATCTATTGTTTTTTTTCCCTTTATTAAGCCACTGTCAGTGACAAATAATATTTATAACTGTTTCATAATATAATCAGTTCAGATAATGGTATATTCTCTTTATTGATTCCTTTTTCTAACTAGATTGATGAATAATTTATAGACTTTTATTCTTCCTCATGAATTTTGTTATTAATTTATCAGGTTCTATATAGTATCTCTTCAGAAATTTTATTGGTATTGCAGTAAATCTATACATACATTTAGTTACCGCAGTCATTTGTTATCTTATCATTATAGTCCAAACACAAGCAATGAATCTCTCAATAATTATTTAAATTTCCATTTGATTCTAGCAATACTGATTGTAGTTCAATTTATTAAACTTCATTTGGAGATGGACTTCCAAATATTTTACGAATTATGAAGTTATTTGAAATGAATTTATTTTATCATCCTTAAGACATGATAGTAATCCATCAATGTCTTTAAATATGTTCCACATGTTTTAGAGAGATCAGTTTGTTTAAAAAAGAAGAGCTGTTTCATTTGCATGCACTATCTTCTTCTATCTGCTGTTTAATGTGATAAAATGTTTCTTTGCACTTTTTTCTAATCTGTCAAAGTTATGACTTCACATAGCTGGTTTTAAAATTCTCCCAACACAGAACTTCCAGGAGCCAAGATGGCAGAGTAAACTGTAAGTGCTTTTGTCCTCGCCTTGTTGACCTTGACTAGTGCACAAAGAATACCATCTCAGGAGGAGTGCTAGAATAGTGGGATAAGCCAAAGTGGCAAACATTTTCTGAGCTTGGGAGGCTAGGGAGATATTCAAGGAGAGTCTCTCTTACAGTGGCTGAAGGGGCCCAGTAAGGAAGCTTAGCTGGCCCGGATAGCCCCACCTCAGCAAACCAGAAGGATAAGCAGAGCTCCAGGGGATTGGAATCCATAAATGCAAACATGAGGACCCCAGTCATGCCTTATCCCAGCCAGAGGAATTGGACAGACACCAGCACAGCAGAGGGATCACAAGCCACTGAGCCTGCCTATGCTCTAGGTCAGGGAGAAGGTCTCCTGTAGCCAGATCACCTCTGCCCCCACTACTCACACGGTAAGCTTCAGGATAACCCTAGGGAAATTCAGAAAGACTTCACCTGACCTCTGCTTTGGCACACACCAGTCAGCTCAGCACCAGGTAAGATGAAGCATTTTTGCTTCCAGCGGAAAGAACTGAACCAGAGGTCACAACACGAAATGCCTCAAGTTTGCAGTACAAGAAATGTGAGTCAGGGCCCCCTGTGCCCCACAAGTAGAAATCCATTTTGAAATCAAAGCAAAAAGCAAGGATCATGACCAAGAATAAAACCAGAAAAGTAAAGACAATGGAATCTTACTATGGGGACCAAATACAAAATATTAATACAAAATAGGAGGGCATTGAGACTGTAGTCACATCTGAAACCTCAAAAGGGAATATGAATTTGTCTCAAGCTCCAAGAGCATTCTTCAAAGACCTCAAGAAGAATTTCAAAGGTCAAATTAGAGAAATAGAAGAAAAAATGACTAATGATTATAAAATAAATATGAAAAAGGAATTCAGTGAAGAACTAAAAAGTAAAATTGGGCAAAAGGATAAGGAGATAGAAAATAAGGAGGAAATAACTCCTTAAAAGGAACAATTGTACAAATGGAAAAGGAGGTACAAAAAATTAACTGAAGAAAACAATTTATTAAAAATTAAAATCTGGCAAGTAGAAGCTAATGACATCATGAGACATCAAGAATCAGTCAAATAAAATCTAAAAAATGAAAAACATAGAAGAAAATTTAAAATATTTCATTTGAAAAACAACTCACCTGAAAAATAGATCCAGGACATAAAATTTAAGAATTATTGGTCTACCAGGAAACCATGATGAAAAAAATATCCTTATAGTATCTTCCAAGAAATCATGAAGGAAAACTGACTGAGGTCCTAGACCCAGAGGGAAAAGTAGTCATTGAAAGATTCTACTGATGACCTCCTGAAAGAGATCCCAGATTGAAAATGTCAAGGCATATTGTAGTAAATTTCAGAACTATCAAGTTAAGGAGAAAGCACTACAAACAGTCAGAAAGAAACAATTCAAATATTGAGGATTTACAGTCAGCATCACACAGGACAATATAGCTTCTACATTAAAAGATCAGAGGTATTGGAATGTATTATTTAGTAAGGCAAGGAGCTTTGACTACTACTAAGATTCAATTACCCACCAAAATTAGAGGTATTATTTCAGGCAAGGAGATGGACAATCAATGAAATAAGGGATTTCCAGACCTGCCTAATCAGAAGGCAAGAGCTCAAGAGAAAATTTGATCTCCAAACAAAAGACTCAAGGGACACATAAAAAGGTAAAGGGGGGAAAACAGCTTGTTAAACAATATGGACAAATATTTGCATGAAAATATAGCAGGATATTTGTTAATCTTGAGAACTGTATATTGATAATGACATTTAAAAGGGATATACATAGAGGGAGACGGTATAAATTAACTGATGTGATGATGAAAAACAAGACTAATGGATCGGAAGGAATTGAAAGGGAAGTAGAGAAAAGAATGCTGACAAAGGTAAACTACATCACAATGAAAGGCACAAAACATATTACAGACGAGGGAAAGAAGAGAGGGAGGTGAGCATTCTTTGAGTTTACTCTCACCTGATTTGTTTCAAGGAGGGAACTATATAATCAATTAAGTAGAGAAATTTAATTTACTCCATAGACAATAGTAGGGGAAAGATGAAATAAATAGGAGGGCTTTAAAAGGTAGAGAACAAGTAGTAATGGAAAAGGGAATTAAAAGGTGGGGTGAAATAGGAGAGGGAATACTGAGGGAAGAAGTGGTCAAAAATAAAACTGTTTTGGAGAGGAAGGGAGAAGGGACAAAGAAAAGCATAAATAAGGGAAATAGGATGGAGATAAAGACACAGATAGTAATCATAACTGTTAATGTGAATGGGATAAACACTCCTATAAAAAGGAGGGAAAAATAGAATCGATGAAAAATCATAATTCTATAATATGTTGTTTACAAGAAAAACATTTGAAGCAGGGGGATACTCCCAGAATAAAAGTAAAAAGCTGGAGTAGAATACATTACCCTTCAGCTGATGTAAAACAAAAAGTTCACAATTCTAATCTCAGACAAAGCAAAAGCAGCAATAAAATTAATCAAAAGACATGAGGAAGGAAACTCTATCCTGCTAAAAGACACCACAGACAATAAAGTAATATCATTACTAAACACATATATGTGCCATGTGGTATAGCATCCAAATTCTTAGAGAAAAAGTTAAGAGAGTTACAGGAAGAAACAGACAGCAAAAGTATATTAGTGGGAGACGTCAACTTCTCCCTTTCTGGACTTCTGAAGTCTAACCTCAAAATAATCAAGAAAGAAATAAAGGTAAATAGAACCCTGGGTAAGGTAGATATGATAGCTCTCCAGAGAAAATTGAATGGGGATAGAAAGGATTATATCTTTCTCTCAGTGGTGCATGAAACACACAAAAAATTGACTACATACTATAGCATAAAAACCTCATAGTCCAGTGTAGAAAGGCAGAGATAGTCATTGCATCTTTTTAAGATCATAATGTCATAAAAAGTATATGTAATGAAAGGTCATGAAAAAATAGACCAAAAATTAATTGGAAAGTAAACAATCTAATCCTAAAGAATGAATGGGTTAAACAACAAATCATAGAAATAATCAATAACTTCATTCAAGAGGATTTCAATAATGAAACAACCTAGCAAGACTTATGGGATGCTGGAAAAGAAATTTTTGGGGAAGTATTATATCGTTGAATGCCTACATGAATAAAATAGAAAAAGAGGAGATCAATGAATTAGGCATGCAGCTGAAAAAGCCAGAAAAAGAAGAAATTGAAAATCCCCAAGTAAATACCAAATTCAAAATCCTGAAAAACAAAGGAGAGATCAATAAAAATTAATAAAATTGAAATGAAGAAAATTATTACTATTAAACTACTAAAGAAAACCAAGAGTTGTTTTTATGAAAGAAAAAATAAAAATATTGATAAACCTTTGGTAAATTTGAGCAAAAGAAAAGAAAATCAAATTACCAATATCAAAAATGTAAAGGGTAAGTTCACCTCCACAGAGGAGGAAACTAAAACACTAGTTAGAAATTGCTTTGTCCATAGTTATGCCTATAAATTTTGCAATCCAAGTGAAATGGATGGATATTTTCAAAAGTTTAATGGCCAGATTACCATGAGGAAATATAATACTTAAATAACCTGATCTCAGAAAAAAGAAATAGAATACACCATCAATGCACTCCTTAGGAAAAAGTCTCTGGGGCTAGGTGGAATTACAAGTGAATTCTATCAAACATTTAAAGAGCAATTAATTCCAATACTATACAGATTATTTGTTAAAGTTGGAGAAGAAGGAGTCCTGCCAAATTCATCTTAGGTTAGAAATATGGTTCTGATCCCTAAAGAGGGAAGAACCAAAACAGAGAAAGAAAATTACAGACCAATTTCCCTAATGAATTATAGATGCAAAAATTTAAAACAAGATTTTGGCAAAAAGATGATAGCAACTTATCACAAGAATAATACACTATAATCAGGTTGGATTTATACCAGGAAAGCAGCACTGGTTCAACATTAGGAAAACTATCAATGTTATTGATTATAGCAAGAACAAAACTATCAGAAACCACATGATTATTTCAATGAATGCAGAAAAAGCTTTTGAGAATATTTAACACCCATTCCTATTGAAAACAGTGGAAAGCGTACTAATAAATGGAGACTTAATTCAAATAATAAGTAGTATCTACTTAAAACTATCAGTCAGCACTCTATGGAATGAGGAGAAGCTGCATGGATTTCCAAAAAGATAAGGGATGAAACAAGGATGTTCATTATCACCACCGTTATTCAACATGCTACTAGAAATTTTAGTTTTAACAATAAGAGGAGAAAAACTAATTGAAGGACTTAGAATAGGCAAAGAAGAAACTAAATTATCACATTTTGAAGATGATATGATAATAGACTTAGAGAATAAAGTAAAAAACCACTTGAAATAATAAACAACATTGGCAAAGTTGCAGGTTACAACATAAATACACAAAATTCAACTACATTTCTATATATTACCAAAAAGCCCAGCAGCAACAGAAAGAAAAAGATATTCCATTTAAAGTTATTGCAGACACCATAAAATATTTGGCAATCTACCTGCCAAGACAAACCGTAGGACTATAAGAACACAGTTACCAAAGTCTTTTCTCACAAATAAAGTCAGACATAAGTAACTGGAAAAAGGTCAGTTGCTTGTGGATAGGCTGAGATAATATAAGGAAAACAATACTATCTAAATTAGTTTACTTATTCAGTGTCATACCAATCAATCTACCAGAAAATTATTTTCTAGAACTATAAAAATAATATCAAAATTCATCTGGAAGAACAAAAGATCCAGAATATCCAAAAATTAATGAAAAGAAATGCTAGCAAAAGTGGCCTAGTATCACCAGATTTCAAATTATATTATTAAGCAGCAATCATCAAAATCACTTGATATGGGCTAAGAAACAGAGGGGTGGATCAATGGAATAGATCAGGTACTTCAGACACAGTAGTCAGTGAATATAAAAGTCTACTATTTGATAAACCAAAGGCTTCCAGTTTCTGGGGAAAGAACTCATTGCTTGACAAAAACTGCTGATAAAACTGAATAATAGTGTGGCAGAAACCAATGCTTGAAGCTGTACACCATTTTCCAAATGGATACATGATCTAGTTATACAGGCTGATACAATAAAAAAAGTGGTAGAAAAAAATGATAGTGTATTGTCAGACTTATGAAGAATGAAGGAATTCATGTCCAAACAAGAGATAGAAAACATTATGAAGTACAAAATGGATAATTTTGGTTATCTAAATTCAGAAAAAAAAAAAAACAAAAACTAGAAAGACTTTTATGAACTGATGCTTAGTGAAATGAGCAGAACCAGTAGAACATTGTACCCAGTAACAGTCACAATGTACTAGCACTGGTTCTGATAGACTTAGTCCTTCACAGTAATGCAAGGACCTGAAACATTAGCAAAGGAATCGATGCAAAATGACATCTATTTCCAGAGAAAGAACTCTGTTATTGGATTGAAGAAAGAAGTTATTTTCTCTTGTGTTTTGTTTTGTTTGGGTTTTTGTCGTGATTTCTTCCTTTTTGTTTTAATTCTTCAATTCAGCATGACTAATGTGAAAATGTGTGTAATAAGAATGTAAGTATAGAATGCATATAAGATTGCATGTTGTCTCAGGGAGGGAGGTGGGAGAGAGGGGGAGAAAATTTGAAAATTACAGAAGGAATTGTTAAAAACTGAAAGCAAAGAATTTAATTAAAATAAAAAAAAGATATTAACAACTCTCTCTCATTTGCTCTCTGTCTGTCTGTGTGTATAAATGAGAGAGAGAGAGAGAGAGAGATAGAGATAGAGAGAGAGAGAGAGAGAGAGAGAGAGAGAGAGAGAGAGAGAGAGAGAGAGAGAGAGAGAGAGAGGAGGTGATTATGCAGTGCTTGCTATGTTTGGTGGTTTTGTGAATATTTTTGAAAAGAAAATCTGGTTGAAGTGGATGTCCTGAAGAACACAGGTCTCTGGCCTTTCATCTTTAGCCTTAAACCCTATATTCTACCATATTTTATTCATTAACTTTGTAGTTTATATTTACATTGAAGTCACCAAACATTACGATAGGTGTATGGACTTGGTTTCCACAGTCTTGACAAGTTTTTCTTAATATTTTGGGGTTTTTTGTAATTATTTTATTTGTTTTCAGCGTTCTACAATCACTTCTACATGTCTTAGATTTTTTCCTCTCCCTATCCCCTTGCCCCTCCCTCCCCACTTCCTTCCTGAGATGGCATGCAATTTTATATAGGTTCTACACATACGTTCCCATTAAATACAATTTCACATCAGTTATGTTGAATAGAAGAATTGAAATTAATGGGAGAAACCATAAAACAAACCAAAACATAAAACCAAAGAAAACGGTTTGCTTCATTTTGAGATTCAATTCCATAGTTCTTTCTATAGTATGGAAGTCATTTTGTCTTAAAAGTCCACTGGGAAATTTTAGGTCCTTGCATTGCTATGAAAGACTAAGTCTATCAGAAAAATTCCTCACATGCTGTGTTTGTTGCTGTGTACAAAGTTCTTCTGGTTCTGCTCCTTTCACTCAGCATAAGTTCATGTAAGTCTTTCCAGGTCTCTGTGAAGTCTTCCTGTTCATTGTTTCTTATATCACAAAAACATTCCATTGTATTCATATATCCTCAATTAATGGACATCCCCTTGATTTCCAGTTTTTGGCCACCACAAAGAGAGATGCTATAAATATTTTTAAACGTGAGACCCTTTCTTATTTTTATGATCTCTTTGCAATACATTCCTAGAAGAGATATTGCTGGGTAAAAGGATATGCACATTTTTGTAGTCCTTTGGGCACAGTTCCAAATAACTCTCCAGAATGGTTGGATCTGTGCACAGCTCCACCAAGACTAGATTAGTGTTCCACCTCTCCCATATCTTCTCCAGCATTTATCATCTTCTTGTTTTGTCATATTAGCCAGTCTGATAGATGTGATGTGGTACCTCAGGGTTGCTTTGATTTGCATCGCTCTAATCAATAGTAATTTAGAGCATTTTTTCATATGATTATAGATAGCTTTAATTGCTTCCTCTGAAAACTGCCTGTTCATATCCTTTGAACATCTATCAATTGGAGAATGACTTGTATTCTTGTATATTTGACTCAGTTTTCTATATTTTAGAAATAAGGTCTTTATCATAGACACTAGTTGCAAAAAATCTTTCCCAGTTTTCTGCTTTCCTCCTAATATTGGTTACATTGGGTTTGTTTGTGCAAAACCTTTTCAATTTAATGTAATAAAAATTATCCATTTTGTACTTCATAATGTTCTCTATCTCTTCTGTGGTAAAAAATTTTTCCATTCTCCATAATTCTGAAAAATATACTATTCCTTGCTCCCCTTATTTGTTTATTGTATCAGTCATTAAACCTAAATCATGCATCCATTTGGAAGTTTTTCTTGTGTATGATGTTAGGCAATGGTCTATGCCCAGTTTCCATCACACTGTTATCCAGTTTTCCCAACAATTTTTGACAAGCAGGGAGTTCTTACCCCAGAAGCTGAGATCAAACAGGAGATTGCTATATTCGTTGACTACTGTATCTTGAGTACCTAACCTATTCCACTTGTCTACCTTAGCCAGTACTAAGTGGCTTTGATGATTGCTGTTTTATTACACAATTTGAGATCTGGTAGGGATAGGGCACCTTGCCTAGTATGTATTTTCATTAGTTCCCTTGATATTCTGGACTTGTTGTTCTTCCAGATGAATTTTGATATTTTTTTTCTAGCACTAGGTGATAATTATCTTGTAGTTTGATTGGTATGGCACTCAAAAAGTAAATTAATTTAGATAGAATTGTCACTTTTATTGTATTGCCTTGGCCTACCCACGAGCAACCGTTGTTTTTCCACTTACTTAGATCTGACTTTATTCATGCAAAAAGTGTTTTGTAATTGTATTCATATAGTCCCTGCATTTGTTTTTGCAGGTAGACTCCCAGATGTTTTATAGTGTCTACCATAGTGTTAAAAGGGGTTTCTCTTTCTTTCTCTTGCTGTTGGACTTTGTTTGTAATCTATAGAAATGCAGGTGATTTGTGTGGGGAGATTTTGTAACCTGCCATTTTGCCAAAGTTGTTTATATTTTCAAGTACTTTTTTACTTGATTCTCTGAGATACTCTAAGTATATGATCATATCATCTGCAGAGAATGAGAACATAGCTTTCTCTTTGCCTATTCTAATTCCTTCAATTTCTTTTCCTTCTCTTATTGCTACAGCTAACATTTCCAGTACCTTATTGAAAAACAGTGCTGACAATGGACATTCTTGTTTTACTCTGATCTTATTGAAAATTTATCTATCTTATCCCCATTGCATATAATGCTTGCTGATAGTTTTAGGTAGATACTGCTTATTATTTTATGGAAAGTTCCATTTATTCCTATGCTCTCTAGTGTTTTCAATGGGAATTGGTGCTGTGTTTCGTTAAAAAGCTTTTTCTGTATCTACTGAGATAATCATGTGGTTTCTATTAGTTTTGTTGTTGATATGGTCAATAATGCTAATAGTTTTCCTAACATTGTACCAGTCCTGCATTGCTGATGTAAATCTTACCTGGTCATAAAATTGATGGCAGAGTGGATCAAACCACAGAATCTTACAACTTGTTCTTCACAACAAACACACTTGAGGCAGAGGGACACAAATAGAGCAAAGATGAAGGGCTGAAGCAGAATTTATTATGCTTCAACTGAAGTAAAAAAAAAAAAACACAAACAAACAGAAGAAGGAGTCTTGATCTCAGTCAAAATAAAAGCAAAAATAGCCCTAGTCAAAAGAGATAAGGAAGCAAACTACACCTTGCTGAAAGGTACCCTAGGAAATGAAACAATGTCAATATGAAACATACAGTGAACATGTGGTAAAACATCCAAAATCTTAAAGATATTCAATTAATTATAGGCACCATGGAATGTAAAATAGGTGATTTTAATTATATTAAAATAAATAGTTTTGTGGAAATAAATTCAATGGAACCAATATTAGAAGGAAAGCTGACAGCTTAGAAACAATCTTTACAGCAAGTGTCTCTTATAACGGCCTCATTTCTCAAATATATAGAGAATTTTTCCAATGTATAACAATACAAACACTTTTGCAATTGATAAATGGTCAAAGAATATGAATATTCAGCTTATAGATGAAGAAAGCAAATCTATGAATAGACATATGAAGAAGTGCTCTCAATCCTATTTCATTAGAGAAATGCAAATTAAAACAACTCTGAGGTATCACCTTGCACCTATTGAATCAACCATGACAAAACAAAGAAAATACTAATTGTTGGAGAAGATGTGGGAAAATTGGGACAGAATGCATTGTTGGTGGAGTTTGTGAACTGGTGCAGCCACTCTCATGAGCAATTTGCAATTATGCCCAAAGGTCAATGAAACCATAAAAACCCTTTAATCCAGTAATTCCACACTAAGTCCTTATCCCAAAGAGATGTATGAAGGTATTTGTAGCAGCTGTTTTCTGGGGGCAAAATATTGGAAATTGAGGGGATGGCCATGAATTGCACAAAGGCCGGAAAAACTGTGTTATGTGAATGTAATGATACATGATTGTGCAATGAGAAATGATGAACATGCAGCTTTCAGAAAAGCCCAGAAAGACTTGTATGTGCTGATGCCAAGTGAAATGAGCAGAACCAAGAAAACATTTTATACAGTATTAGCAACATTATATCATAATCAACTCAGGCTGTTTTTTTTTTTTTAATATCGATATTATAAATAGCATGGCCAAAATTAGTCAATTATAGGCCAAACTACTGGTGATAAATCTCTTTCTGTGTAGAAAATGTCATCTGTAGGCAGCAGGTACAAATCTGTTGCCACACCCATACTGGAAGCCCTTCCAATTTTTAAAAAAATACCTGATAGATTTTATATTTTGCTTGCATAGTCTTTGAGAACCTAGGGTCACCTCAATACTGGAAGCCTTTCCAATTTTTTTTTTCCACAAGTATCTTACCAAAAAACAAAATTGGTATTTTTAGAAATATTGGGGGAAAATCTTATATTTCCACAAACATGTAATACCCTATGTGTATAAGCATATATACAAGCACAATAATATGTACACACATATAAATATTTGCATACATAAATACATACAACAAACCTATAGAATTTTATTATTCTAATTAAGATACTGATACCCAGAAAATTCATATGACAAGTTGCTATCACATAGTTAGGAATGATAGGGTTTACACCAAGACTCTGGTTGTGTGACTTGTGGGCCAGTGGTTTTGGTTTTGGTTTTAGTTTTTATTTTATCACTGTGCTAAACCCCCAGTAGTTCTGAAGGGAGAAGGAGAGTCTTAAAAGAATTTCTCTAATATCTTGCTTTTCAGAACTTCTAGTACAAGGCTGGAATCCAAATGAAGTTCACATCCAGGAAACAAAATTGCCTTTAATTCCTCCTAATTTGGTGTGATGTGTGTGTGTGTGTGTGTGTGTGTATGTGTATGTGTGATGATATGAGAAAAAAAAAGTTTTATGTTGTCTATAAAACTATGCCGTTCTTTTATATGGTGCTGATATTTTCATCCTTCCTATTAAAACAAAAGATTTATCTTGTTGTTTGGATATGTTCTTATTGTTTTAACCAATTTGTATAAAACATATTATGTTATAAAAACATTATACTCTTCTAAAGTTTTGGTGTCTAATTAAAAAGTCAAATTAAATGTCTCAATTCTTATAGTGTTAATCCCTAACCTGTAGGGAGGTGTTTACTTTATCAGTCTAAACTATTATCTATTCTTTTCAAAATTTTAATCTAGATATCCCCAAAGATAAGAAGAATATAGTGACTCTTATTTAGAGTATGTAAGGAGGTGACCTGATACGTTGAGAAGAGAAGTTGGTTCTGGTGTCCATTAACCTTGGGTCATGAATATACAGCTTTTCGAATTAACCCGTGAGTGAATATGTAAAGTCATATCAAAATAGAGTAGATTTTCATACTAGCAAGCAACTAGGGAAAACCTTGTAATGTTGTGTTCCTGGGGTCATGGGTTCCAGTATCAGTCTATGGCATAGTAGCAGAAATTAATTTTATTACCAAGCCTGGAGAAAGTTACTAAATCAACTAGAGGAATTTTGTTTGTGGTAGACAAACCAAGAAGAAGTAATAATGAGGCAAGGGAGAAAAAGAGTGATAGTTTCTAGGATTACTATACCAAAATACTTATGTATCCATACAGAAACAGATAAAAGGGGCTAAACTCAAAGGGAAAAAGCATTGTATTTCACACTGGTAAAGTATCAGAGGCATGGTTTATTCCTGGTCCTCTTAATTCAGTTAGCAATTTTTTTTCACATATCAAGTCACATGATTAGTAGCAGCGTAAGGATTTGAACTTAAACCTTTTACCTACAGATACAACACACTTTCTGCTTTTCAACACCCCTTTAAGTTCCCAGCAATATGTAGTAATAGACAATCTTTGAAGAATTACAAGTATGATACTTTTTATAAGGAGCAGGGTAAGAAACCAGGGGGATAAAAATGGTGTTTCTTTTTCCTCCTGTCTTCTGAATGGTAGATAATCTAGAAAAGATAAGACATCAGAATTCCAAGAAAGAAACAGTGGCAATGGGACTGCTGTGCAAATTTCTTTCCCATAGAAGAAAAGTGCTTTCCCATAGAAGAAAAGAAATGAGTTTATTGGTTGTACTGGGGCCTATGGCAGCACACTTCTTAACCCTGTAATAGCAAAGGTTCTACTGCTCTAAATTCCCATTTACAGAATTGACAAAGAAAAACACAGAGAACCAACAATGTCATATTGATTCATATCCTGACTATTTCTAGTTGGAGAGAACACCCTACAGGCCTTTGGAGCAAGATATAGCAAAGGGTTGCATTCATTGTAGGCATAATGAAAATGAAAATTTTAATCAATAAATGTATTCTATTCTCACCACCTACTTTGCAATTTCTACATGTTTTGATGCCAGTTCACAGTTTGGTCTACACAATCTTATGGGAAAACAGTCGATAATAGCACAGATTGCTATGGAAGCAAGGCAGGCAGCCTTTGCCATTGGTGGTACCAGGGGAAAGAAACAGAAAAAAAAATGTGTCTGAGTTGATAGTTTATCAATATTCCCCTCTCTTTCAAAATCTAATCTGCTTCCCCCATATAGTAACAAGTTTCATTCATGTGTGTGTTATTTGTTGAAATATCTTGTAATTAAAATGTTAAAAGTAAGCATATTTGAAATAACAAAATGTGGTAGAACACTACAGCACAGTGAGAATTGTATCTGCTTACCACAGACCGAGAGTTGGCAAGCTCTTTGAATAAATTAACTAATTCACTCTCAGCAAAGGTACAAAAGGATTCAATTATTTTTAGCCATAAAATGCTAACAAATACATATAAGTGATTTTAATAAGATTACAGGGGAGATTAAAATCAAATTTCAGTCTAACGTGCATCAAGCACTCTTGAATGTGTTATGTTCAAGGTTAGATTTCTGTGGGGTTATTTCAGTTTGAAACCTTTCATTTTTACATTTTCACGAGAGTCTTGAAAAAGCCCAGGATTTACCAGTTTCTATATCAAGGATTAAAGATTCCTCCAATGTAGGTAACTCAGATAAAAGAAAACATGACTGTGATGCTTCAAAGAACATTGTCTGGAAGCAATACTGTTTAATATGTTTAACAACAAATTTTTTTATGAGTATAGTGAAGATGATTGTATAATTATGAGATAGAAATAGAAACTTCACCTGAGATTTCAACAAAACAGAGAATATTCAAAAAAGGGAATCCTGTCTCCTTCTGAAGATCAGTAGATATTTTAACTAACGTGTAGTTTTAAAAGTTTGCTTGGAACGCTGAAAAGTTAAGGGATTGGCTGAGGGTCACACAAGGTCTTCCTAGTTCCAAAGCTACTTCCTTTCCCATTACTCTGTGTTGCCTCTTGTGTTTTAATTACAGATTACATTTCTGAAATTTCATATATCTTATTTCATATCAGCTTCACAGCACTCTTAGAAGTAGAAAATGCAGATATCATTACTCTCATTTTAAAAGTAATAAGTTCGATTTCATAGGACTTAAAAATAACCAATTTTTAATTTTACAAAGTTCTCACTCCTGCTTGTTTATAATTTCACAGCAACCCTGTGAAACAGATATTGAAATAACTCCTTGTAATGCCAATCATGGTGGCACACCTGAAGAGTGCTGCTGTGAATAATTTTAAGGGTCTAATCACATAGTATAATGATCTCTCTATTTATTCAGCAATAAACTAAACATTGTTCAACAAAGTAAAATATAACATTCATAGCAACATACTTAAGCAAAACACATCATCTAATACATATATGTATCTCATAACACTCAGTATGTCATATGGCACAGAGCAGATATCATTCTATTCCCCAAATCAGGAGGTCTCAGGCTGTAGTCTTCTCTAGTATGATGCAGTCTTAAGGAGTGGCAGAAAATACAACAACATCCACCCCAAGGTCAGTGGAGGAACAATCTCTTAATCAATGCACAGTGTCCAAATAAAATCCTCTCTTATCTTGACTTGAGGTTGACTTTCAAACCCCATGGGTCCTCACCCATGGACTGACTGCTCCCAACTCTTGCCTTGGTTCACCCGCAGGCAGTTCTCTGCTCCTGCTACTTGTCTCAGCTCACAGGGACTGTTCTACTCCAAACTCTTCCTGCTTCTGCCTGACAGCAGTCTCCAAGGGCTCCTGCCTGCAGCTTCTGTTTTGGGGAAAACAAAGCTTAAAAGGGCTATAGCAATGTTTATATGCATTACCAGCGTCATCAGGAAAGAACTTCTGTCTGAGAAATCAACACAGATCAACCGACAGAGCACCAGCATCGCATTCTTTTTGTTAGGCCTCCCCACAAGAAAGGTCCCCTGGCCTGCTCACTCTCTTTTCTTTCTCAGCTCTGCTTGCCTCTATTGTTTCTACTCAAAGATTCTTGATTGATTCAATCAAAGCAATACTCAGTCAAAGGCACTTGATTGGCTAAACCTCAATCCAGAAAAACAGTAAAAAAACAGTGAAAAAAATCCTACTTTGTTTGCCTTTATACTCCTTTATATATAAGGAACCTGGAAACAGGATGATATTTTATCTTTCTTCCTTAAAGCCATCAAGATCTCAAATGGCAGAGTTGGGTATTCAAACCTGCCTTGCTGATTCCAAGAATCATGGATACAGTATAGAACAAAGTCATTTAGTGTAAATTACATCTTACAAATAAGGAGCCTGATTCCCAGAGAAATGATGTGATTTGTAGGTGGAAGATGTAGGATTCAAACCTAGGTTTTCTGAATCTAAAACCCGTTTTTATCATATGGTACTTGCAATTCTTTTGGTACCACTTGATAAAATATTGATTAATACATCAAATAGGTGCATTCTCTTACATATTGACTGTACAATACCAACTTCCATTACCATATATCTGTTACTTAAAAAAAAAAAAAGTTTTAAAAATTCACAAGCCTTTATGTAAAGTAACATAAAGTCATTCAATTACCTGAGACCTCCACGCCCCCACTTCTCATCACCAACCTTCTGAACCTATCATTTCACTGGGGTAGGCAGCTTGTATGTGAGGAAACTGCCTTCATCTGTGTAGATAAGCAGCCACTCTGGCATTTAATTGTCTTAAAAAATGACCTAGGACACTACATGGTTAAGTGACTTGCCAGAGGGTAATAAAGCTCATATGTTTCACAAGCAATAATTGAACACAGAATAAATTTTCTGTGAAGTCTCCTGAAATTCTGCCCTCCTTCTTTTCTTTCCATTTTTACTCATTGATGATACGTCATAAGACCAAAGACATAAGATTTAGCTGAAGACCCCTCATTTTATACATGAGGAAACTGAGCTTTGAACATGTTCCTCTGATTCCAAATCTAGGATTCCCTTCTAGACTCTGCCACACGGTCAAGCAGATATTAAATACCAGAGCTAGGTTTTTTTGATTGCAAATTCATCACTCTTACCAAAGCACCAAGTGGATTAAATTAGTTTAGTTACATTATTACTGCATGGGCAACTCACTTAATCTCAGGGAATTCTCTAAGATTTAACTTATCAATTTAGTTATTGATATGCTATGGACCTGCCATTGCTCTTGGAAGTCCCTCATCAATGATACAACACAGGATTTCTTAAACGTTTTCTACTCATGAGACTCCTTTTCATATTTCAGTGGCATTTGCTAGCATTTTGTGGCCTGAGGGCATGCACAGTGTGAAGTATGCATGCTTTGTGTTCAAAAACAAGGCTGCAGTGAATTTTCCTGACATAACATGAGCAAGTGGTTCCAGAAATACCTTAGATTCATTACATATGTGATTTTTAATGAAGTTTTTTGTGATTGCATATTCAGAAATCTTTTATTGTTGCCAAAATTTTTGCAATCTCGTGTGGGGTCATGATCTATGGTTTAAGAAGTGCTGATTACAGCCCATCCTTGATATCTTGACTTTCCAAATAATTGTATTGCTGTCATCCAATCAGAAGTTCAGTCTTTTTTATTTAAGCTTTGTTTGATTGTGTCTAAATAATCCTGGATACCCTGATTTTTAATAAGCTTTCTCATTTTCTTTGTTTATGCCTTACAGAACTAAGTGTGGAGTTTTTCCTTTTACATATTATAAATAATTTCCCTTGCAAATTAAGACTATTTACTCCAAATATCTCCTCAATGTATAGCTAAAACAAATTTAGTGTATGTTTTCATCCTCTGATACTTGAATATAACTATAGCTGAATGTATTTCAGTAAGTTTTGCATTTCACAGACCCTGAAGTCCCAATTTTTTGACAGTCAAATATATAGCTATTTTCCAGTTACATGCATGAACTATTTCTAACATTCATTTAAAAAAATAAGTTCAAATTATCTACCTCCCTTCCCACTCATTAAAAAGGCAAGCAATTTGATTATGTTATACAAGTACAGTCATGCAAGTCATATTTTCACATTAGTCACATTGTGAAAAAAACAGGCACAAAACCCCAAGAAAAATAAAGTAAAAAATTAAAGTATCCTTTGTTCTGCATTCAGGCTCTCTAACAGTTTTTTTTTTTTCCTGGAAGTGGATAACATAGTGGATAGTGTTGCTAGGAACAGCTAAGTCACTTGCAATTAATCATTGTACAATATTGCTATCACTGTATATAATATTTTCCTGACTGCTCACTTCACTTTGAACCAGTTCATGTAAGTTTTTCCATATTTATCTAAAATCATCGTGCTTTTCATTTCACAGAGCATTCTAGTATTCCATCACAATCATATGCTACAATTTATTCAGTCTTTACCCAAATTATGGGCATGCTCTCAAATTTCAATTCTTACCCACCCCAAAGGGAGGAACTATAAATATTTTTATACATACATGTATTTTCACTTTTTATTTCTTTGGGATACAGACCTAGTAATGGTGTTACTGAGTCAAGGAGTTTGCATAGTTTTCTAGTCCTTTGAACATAGTTCCAAATTGTTCTCCAGAATTGTTGGATCCATTCACAACTGCATCAACAGTGCTTTAGTGGTCCAATTTTCCCAAATCTAATCCAAAGTTTGTCATTTCCTTTTTGTTGCAATATCAGCAAATTGTATAAGTGTGAGGTAGTACCTCAGAGTTCTTTTAATTTGAATTTCCCTAATAATAGTGATTTAGACTATTGTTTTCAAGTCATTGTATATACCTTTGATATCTTCTGGTAACTTGTATTCTTATAAATGTGACCCAGTTCTTTATACATTTGAGAAATGACATCTTTATCAGAGAAATATGGAGTAAAGTTTTTCACAGTTATGACTGCTATGTATTTCCTTCCATCCTAATCCTATTCCCCACCCCCTTCATCTTGTCCCATTTTCTTTCTGACTGCTGCCTCTCCCAATCTGCCCTCACTTTTATTAGCATCCCCATGTATTATCCTCTTGCCCTCCTCTTTGAGCACATTCCAATGAGAGTAAGCTTCAAGTGTGGTCCACCACCCCACCATCTTTCCCTTTATTATACAATTACTTTTGCACCTTTTTATGTGAGATAGTTCATGCTTGTTGCAACAAATCATTCTCACTTGTCCTTTTGACCAGAAGTCTTCATATGCTTAGGGTAGATATTCCCCAAACTCATAGATGGATTTGAGGCCAGGTTCATCATTGCCGTCATTGTTTGCTCATTTTTTCCAACTTTTTACTTGAATTTGAATTTTATGTTGAAGTTAGACTCTGCCTTTGAGTGGATTAGGCCCTGTGCCATGCTTAGGGGTGTTTTTTTTTGTTGTTTGTTTTTGTTTTTGCACAGTTGCTTTCAGAACTAATATTAGGGGTCTGTAAGTTTTCAGTTCTTCCAAGGTTGTATGATCTACAGAGAAGTGTGGTCACTGCTCTCTTACTCTGTGCTCTTTTTTGGGAGTGACCACAGGCATTCTTTTCTACCCTGGAACTGTGACCATAGTGCTCGCTCTCCTATGACTATAAGCCCTAGCATACTAGTGATCCTCTTTGCCCTTGGACTGTGACCCAGCTAATCCTATATCCAGTGCCAGCAAAGGAACCTGTAATCTCATTCAGACCAATTAATTTGTTGTCTAACTCCCTTGCTGCATGTAAGCTGAGACCTCTGGAAGCCACATCTGTTAGTACAGTTGTTTTCAAGACCTGCTGCTGGCTTGCTCTGGCAGCCTGTGTTGGACTGTTCTCTACTCTTATCCCAGTGAGACAGAATTTCCTGTTAACCTTCTAAGTTGTCTTGATATGGAAAACTATTTCACCTCATCCTTTTTTTTTTGCATCTACTTCTGGAATTTATTTTGAAGCATTATTTTAAAAGACAAAAGACTTAAAAAAATCTAGTGAAATTTTGGCAGGTGCATTTCTCATAATCTAATGATATTTCTTCATTGGGTTTGGGAACATTTTTTACCACATTGCAATGTATAGAAAATGCATATGTTAGAACATGAGTTGGATTTTTGATGAATTGATAAGTCTACCAGGATATGATCATTATTACATACTGTCAGGTGTTACAAAATGTTAACATCTTTTGATTCTTTTATGAAATCTGAAAACTTTATGTGATCAAATAGAAATGAGCAATACCATCTGATTTTTATAATTGGTCATATTCCTGTTGCTTTCTAAAAGGCAGAGTTCCTCAACACTTTTGTGAATCTAGTATAGACTCAGACTTGTGGAGAAGACCTTTGAACTCACATAATACGAGGGAATAAAGAGGGAAGAAAGAGTGATCAGGAGAATGTAAGCAGAGAGGGGGATTTTCTCTTCTTTCCGTCCTATTGGTCATTGTAATTAGAAGCACAGCTAATAACCCACTAAGAGGAAACATTAAATGCAAAAATAAACAGAAATATATTCTCAGTCATATATGGACTTAGATATGTACCATTAAAGTAAATTCTAGGGATAGAATTTCTGACAACAAAGAAGAGAGTCAACTCTGCTTCCAGGAGATTGTTAGCCCTTAAAGAAACACTCTGAGCTGTGTAGTAGAAAAGGGCAGACTCTGGGAGCCCAGATAAGAGAGTCCTTTATACTATATTTTTCAGGAGGAGTATGAAGGCGTTGCAAGAGGGCTTCATGAGAAAAATGTCTTTAAGATTCAGAAGTGTCATTTTCTATGGTAATATATTCATACCATGGACACTTTATTACCATTGTACTATCAGTTTATAGCTACTCTTCCCTGTGTATTTGGAGAATAATTAGTTGTAAGTATAGGAAAAGGGGTATTTCATACTTATTTTTACTATGACAGTGTAGCAATTTTTGTAACCCAATTATGTTCTGGCAAACTATTGATGGACAGAACGCAAGTGGAAGCTAATGAACCAAAGTAATTAGAGTCTAATCCCGTAGCATACCATAAAACCTGTATAGAAGCAGCTCACTTATAATGTTCTAACTCAAGTGTAAGAGTATAAACTGAAGGCAAATTCTCAAAGTGAGGCTACATGTAAACAACCCATGGACTATGTTTTCTATGATATATAGCATTTATATGATGTTTTAAAGTTTGTAAATTATTTTAAAATGCATCTAATTTTGTCTTTACAACAGCACTGAGAGTTAGAATTATTATTTTTGAAATTTTGCAGATTAGGAATGAGTTGAAAGAAATTCAATAACTTGATCAGAATGATTTGACTAGTAAGTGTTGGGGGTTGGATTTGAACTCAGGTATTTCTAATTACCTGTCTAGTACTCACTCCACCTAGTGAATAACTTAGCTGTCTCTGGGAAACACAAGATACTCTGCTGGTGACTTTAATTTGTAGTCTTCATGGCATACTTCCAACTGATTTCACCTCAACAAGTTCAACTGTAGGAAAAATAGTACTTATTCATCTGTATAGATTAGATGCTGAGAGAAGTACACAGTCAATTTTCCTGTTGTCAAAGAGATTTTAATTTTACTTAGGAGAAATGAAACACATAGGGATAAATATAATGCAAATAAGAATACAACTACTCAAGAAAATATAAAAAATCTGTGAGATCTGATGAGGGAGAAATAACTTTCATCTAAGGGAAGGAAAGTAAACCATAAGAAATTCTTAAATTCAGCTAAATTTTAAACAGCTTAGAGGAATTTTCATATGGAATATGCTACTTTAAGAACCAAAAATAATGTGGTAGAGAATATATTGTATGCAGTATCCTCTGACTGCCTTCACAATGCAGCATGGTTATAGCTCTTCCCCATTCTTATTCATGCATGTTTTCTGGAAAGCTGCTTAGAGCAGAATACTTTGTCCTCCCTGAATTTAATCACTCTCACTTGCTCATTTTAAAAGAAAAACTTTCAAAATCTCTGCCAGCAGAGTAGTTTCAGGGGTAATCTTCCTACCTTTCATGATCAAAATAAAACAGTCTGCCTGATTCTCCATCATATACACTGTATTTTTTCTCAGTGGTACCTGTTAAAAAACAAAGCTTTAATTGTAAGCAAACATACTCTGAATACATCAGCCTCTCTTATTGTTAAGATTTATAAAGTTATCAAACCAGAAATTCACAGAGCAAGAACCAAAGAACCAGAGTTTTAGAGTTGGAAAGAATCTAAATCCTATATAGTCCAACCTATAACCCAAAGAAATTCAAACTTTTTAATGTACTTTATAAGGACTAAGCAGTTTTAACTTGAAGATCTCTTATGAAAGACAATCCACTACCTGCTGAGGCAATACTTTGCATTTTCAGATAGTTCCAATTATTAAGGCTTTTTTTTTCTCTGACATCAGTCTATTTGAGGCAAGTGACCAATTTCTCTCTATATTTGTTGGTATGTGGAGCTACACAAAAAATCTAAGTGCCAGTTTATGAAGAAATTGCTGGGAGAGCTTTGGACAGAAGTTCCTCTGGTGCTGGTGGGGGACTTGGGGTTTTTCAGAAATATTCAAAGCTTTATATGTGCTTTGTGTTGCCTAACCTGACTGATAGTATAGCATATCAATGGTTTACCTCAGATAACTAGCTTTAAGTGCAGACACTTTAAGTATTTGAAAAAGAGAAGGATCTCTATGGAATATACAAAGGTTGCTCTACTCAGTTAGTGCTCAAAGCTCCTCCAGTCTGATAGACCACTTCCACACATGGATAATAAGTTTACCTCTTTAGATAGTGAAAAACTGAGGGGACAACCATTCAATGAGTAAAAGTAGACATTTGATTCAAATATGATGGCCCCAAGTTTATTTCATTTAAATGGTATAAAAATAATTTCTTTCTGGAATGTATTAGTGTGTGAACACTGAGAAAAATGAGAAGTCTTTTAAGTGCTTTTGTTTTTTTCCCTCACATTGTCTTTTAAAATTATATTATGATTTATCCATCTAGAAAAAAAAAAACTGCTAGACAAGAGTCAGAATGTATAGACTCAAGCCCCAACTTTGGAGTTCAATTTCATCATTTATGTGGGAGTTAGTATAGTCTAGTGGGAAAAAGAGAACTAGACCTGGAGTCAGGAAGAAAAAGGTTTAAAATGTATTTCTGACAAAAAAATACTTCGACACACCACTTAAACCGTTAATGACCAAGACAACTCCACAAGAATATAAGTTAGAGACATACTGCTCATTTTCCTCAGTGGAGGGAATTTTCACATTGAAAGTTTCTCTGTGGATGAAATCACATGTGTTGATTCCCCCCAGGTCCTCAAAAATACTGCCTGTACACATGTAGTTATTATTAAAATTGAGATCATGTAAGTCAAAATAATTTTTAAACTATAAATCGCAGTAACATTATGAGGAATTATAGTTCTTTATTCTGGGGCAAACAGTGGGATTAGTAATTCTGAGTTACTGATATCTGTTGTAGCCATATATTTAAATTAAACAAAATTTCAGATACTGATAGAAGGTATTTTGACTAGCTAACCTAAAGAGTCCTTTCTAAACCTAAAATATGTACCACGTTTATAATAAATGTATATTTTAGATGTGTTGTAAGTTTAACAGTTGTCTTTTGTAAGGTTAATTTATATTAAAGAAATACATGTTTTGGGGAAAGCAGTCACAATGATATTGAAAATTTAAATAAAAATAATTTGCAAAACTGATAACCAAATGAAGTGTTTAGAATAAAAAAGAATAATACCTTTTCATATTTTATGTGTAACTATAGTTTGAGCTTGAGAGAGTTTTCAAAGTAGTGACTGTTTAAATAGATTCATAGGAACATAGAATTTTAAAGCTAGAAGGACCATAGGATCAGAAGACTAGAGACTTAAAGCTGCAAGCAATACGAGAAATCATCCTGTCCAGATTCCATAATTTTAAATGAGAAAACTGAGGTGCAAGGAGAAGAAAGTCACATATATATAAAAAAAAAAAACAGTATCTGGATGTTCTATTGTTTGTCATTGTTGTTGCTACTATCATCATTGTACAATTCAGTACAAATTATTCTGTTGTTATAAACTGGTTAGAAATTGTAGATCATCACTATTCTGATGACTTTAAGTTGTAAAATTAAAAGCTAGATTGGCACTATTTGTTCTCAATTAATGGAATACATATCAAGGTCAGTGTACAGGTTAATTAAAATTTACCTCCCGTGATTGTTAGTTAAAGACATATTACAATGTTCTTAAAATTGTTCAGGCATGCTTACTATAAGTGTCATGAGAAAGATGGATTTTATGTATGTTTTTTAACTTCCCTAAAGGGAACTCATCAATCAACCATATATATGTGTGTGTGTGTGTGTGTGTGTGTACAGAGAACACAAGGTGAGTTGAATAGGAAAGGATGATATCTAAAAAATAAAATTAAGGGGTGAGAGGAATATATTGGGAGGAGAAAGGGAAAAATGGAATGGGGCAAATTATCTCTCATGAAAGAGGCAAGAAAAAACTTTTTCAATGGAGGGGAAAAAGGGGGAGGTGAGAGGGAAAAAGTGATGCTTACTCTCATCACATTTGGCTTAAGGAGGGAATAACATGCACACTCAATTTGGTATGAAAATCTATTTTCAACTACAGGAATGTAGGAGAGAAGGGGATAAATGGGGTGGAGGCATGATAGAAGGGAGGGTAAATGGGATGATGGACTAATTAGAAGATAACACTCTTGGGGAGGGACAAGGTCAAAAGAGACAATTGAATAAATAAGGGGCAAGATAGGATGGAGAGAAATATAGTTAGTCTTACACAACATGACCATTATGAAAGTCACTCACGAAACTACAAATATATAGCCTATATTGAATTGCTTATCTTCTCAGTGGGGATGGGTGAGGAAAGAAAGAAGAGAAGTTGGAACTCAAAGTTTTTGGAATAAATGTTGAGAATTGTTTTTGCGTACATCTGGAAAATAAGAAATTCAAATAATCGGGTATAGGAATTTATCTTGCCCTACAGGACGAGAGAGAAGATGGGGATAAGGGAAAGGAGGGATGTTAGAAAGGAGGGCACATTGGTGGAAGGGGCAATCAGAATGCAAGGCATTTTGGGGTGGAGGGAGGGGAGAGATGGGAAGAAAATTTGGGACTCAAAATTTAGTGGAAATGAATGTTGAAAACTTAAAAGAAATAAAGAAATAAGCAAACAAACAAATATATATAATATATTCTATTGTCATATATTATATTAATAATATACAGTATATTGTAATAATTATATATACATAAATATTATATATACATACATATATACATATATACACACATATATATATACATATATATGTATGTGTGTGTATATATATGTATGTGTATATATATATATATATATATATATATATATATATATATATATATGTATGTGTATATATATATATATATATATATATATATATATATATATATATACACACATATACCTAATAGGGTTATTGCTGTATCAGAGGGTAAACACAGTTTAATAACCCTTTGGGCATAGTTCCAAATTGTTCTCCCCATTAGCTGGATCAGTTCACAATTCCACCAACAATACATTTGTGTTCCAGTTTTCCCACATCTTCAATTTTAATCATTTTCCTTTTCTGTCATATTGACTGATCTGATAAGTGTAAGGTGGCACTTCAGAGTTATTTTATTTTTAATTTCTCTTATTAGTAGTGATATATTTCATGTGACTATAGGTACCTTTAATTTCCTTACCTGAACATTGACTTTTAATACCCTTTGACCATTTATGAATTGGGGAATGACTTGTATTCTTATAAATTTGACTCAGTTCTCTATATCTTTGAGAAATGAGTCCTTTATCAGAAATTCTAGCATATAAAAATGTATTCCAGCTTTCTGCTTTCCTTCTAATCTTGATTGCATTGGTTTTGTTTGTGCAAAATCTTTTTAATTTAATATAATCAAAGTTGTCCATTTTGCATTTCATAATGTTTTCTCTTTATTGGTTCTTCCTTTCTCCATATATCCTTCGATTAGACAATTAATTGCTATACTAATTTGCTTATGATATCACCTTTTATGTCTAAATCATATACTCATTAGCATACTATGCTATGAGATGTTGGTCTACGCCTACTTCCTGCCATTCTGTTTTTGACTTTTCCTGGCACTTTTTATTTTTTTTAATTAACTAATTAATTTATTGATTAATGTCAAATAGCAAGTTCTTATTCCAGGAGCTGGAGTCTTTAGGTTTAACAAATAGTTGATTATTAAAATTATTGACTATTCTGTCTTTTTTATCAAACTTCTCCTATTTATCCAGCACTCTATTTCTTAGCCAGTTAAAAATATTTTTGATGATTAGCACTTTATAATAGTTTTACTTTTTTTATGGCTAGTTCACTTTGCTCGGCAGTTTGTTGTTGTTTTTTTTTTTCATCACTTTCTTTAGTGTTCTCAACCATTTTTTTTTCTTTTAGATGAATTTTGTCAAATAATTTAATCACTATGACACTGAATAAGTAAACTCATTAAGTTAGAATTGCATTTTTGTCATATTAGCTTGACCTATACATGAACAATTGATATTTTTCCAGTTGTTTAGACCTGACTTTATTCATGTGTAAAGTGGAAGTATA
Source organism: Notamacropus eugenii (assembly GCF_028372415.1). Lineage (NCBI taxonomy): Eukaryota > Metazoa > Chordata > Mammalia > Diprotodontia > Macropodidae > Notamacropus > Notamacropus eugenii. The sequence goes on from NC_092877.1 coordinate 238,975,720, forward strand.
CTTCCCAAGTTTGTCTTGGCAAGTGGACTCCCAAATATTTTATATTGTCTTCAGTCATTTTAAATGGAATTTCTCTTTCTATTTCATGCTCCTTGGCTTTGTCAGCATTATACAGGAATCTCAATGACTTATATGGGTTTGTTTTATATCCTGCAACTTTGCTAATGTTAATTATTATAAGTTTTTTTTTGTTTTAATAATTCTCTAGGTGTGTCTTCATATTATCTGCCAAGAATGATAGTTGTTTCTTCATTACCTGTTCTAATTCCTTCAATTTTCTTTTCTTCTCTTATTGCTAAAGCTAAAATTTATTGTACAATACTGAATAATGTTGGTGATAATGGACATCCTTGTTTCCCCTCTGATCTTATCTGGAAGGCTTCTAGCTTATCTAGCTTACTGATGAATTTACATAGATAGTACTTACCATTTCAAGGAATGCTATCTTTATTGCTATGGTCTCTAGCGTTTTTTAATAGGAATAGGGTGTTTCATTTTGTCAAAAGCTGCTTTTGCATCTACTGAGGTAATCATTTGAAGTCTAGTAATTATTTTTGATATGGTCAATTATGCTGATAGTTTCCCTAACATTGAACCAGCCCTTCATTCCTTGTGTACATCATAACTGCTGGGATCCTGGTGTTATCCTGGTGATAAAATTAATATTTTATTTAAAACTTCTGCAAAAATAATCATTAGGGAAATTGATCTCTAACTTTCTTTCTCTGTTTTGGCTTTTTCTGGTTTAGGTATCAGCACCATATTTATGTCATAAAAAGAATTTGGTAGGACTCCTCCTATTTTTCCAAATAGTTTACAGAAGATTGGAATTAACCATTCTTTAAATGCTTGGGATAATTCACTTGTTAATCCATCTGATCCTGGAGATTTTTTCTTAGAGAATTAATTGATGGCTTGTTCAATTTCTTTTTCTAAAATGGGGCCATTTAAGTATTTTATTTCCTCTTCTGTTAATCTGGGCAAATTATATTTTTTTGTAAATATTTATCCATTTCACTTAGATTGTCAGATTTAATGCCATCCAATTAGGCACAATAGCACCTAATCCTTGCTTTAATTTTATTTTCAATTGCTGATGAATTTACTTTTGAATTTTGATACTGGCAATTTGGTTCTATTCTTTTCAAAACAAATTAATCAAAATTCTATCTTTTTTTTTCATAAAATTAGCTCTTAATTTTACTTATTCATTCAATAGTTTTCCTGCTTTCGATTTTGTTAGCCTTTCCTTTGGTTTTCATCATTTCCAATTTGATATTTAATTGGAGATTTTTAATTTGTTCTTTTTCTATTTTTTTAGTTGAATGTTCTGTTCATTAATGTCCTCTTTCTCAATTGTATTCATGTAAGCATTTTGAGCATATTATTTAAATCACCTCTAGTTCTGGGATATAGGGGAATGATGTCTCTGGCCTTAGATCCTCCTTTATTTCTCCCCTCTGGCCTGGGACCAAAACCAAGAACTTTGACCTTCTGTAAGTGACCACAGCCAGTGAGATAACTGCCCCAATGCTTCTGCACTCACATTCTTTCCTGGACCTGCATAGTGGGGCCTGGTGTCCCTCATTGGCAGTGGTCTCTCAATCCTCTCTTGCTTAGATGCCCAACTCCTCATACTTTTTTTGAGGTAATAATTCTTGTGGTTAAGACAGAGACTACCTCCAACCTAGCTAGCTCCAGGACTTGTTGCTTTCTATTTCAGTAGAATTAGCCTGGAGATGTTTATAGCTCACAAGGACCAAACCACTGCCTGAGATTTTTCTTCAGATCTTCTCCACTTGTGCTACGAAGACCAATGTTCTGCCACAACTCTAATTTATTTTTGCCCATCTATATTTGCTCTGAGGCACTACTTTGTCTTGTTTATGGGGGAAATTTGGAGAGTTTGGAATTTTCTGTCCTACTCCTCCATCTTCCTATAATCCTCTCCTTTCCATCTTAGTCAGTAAAAATGTAAAATTAAAAAGTCCCTTGCTGATTGCATCTCAACACTCTCTTGTCTTACCACCCTGTTAGCTGACTTCTTATCCTAGAATTGTCTGAGCCTTATTATAATCTTCTGGTTTATGATTACCTGGTCTGGATTACCATTTACAGAGACACTCAGGTTATGTTCACTTTATGCTGGACTCCATTCCTCACTCATCAGAAATTCCAATTTATCATTCGTATGTTTGACCCTTCCCTCACCCCTGCATTTCAGTTGTTTTTATGTATGATCTTCTCTTTAGAATGTAAATTCACTGAACTTACAACTTATTTTGTTTTGCTTGGCGTGGGGTTGCTTGTATTTTCCCATAATGTATTGCACACCTTCTGGCATACAAAAAACCACTTAATAAATGATAGCTCTGTCTATCTATCTATCTATCTATCTATCTATCTATCTATCTATCTATCTATCTATCTATCTATATTTTTGTCTGTTTTTCTAGTTTAAAGAATTTTTTATTTCTTCTTAGCAATGGGTGATAAAAATCTCAATATTTCTTTAAAATTAAGACAGAATCCTTATAAAATATACTCCATGGTCATCTTAACATACCACCCAAATTAACGAAACAGATATTATGATGTTGGACCTATATTTAATCAACTGAAATGTATTAGAAATTGATTTGCTGATTTACTCAAGTGAGACCTTAAAATGGAATAGAAAATGAATCTGTCCTTAAAATTATTTGGGTATTTGTTTGACCAGATTTTTAGGCAATTTGCCTAATAAAATCAGTAAAAAGAAATCATTCCTTTTAATTAGGTTATAAATTTTTCATGATATTCTTTTCATAATATAGGCAGAATTTTAAATTGCTCCATTGCGAATGAATAAATAAAAAAAGACTTAAGTTCTTACTATGTGCCTGTAAATATCCTCAGATTTAGAAACACAAAAGTGAAAGTAAGACAGTTCTCAGATGTCAAGGAACTTACATTAAGTGGGAAGAGACTATTCATAAAGAAAATTGATGCCCAGAGAAAGATAAAATCCAAGGGATGATGAGTGGAGCTGGAGTATAATCAAATGATGCTCTAATTCAATAAGCAATGTTAAAATGGATAGAAAGAGTATTAGGATTAATATTCCTACAGCAAGAAAGGGGATAATACTTTTTAAAATGCACTTTCAGTTGTAAGAAAGCATTGCAAATCTAGTATTTCATTTCTTCTTCATAACAACTCTGGGAGGTAAGAGTTATGGCTATCCCAGCTTTATAGATAAGTAGAGGCTTAGAGAGCATATTTGACTTGCCAAATATCAAATAGTTTGCAAGTATCTGAGGCAGGGTTTGAACTTGACTTCATTAACTCCAAGTTTATTATCCCATACATCATGTCATCTACCATCCAGCTGTCCAAGGGATTTATCTCTACCCTTGAGATTCATGACAGACACAAAACTAATTTGTCTTTGCACTTTTGTGGAAATAGTAGACAACTGGCTCCAGGAAATATATGCTCTTCCTCCCCCTTCTCTCATGGAAGTACCACTCTACTTTGACTTCAGTCAGGTACTGAGCAGTAGAACTAAACAAAACTTGAGTCAATAGGACCTTGTCTTTCCTTGTTCTCTCATTCTTCCACTAAACAAGGACCATGACTCTCAACCTTTCTCCAAATGCTAGATTAGATCAATGACTGAGTTTTAAAAAATCAAGGAAAACAAAATCAAGTATACTATCTCAGAATGAAGCTTAATCCCTACAGAACATCCCATTCTATAGGGCATAATTCCTAAAAGGATTATGAATCTGGCACTGACTGAAAACCCCTTGCTCACTCTTAAAATATCAAATATTTTCCTAGCTTAAAATTCTTCCATAATTTCTTCAGTCAATAAGGACATCTTTCTGGGTTCAAGGCAAAATTTCTAGTGCTCTCTTTCTCCACGGGTAATAACATCATTTTTCTAAAGGTCCTTATCCATAAGTCATCTAGGTAAATTTCCCCTGTATGCCATAACAAAAAGAAACTCAAATTTCTCATGATTGAGTTTTAAGAGAAAAATATAATGGCCATTCTAACTTATTCATCTTAGGACCAATAAGTTAGCTTAATGAAAACATACTCATGAAAGGTCTGACAGAGACCCTGGGATGAGGAAGAGTGCTGATGTGGCAGAGCTGTTAGAGGTTCTAGAGAGGGAATTCTACTCACAGATACTGAGCAGAAAAGCTTGTGGTTGCTCCCAGACCAGAGTGTAGGCCAGGAAAGGATTAAATTCCTCTCACTTGGTTGTGCCATCTTGGAGGAATTATAGGTCCCTAAATTATACCCCCACTTGACAAAGGACTCAAAAATCAAGTAACAGACTGGGAAAATGCTCCAAAAGGGGAAAACATAAAACAATAGAAGGTTGCTTTCTTGGTGAACAGGCATTTTCTTCCATCCTTTCAGATGAGGAAGAACAAAGCATACCACCAGAGGAACATATAAAGGTCAAGCATTCTGCATCCAGAACCTAAAATGAATTTGCAATGGTCTCAGATCATAGAAGGGCTCAAAAAGGATTTCAAAAATCAAGTAAGAAAAGTGGAGGAAAAATTGGAAAGAGCAATGAGAGAGAAAATCATGAAAAATGAGTGAACAGCTTGCTAAAGGAGACCCAAAAAATGCTGAAGAAAATAACACTTAAAAATAGACTAAGCTAAATGTCAAAAGACGTCCAAAGAGCCAGTGAGGAGAAGAATGCTTTAAAAAATAAGAATTAGCCAAATGGAAAAGGAGGTTCAAAAGCTCACTGAAGTAAATACTTCTTTAAAAATTAGAATGGAGCAATTGGAAGCTAATGACATAATGAGAAACCAAGAAATTACAAAGAAAAACCAAAAAAATTGAAAAATTGAAGGCAATGTGAAATATCTAATTGGGAAAAAATAACTGACCTGGAAAATAGGTCTGGGAGAGACAATTTAAAAATGATGGGACATCCTGAAAGCCATGATAAAACAATAGACTCGACATCAACTTTCATGAAATTGTAAAGCAAAACTGTCTTGACATTCTAGAGCCAGAGGGTAAAATAAATACTTAAAGAAGCTATGATCACCTCCTGAAAGAGATCTGAAAATAAAAACTACTAGAAATATTGTAGGCAAATTACAGAGTTCTCTGGTCAAAGAGAAAATATTACAAGGAGTCAGAAAGAAACAATTTGAGTATTGCACAAATACAATCAGGCTAACACAAGATCTGGCAGCTTCTACAATAAGGGATTGAAGGGCTTGGAATGTGATATTCTCGAAGTCAAAGGAACTAGGTTTAAAACCAAGAATCACCTACCCAGAAAAACTGAGCATAATCTTTCATGGGAAAAAGTGGTCATTCAATGAAATAGAGAATTTTCAAGCATTTTTGAAGAAATAACCAGAGGTGAATTGAAAATTTAACTTTCAAACACAAGAATCAAGAGAAGTGTGACAAGGTAAATAGGAAAGAGAAATCACAAGGGACTTACTAAAGTAGAACTGCTTACATTCATTCCTACACGGAAAGATAATATTTGTAACTCTCGAAGTTTTTCTCAGTATTTGGGTAGTTGGAAGGATGACAGAGAGAGAGAGAGAGAGAGAGAGAGAGAGAGAGAGAGAGAGAGAGAGAGAGAGAGAGAGAGAGAGATGGCACAGTGTAAGCTTAATAGGCAGAGATGATATCTAAAAATTAAATTTAAGGAGTGAGAGAGCAATACATTGGGAGAAGGGAGAAATGGAATGGGACAAATTATCTCTCATAAAAGAAGCAATATAAAGCTTTTTCAATGGAGGGACAAAGGGGGGAGGTGAGAGGGGAAAAAGTGAACCTTACTCTCATCACATTTGGTTTAAAGAAGGAATAACGTAGACACTCAACTTGGTATGAAAATCTCACACTCTGGGTAAGTTGAGGAGAAGGGGATAAGTGGGGTGTGTGTGGGGGAAATGATAAAAACGAGGGCAAATGAGAGGATCGAGTAATTAGAAGTAAACACTTGAGAGGAGGGACAGGTTCAAAAGAGAGAATGAAAAAATGGGGAGAGGATAGGATAGAGAGAAACATAGTCTTTCACTTCATGACTCTTAGGGAAGTATTTTTTAAAACTACACATGTGTAGACTGTATTGAATTGTTTTCTTTCTCAGTGGGGATGGTTGGGGAGGGAGGAAGGGAGAGAAGTTGAAACAAGGGTTTAGGAACGAATGTTGAGAATAGTTTTTGCATGAACCTGGGAAAGAAGAAATACAGGTAATGTGGCATAGAAACATATCTTGTCATACAAGAAAAGAGAGAAGATGGGGAAAAGGAAAGGGACGATGTGATAGAAGAGAGGTCATATTGGGGGAAGGGGCAATTAGAGTGCGCAATGTCTTGGGGTGGAGTTAGGAGAGACATGGGGAGAAAATTTGGAACTCAAAATCTTGTGGAAATGAATTTTGCAAACTAGAAATAAATTAATTAATTAAAAAAGAGAACTGGACTAACTTTAAGGAAAACATGTTGACATAGATTGGTCAATTAGAGAATTAAATGAAGGATTAAAGGCCAGTGTTTTGTGACTGTAGCTGATCATGAGATGGTATGCTCAAGTGATATAAGTTTATCCGATTTATTGACCTTTCCCAGAAGCACATGGATAGAGGGTACGAGATCTTTATAAATGGAAGAAATCAGTTATGTGTATTAATGAACACTGTAAGGTTCAGATTGCTGTTTTATCCATCCGCTGAGGTGCAATTCTCAGGGATGAAAATCAGGATTATCCATATCTAGACATCCAGAAAATAATATGTAAAATTTGTGATGCAAATATGAAATGGACTGAAGTCCGGGGCTTGAATGAAACAAAGAGTATAGAAATGGGGTCTATAGAAAGAAGCCCTCATTTTTCTTCTAAGTTTGCTGAAGGAAAGTCTTAAATTTAAAAGCATCTGATCATCCCTTCTAAGGGTTATTTTGAGTAATGTGAAAAAAAAGTCCCATTTTGACTATCTACTAATTATGTGGCATGTTTTTAACTTTAACTTAAGAGTTGAACTATAGGTTTATACAGCGCAGGAGATGGAATGTTCCTTAGAATTTATCTATTCATATGTCTCAATTTATATAGAAGAAAAGTGAGGTATGGGGAAGTTGATTCATCAAAATAATGGAAAATAAAGTTTAAAATGTCCTCATTCTTAAACCAGTACTTCCCCACCCCAACTATAACATTTTGCTTCCTCATTTTACTGTCTTTACGAATTGTAGTTGTTGAACATTTTTCTAAAAGAAAAAACGTCAGCAATCTACTGCATAAAAGAACACTTCTAAAAATAGACAAACAATGAAAACCAGAGACTGAAATAAATTTATGATGCATTAGGTGATTCCAAAAAAGTGAGAATTGTAATAATAGTATCAGACACAACAACAATAAAAGTTTACAGTATCAAAGTGTCTAAACAAATGAAACGTGCTTAAAGCTACCACAAAATCTTTTATTACTAAAGATATGTCAACCAAGTGGCATAGAAACTAAATACATAAAGAAATTAATTTAGCTATCCCAATGCATGGGTAGTAGCAGTAATCGCAGTGAACTTTAATCTTCCTTTCTTAGAGATGAATAAATTTAACAAAGACAGACAAAATCAGAAAAATATAGAACTTAGAGTACTGGAGAGAACACAATTTGACTTGTTTCTTATTTGAAAGTAACAGTAGATAATATATATATATATATTTCTAAATTTTGCTAGATGCCGTTTATTGAAATAGATCATCAATAGGTGAGAAATCT